>NC_058133.1:14908917-14923822 GCF_016433145.1 Gracilinanus agilis | reverse complement strand
TGTGTGTGTGTGTGTGTGTGTGTGTGTGTGTGTGTGTGTGTGTGTGTGTGTGTGTGAGTGAGTGTGAGCCCAGCCTGCCCGGCTCCCTGGGCTCAGGATTCCTGGTGGATGGTCTCTCTGGGCACCTCTGGCCAGAGCCCCGGCCCTCCCCCTGCACCCACTGCTGAGGGTGGGGGCAGCTGGGAGAGAGAGACCCCGCCGGCCCCTCCCCTCCCGCGCAGAGGAATATGGGTGGGGGCATCTCCATTTCCCTTTCATGGACTCCTTCCTCCCCGCTAATTGTTTTCCTGCACCTTGATCCCCTAATTAGGGCCTGACTAATTATCTAATTACTAAGTAGCAGAAGGGCAGCTTGACGGCGACATCTTTCCCATCCTTCAAAGCCTCGTTATCCTTCCTGAAAGTCACGGGCTCCTCGGGCGCCCGGGCTGCGGCTCCCTCGCTGGCTGGCTGGCCGGCCCGCTCGCTCCTTCCCGGGGCGGGCGGGCAGGCGGGCTGGCGGGCCGGCGGGCAGGCAGCCGCCGCGGCCCATTCCCCAATGGCTGCGCACCTTCCCCATTTGTCAGGGCGCTCATTACTGGCGCGGAGGGCGACACCTCCGGAATGTCCTTCTGCCGGGGGGAGTTTATCCTGGAAGGCAAACTGAAGGCGAGGCGCGGCCCCGGCGAGCGGGAAGCCTCATTTATATCCCGCTTTGCCATCGCCGCAGCCGCTGCTGCCTGCTTGGGGGAGCCGGTAGATGTATGGACGGCAGCCCCAGAGCTGGGGAGCCCCGAGGGCTGGGCCGGGCCCGCTCCTCCTCTCGGGCGGGGGACCCTGCAGCACCCGCGGGGGAGGGGGATGGGGGGGCCCGACCCATCGGCCGCTGTTTGTCTGCCGAGCGGCGCGGCTTCATCGCGGGCCCATCGTGCCAGGGCGGGGCTCCTCGCACTTGACACCTTCATCCTCACACCGGAAATCCCACCCTTTCTGGTCTAAAGAAGCTGGGGGGGGGGGAGGGTGCGGAACGGAGGTGGGGGAGGCGCCGGCCCAAGGTCCGATTTGGATTTCCCGCATCTGGGGGTTGGCTTTGGCCTGCCAACGCGTGTTTCCCTGGTCCTTCACGGCACCCCAAAGAATGGACGCCAGGCTGACAAAGGACTCCGGGGAACCCTCCTGTACACATACATGTAGACATGGACACACAATGCAGCCACAATCCACACGTGTGTGCATGATGTGACCGTCATATCTGCAATGAATCGGGAGGGCATGCATCCCTCCGTATACACGCATGACCCATACATGTGCTTGCACCGGCAAGCACACACATGTATATATCTGCAAACCCTGTGCACAAATACACACATGGCCCATAGCATAGAGTTATGCCATGATACATGCATGTGATGAGCACACAGATGCATGCATGGCCACAAATCCAACCTATGACACACTGTGCCCATATGTGCCACACATCATGCAAGAAAACCATCTGCACCCCCCATACAGAGGTACACACAGTGGGATGCACACACCTGGCATTGCCCCTGTGTATACATACACAGGAAATGGGGCCGATTCTAGACAAGCTCACACGTGTACTATACATGTACAACCCGCACCTACACATGTGTGTATTCACATAGCACTACATCTGGGCCAACATCCCCACATCCAAACACGCACACGCCTGCCCCTTGAGGGCATGAAGGGGAGAACCATCAGCGGAGCAGGAGCCCCTCTAGGAGCGGGTACAAATGCCCATCTGGACATCCAGCGTGTTGGTCCCAGGCTCTCGCGCCTCTAAAGTGGGTTTTCATCCCTGAAATGTCCACTTCGGAAAGCTGCCCAACGTGTTTACATACGTGTGAATGGGCAGACACACAGACACACATGGCCATCTAGACACAGACATGGGGCACACACGTGTGGATGTGTGTGCACGTGTACAAGCACACACGGGGGATACCTAGACCTATTTCTGAGCCATTGCTCTAGAGGGGGGCTGAGAAGGAGGAGGAGGAGGAGGAGGAGGGGAGATGGGCTCTCAAGGCGGAGGCTCGTCCTCCCACAGCCGGGCTGAAGCTGCTCTGGCTGCAGGCACAGAATGGGGCTAATTGGCATGAAGAGGCCGGAGCCGAGGCTGGGGGGTGCCCATTGTTCGGGAGAGAGGACGTCTTATTTACTTTGCTGGAGCTCCAGGACAAGATGAAAGTGGAAGAAAGCCCGGGGCAGGCTCGGTATTTAGGGTGGGTTTTATTGGGGATGGGGGGGGGGGCTGCGTGTATGGAGATAAAGACTTTGAGAGACGTCCCCGCAGGAAGACCCGCCCTTTCCACTGCCCGGGGCAGCCCGGCCGACTCTTACCGTCCCTCCTCCGCTGCCACCTCCCAGCAGGGCCTAGCCAGAATCGGGCACACGGAGCCTTCTGATGACTCTCGGTTGCCTCCTGGGATCCCTTGTGACGGGGCTTTCTGGTAGTAAAGGAGGCCTCGGGGAATGTCTGCCTCCTCCTCAGGGTGGTCGGCTACCAAGGCGGAGGAGAGGGAGCACTCGGGAAGCCCCCCCCCACCCGGGGAGCCCCGACTTCCCACCCCGTCCCCCTTCGGGAGCGTCCCTGCGCCGCTACTGTACAGGGATGCTACAGTCGGCCGGAGATTCCGGGAGCTCCCCCCTCCCCGCCCAGGGTCTGCTTAAGTCAATATTTCTGTTAATTGTTGCATTACAAATTGTTACCCTTCCCACTGGTGGGAGTTCACAGCTATGCCTGCCGAGGAGCTGACAGCCCCTCCCCGTGGCTTCAACAGCCTGGGAATGGGGGGGGAGGCGACGAGGGGGCAGAAGGGGGCCTGGCAGAACTGCTCAGCCAATGACGCGTCATCTGGTGCCAAGCCACACGGTCCACACGAAGGCAACCGACGTCGTTTTGTTCCGCCACGTCCAACAGATCCGCGGCTTTGTCAGCTCAGGCCAAGCAAGGCCTAGCAGCAGTCGGGCCCCTTGGAGGCCTCCTTGTTGGTATTTGGTTAATTCCTCACTAAGCTCTCGCTCACATTAACCCCAATTCTCAGCCGGCCATCCGGGGCTAGATGTGTCCAATCAGTTAGTAATGGCAGCCGAGACAGAGAGCCGTAAATCATGACCATTAGAAAAGGAGACAGATTCATCCAGGGGACACCAGACACGCAGCTCCTCCCTTCTCCCAGCATCCCAGGCCCCGACCCGCGCCGTCCCTGAGCTGCGGAATGAGCAGCTTCTTCAGGAAATGCTTTCATGAGTTGCCATTTGACACTCTGGTCTCGGAAGAATGGAAAATGGACATCACGGAGGGCAAAAGAGAGGCCGCTGGTGGGACTGGCTGCTGCCAGGCATCGAAAGGACAGAATCACAAAGGAGAATTGCAATGAGGTCACGAAGGAAGTGTGTGGCCAAAAAGGAAAATGGGGTGGTGAGAGAGAGAGAGAGAGACAGAGATAGAGAGACAGAGACAGAGACAGCGAGAGGAGAGGCAAAGCAAGAGAAGAGAGAAGGCAGAGATGGAGAGAGAGAGAGAGACAGACCAGAGACAGAGACAGAAATAGAGACATAGAGACAGAGACAGAAAGACAGAGATAGAGAAAGAGGGAGAGACAAAGAGAGACAAGATAGAGAGAGGAGAGACAAAGCAAGAGAAGAGGGAAGACAGAGAGATCGAGAAAGAGAGAAATGCAGAGAGAGAGAGAGAGAGAGAGAGAGAAAGAATGCTGGTCCATATGCTCTACTGGCATCCATGAAATATCCAGAGAACGTAAGGAAAGCCTTCAATATGGCGGATGGAGCTCCTGTGGTGAACTTTTGGGAGAATATGGACAAGAGCTACTCAGGGCAGCCAAGTGGATGTGGGGCGAAGTTTGCGTTGTTAGAGGGATCATCCAAATTGATCGGATCACAGATTGGATGGAATATTTTCTAGGTAATCTAAAGTATAGAACATGTGAAATGAAAGGGGGAGATAACACAACTGATTCTACAGAGTGCTAGCCATGGCCCCAATGAAGACCGGATGAAATAATATACAAATTGTGCTTTATGGACCTTAAAGCACATTATAAATGCTAGTTATTATTATTGTTGTTGTGATGATGATGGTGGTGGTGGTGGTGGTGATGACGATGATGATGATGATGATGATGATGATGAAAGGACTTTTCCTTTCATCTGATTGGTCTGAATCAGAGTAAAAATGCCTCACGTTTCTACAGGGTCCGAAGGTTCATGAAGCACCTTTTTCCATACAACCGTTCAGGGAAATGAGGAGTCGAGTATTCTCATCACCCCCATTTTACTCAGGAAGACCAAAGTTGCAGAGAAATGAAGTGAATTTTCTGAGGTCACACAGCCGGGCAGGACCAGAGACAAGATCTCCATTCAGTCCCTGTGATTCCAGCTCCCACCAGCTTTCGCTGAACTGTACCGATTGTCACTTTGTGATTTGGAACTTTTTGCTCAATAGCTTTGTTCCTCTCATTCCTGATAAATTGGAAGCTCATTGAAGACAAGGTTTCTTTTGCTTTTGTCTTTGTGTGTCTACCCAGATTGAAGAGACCTGAGTTCAAATCTTTGCTTTGCCACTTAATAGCTGTGCAAACAGGGTCACTAAAACTCTCCACTAAGTCTCTCCGAAGCTAATTTCTTCTGTGAATGGGTATATAAATAATCTCTGTAGACCTGAGTTTCCTGGAATGTTGTGAGATTCAGATGAGATCCCAGAGGCTACGGGATCATGGATTGAGAACTAGAAGGGGCCTTGCCAGTTATCTTGTTCAACCACTTGATTTTACAGGTAGAGAAACCGAGGCCTGGAGACATTAAATAATTTGCCTAAGCTCATAAAGATAGTAAGTGACAGAGCCAGGATTTGAGCCCTGTCTCTTCTGGTCTCAAAGCCAAAGCACCACAAACAGATAATAACTTTTCCTTACTTTTACAGTAGACTGAAAGCAGGGTCAGGGCAGGGGGAATAGGAAATAATATATAATGGCAAACGGTGATTGTCAGTTCCATGGAAGAAGGAAGACCGTAAAGATAAATATTAATGCTTTACATTATAATTAGAATGCAAACTCATTGAGGACAAGGGATGCTTCATCTTTGTCTTTATATCTCTAGTACATAGCACATGTAGGATGCATTTAATAACGCTTGTGAAATTGCATTGTTGAACTGAATGTTATTCGTATCACCAATGACATAATCATTGTCGAACAAATTCCTGAATGTTGACTTTTCTTTCCTCTAAATTTAAAAACTTGGAGAAGCTCAGTGGCGCCTGGGCAGCCTTGTAGGGGTCGGGTTTTGACACCTGATCTTGGAAAAATACGGCTTCAAAAACATCATCCCCAAAAGAACTTTTAGAGAATGGGAAGTGGGCCATTGAGCTAATACTCATAATGTCTGTTTATATTATGTTTTCATATTAGCTAAGCATTTCCTCCCGACAGCCTTAGAGACTTCCCCTCTGTGAGACTTTGGATGAGTCCTTTTACTTCTCTTGGACTGTTTCCTCCTTTATAAAAACAAGCAAGTTGGACTGGATGATTTTTGAGGCCCAGCTAGAGATGTAGGGTTCCATGATAGTAAAATGTAAATAGAGGTAGAACAAGCATTACCGTGCCCATTTTATAGATGAGGAAACTGAGGCTTTGAATGCTGAATGGCTTGTCCAAGCTAGTAATTACCTGAGATAGGTTCTCAAACTCAGTCCTTATGTAAAGGAAAGGCACACAGCCAATCAAAGATGGCTCATAATGGTATGGAATGCAGAATGCCTCCTTGTTGGGCAATTTGGCGTGTTCCAAAGGTCCCTCAAGGAACCCTCCCTTCGTGTTAGGAGATCTTGGCATGCCCAGACAAACCCTGAGGCACCATGCTGCCCCTCTCAAAAACGCATCTCAAAGTTTTCTTTTTGCATTTTGTTTTCCATTGTTGGAATCTATCCAGTGTTTTTTATTCAGAACTTTTTTATTGTTATCTTTTGTTTTTACATCACTTTCTTTCTGACTTTTCCTCCCTTACTTAGCAAACCAAGCCTTGAAACAAAGAATAAAAGAGAAAGATGAGAGAGAAGAAAACCAGCTGAACAAAACTAACGAATCGTATTTCCAGGCAATGGTGGCACCTCAGAGTTTGCTGAACATTTTCTCTTTATTTGAGGGAGGGATCAGATGACTGGGGTGGGGAGGAAACTCTCTCTGGAGACAAAAGGAGGACTCGAGCTCCTATTCTAGCACTAAAGCTTAAGATTTCCTGTAGTCTTAGGCAAGTTTGCTTCCCCACTTTGGGCCTCAGTTTCCTCTTCTGTAAAATCAGAGGGTTGGACTCCATGGCCAACACAAAATCTAGGATCCAAAGCCCTTCATTATCTCAAATGTGAGAAGTAGGTTCAGCAAGCACTATTACCAGTCTCTACCGGTCAGACAATTTGCTTCTGCTCATACCTTCAGAGACTCCTAGATCTCAAACTAGGAGCAGGGAAAGGTCTGGAATTGGCTCTTCTGACTACAGTCCTACTGACTCTAGAACGAGTATTACTTTTTCAAGGCTTAAACTCTCCAGAACAGAAGAGAAAAACCTTTTATCTTTCCCTCTCCTTACTTCTTGCCTTCTTCAGGAAAGTCATCTAGGGACAGCTAGGTGGTTCGGTTGATAGAACACCAGGACTAGAAATGAGAGGACCTGGGTTCAAATCTGATCTCAGATACTTCCTAGCTGTGTGACCCTGGGCAAGTCACTTAACCCCCACTGCCTATCCCTTACCGTTTTTCTGCCTTGGAACTGATCCCTAGTATCAATTCTAAGATAGAAGGTGAGGGTTTTTTTTTTTTTTAATAAAGAACAAGAAGAAGAATCACTATGGGACTAGACTAAGCAGTCCTCACATTCCACTCACTGAGCTACTTGGCAAGTTACTTCTCTCTGCACCTCCATTTCCTCATTGATAAAACAAGGAGTTTAGACTCCATCAGTGGTTCCCGAGCTGTGGGCTGGACTCTCCAGGGTGCCCAATGAACCAAGGATTGTCCCCATACTTCTTCTGTGGGCTGTTGGTTCCTCAAGGATGTTTTAATCTTATTTCATTGCTCTTTGTACCCCGGTGCCTAGTACCGTGCTCAGCACACATACTTGGAGAATTCACAAATAGGTCTGTGATTTCATCCATTGGGGAGTTCTCATCACTGTCTGCTCAAGCTGAACAGCTCTTATTCATGTCTCCTTCTACTTTTGCCATAGGGAATCCTCCTGTGTGCTGGCAGCTTCCCTTGAGGCAACCAGTGAAGCCAATGGGCTGCCCATCAGTGATTCCTCATTCTCCCCACTTTTCTGGATTGTTCTAGCTTTGACTGAAGTACAAGCTCACGGTTCCTGATTTATTCTCTTGTGGCCTGGCCTATTGCCTAGTAGGCTCTTTAAAATTCCAGTTTAAAATGACTGAGGGGAATTTGGACCCTTATTTATTTGGCAGAGGAATGAACCTATGATTTCGTGGATTTGGGGAGCCCCTGGATGAGGAAACTCCCTCCACCAGTACAGGTCTTCCCCTTCCCTGCTACTTACTCTGAGAGGGCTGCCTGGGAGCACTGAGTGAGAGTTAAACAACTCACCCAGTGCCAAAATGTGTCAGTGGTTGGACCTGAACTCACGTCCTTCTCTCTCTGAGGCCAACTTTTTATCCATTGTATCAAAATGCTTTGGAACCATTTTTGGTCCCAAGAAAATAGGCCACGTGAAATAATTAAGCCGCCTTTCTGTAGACCGAATAAATGCTATCTCTCACCTACAGACATTATTTTTTGAACATGCGCACATGGCGTTGTGAGAAATAAACTAAGAACTCATTTAGACGTGGGGACTTTGATCAGGAGGTTTTTGTCATCAGAATTTCTCAGCCAAGAAGCTGTGAAATTTTTGACATTTGAAAGGGGTCCTCATGCTCGAAATGGTTAGGAGCCACTGGCTAAGGTGGTCTCTCGGGACCTTCTGGTTCTAGCCTTGTAGGATTCATTAGGTTCACTTTGTGGGTCTGGCAAGGGAACAATTTCTTTTTCCGAGTTCCACACTTCCAGTTCCTGCCTTCCTGGCCATAAAGTACACATGAGAAGTTAGCCCTGATACACTGGAGGATCAAGAGTCTGGTTTAGCTTTCTGGGACACATTAAAGGCTCCAGGAAAAGCAGACAGTATTAATCAATTTTCCCTGGGATAGATGGGAAAGCAAGTTCTGTCTGTCCCTACCTGAAATCCTCTCTTCAAAAAATTTGGGAAAATTCAGTTTGTAACAAAGCAACTTTCAGAGTATGGCATTTCTTTTTTTTTTTTTTAACCCCTTAACTTCTGTGTATTGGCTCCTAGGTGGAAGAGTTGTAAGGGTGGGCCATGGGGGTCAAGTGACTTGCCCAGGGTCACACAGCTGGGATGTTTCTGAGGCCGGATTTGAACCTAGGACCTCCCGTCTCTAGGCCAGAGTATGACATTTCAGATAAAATTGGAAAGAGGTAATGGAATGGAGCGGGCAAAGAACCAGCTCAGAAGGGCCAGCTTCAAATTCCTCCTTTGACCCATCCTAGCTGTGTGACCCTAGACAAGTCACTTTCCCCTCTATGTTCTCCAAACAACTCTCTGAGGACTTACAGAACTGTACTGGCAGAAGAGTTCCCACCTTTTCGTATTCCTTATTCTAATCAAATCACCGGACTAGTCACCTAAAATTGGGAAGCTTGTAGGCAGCTAGGAAGTGGAGGGTTGTTGTTGCCATTGTTGCTATTGAGTCAGGGATATCTGAATTCAAATCCTGTCCATTCCTCTATCCCTAGAATGTTCTCGCTGCTTATCTCTGTCTCCAGGCTTCCTTGAAGACCCAGGTAAAATCCTCTTTGGGAAGTCTTCCTTTTACCCCTTAATGCCAGGCCTTCTTCAGTTGATTAATTTCTAATAATTCTGAATATATCTCAGTCAAACATAATCATTTCATGTTTTCCCTATTAGATTATGAACTTTCAGAGGCCAGGGACTGTTTTTCCCTCTTTCTTCCTATCCCCAGGGCTTAGCACACAGCAGGCACTTAATACTTGTCTATTGACTGACTCAGACAATTACTAGCTATATAACTCTGTCTGCCTCAGTTTCCTCATCTGTAAAATGGAAATAATAATAGAATCTGTCTCATGGGGTTGCTGAGAATCACATGAGATAATAAATGTGCAGTGTTTTGGAAAACTTAAAGAACTATGTAGATGTTGGTTTTCATTATTATTTATGGTGTGAGGAGTTCTCTCAATCCATTAGGGTCTTGATTAAGAAGGAAACGCCACAGTGAATTACACTGCCTTTGCTGTACAGCAGGAATGGGCCAAATGTACCATGGAGGAAGGGGTTGGGGTTGCTCTTCTGGAATTCCACAGACTTGTACTTTCTGGGAGATATAACTAGTCAGCACTCAAATATACTCATTTGTAGACCTGTGGTTTTGTTAGTGGGAGCATCCTTCCAGAATGGAACTCATCTCTGACTTAATAGATATTGAAAATTGTCTGGGATAGTAGATATTTGAATAATGGATTTAGAGCTCAAAGATCATCTGGTCCAACCCCCTCATTTTATAAGAGAGTCTTAGAATGGTTAAGTGACTTGTTCAAGGTCATACAGGTAAAAAAGCATCAGAGACAAAATTTGAATTCAAGTCCAGTGATTAGAAATTGGGTATTCCTTCTACTGTACTATGATGCCTCTGGGTCATACTACTACTTGAGGTCTGTGAATTTTTCAGTGTGCAAAATTTCCTAGAAATATATAACACCTACACACCTGCCCCCCCCTCAATTTTGCTCCCTTTACTTCTCAGATTACCTTCTATTTACTCTCTCTCTCTCTCTCTCTCTCTCTCTCTCTATATATATATATATATATATATATATATATATATATATGCATATATATATGTATACACACACACACACACATACACACGGAAAATCCACACCCAGAGACTGAAAAGAAGGAGACAGCTAACTGGTGCAGTGGATAGAATGCTAGTCCTGGAGTCAGGAAGACCAGAATTCAAATTCAGCCCCATATACTTATTTACTAGCTGTGTGACCCTGAGGAAGTCACTTAACCCTATTGGCCTCAGTTTCCTCATCTGTAAAATAAGCTAGAGGAGGAAATGACAAACCACTCCAATATCTCTGTCAAGAAAAGCCCAAACAGGGTCATGAAGAGTCAGATCCAACTGAACAACAACAAACCTTTTCTCATCTCTTCTCTGGGCCGCCATCTTGGTCATGTGGTGACACATATGCCAGTTTATTTAAGACAATTTAGAAGCCAATATTTGCAAGCCACAATTTCCTGGGAGATCATAAATCATTTTTAAATTGGAAAAATGGAGGCTCCAAGGGCAAGGGTGATGTAACTTGGCCAAGGACTCACATCGTGTAGGTAGCAGAGCTAAGACAAGCTCAGGGTCTTGAGCTCCTCTCTCCGCACTGGGACTCTCTTTGGGATATGTATGGGGCCTTTTAAAAAGGCATGCTTCTGTCTGCCAGCCTTTAGAAACAGTGATCTAAGTGCCAGACATTTCCTATTAAAGTTTAAAAAACATAGCTTTAAGTCATACATTACATAGAGCATGTTCATCTCTCATCTGCCTGAGGAGGACTGAAATCTCCCAGAGATCACGTTTTCAAACAGTCATCGCTTTTTGCTCCATCTCCAAACATTAAATAAAAATAATGTCAATTCCTGAGTCCCGAAGCCTACAGTAGAACCAGCACCAGGGCTGGATCATAAAATTAGGAAGTCAGCTCCTTGGGATGATGATTGTTTCATTCTTTGTACCATATCCCCAGTGCCTGCAACAGTGCCTGGAACATGACAGGGATCAATAAATGCTTGATTGATACAATTATTTTTTTTTCTCCTTTGCGCCTAGCACAGGGCAAGCAGGAGAGCATCAGCTCCTTGAGGGCAAGAGATATTTTCATTTTTAAATTTTGTATCTCCAGTGCTTAGCAAAATGCCTGGCACACAGTAGGAGCTTAATAAATGTTGGGTTGCACTGGATAACTATAACTTATAACACAACTTAACTAATGGATGTTGAATAAATGGGTGAACAAATGCTTTAATTATGATGGGATTATGAGTAGGAGACATCTATAGACACTTCTCACTTGGAGCATTTAGTATGCAACAACTCAGCATGAATCCACTACTGTGTGCAGAGCCCCATGCCAAATACTATGTTTAGAAAAGATTGCCATTATTAAGGACAATATCTTTTGGGGGTTGTAAAATGAAAGTCATACTCACTGATTCATCTGTTTCCTATTCCTTTATCATATTTTAATAATAGACATTTTGTAGGGTTTTGTTTTTACAGGAAAATTATTATCATTTTACATATGAGGAAACTGAGGCATCAAGAAATTTAGTGACTCCTCCCTGGTCAGGTGCATAGTAAGAACCAGAGAGAGGATTTGAGCCCAGATCTCTAACTACCAGGCTGTAGAGAGTTATATTTGCTCCCATTTTTAGAGTTGGAAGACAAACTGGTGAAGTGGCCAGAGGACTTGATCTGGATTTGGAAAACCCATGTTCAAATCCTGCATCTGCCGCTGATTGCCTGTTACCCGTTGGGTAAGTGTTGCATAAGCTCACTTGACCAACATCCCTTCTAGGTCTAAGTCTAGGATTCTTATCCAACCTTCTCCTTTTCTAGGAGAATAAGCAAGGACCAGAGAGGTGAAGATGACTTGTCTGTGCGTATCCAGAGAGTAAAAGGTAGAACTAGAGTTTGAACCCAAGTCTTGTGATATGAGATCCAATGCCATCTCTTGGACCAAGCTTCCTCTGTGATTGGCAGATCCAGAATCTGTCAGTCCATCAGTTTAATAAATGAAAATTTATTCAATGCCTACTATGTTCCAGGCACCGTGATAATCTTTGGGGATATAAAGAGGCGAAGCCAGTGCCTGCCTTCAAGGAGCTCGCAATCTAGGGAATCCTTAAACAAGGGGGAGATTGCCTCATACATCATGGCACCTTGTATTGAGACAAATCCAATTAGAGGATGGTACCATTCTGTGTGTGTGTGTGTGTGTGTGTGTAGAATAAATACAGGCAAACATCTGGATAATCGTGTTTGACTTTGCCTTACTCATCCATCCCACTGCCTTCAAGTGCCACTGGGAAGGCTTTGGGCTCTTGTAGAGGGAGAGGAGGCAAGAAAAGCTGGGGAGATCCTAAGGCCCTTTGCAGGATTATATTTCCAGAGCCAAAGGGAACCTCAGAAGACATTCTAGTCCAATATCCTCATTTTTCAAAATGGGAAACTGAGGCCCACAGAGGTTAACGTGACCCTAGTATTACAGGAGGAGAGATTTAGAGTTGAAAAGTTGGAGACCATCTTGTCCAACCAGCTCATTTTATGGATGAGGAAACTGAGTCCCAGGGTGTTTAAATGACTCAAGTCTTCTGCCTCCACAACAGCCCTCTTTCTACTCGAGCACAATCCCATTCCTCAAAGGACAATTCCCTGTGCCCTTTGGTTTTTGCAATGGTACAGTTTCCATATAAGATAGGGGAGTGACTGAGCTTCAGGGCATTAACTCAGGTAGACAGCCTGCAGAGAGCAGGATGGCTCAGGGGCTCTGTTCAGGGTTCTTAACTTAAACTGTTGTAAAGTTAGCCAATAGCTCAAGATGACTTGTGCTCCATGAGGATGTCAGAGAAGCCCATTCTCCTAGTTGGATCCCCAGTTATGGCTCCCTCCTCCCTCCATTCCTCTTGGGGGGGGAGGGGTTGGAGAGACTCTGGACACACTCCATCAGTGGGTCCCATATTTACTGTGGAGGATTTGCAATTTATCCAGCTGGTAAAGGGACATTTCCCTCAGGCAACATTTGTACACAGAAATAAAGCTACCGGTTTATTGTTTGTCTCGGAAGCCCAGCAATCTTACTGTGTCCTACACTCAGCTGTGATGGGTAACAAAGTCCATGGGTAAAATGTAGCTGCAATTGAGTATGAGTGAGTGTGTATGGGTGTGTGTGTAGCCTGAAAAAGACCCAGTTTAATTTCCAAGGGGGGTGGCACCTCCTAGCACCAGAGGAAGAAAAGGACTTTCCTCAAATGGCTCATCATCTTATTTCCTTTTGTTTCCTTTTCTTCAATGTTCGGTTGCATTTAACTGTTCATTGCTAGAAGGATGCATTCAAACTTATGGAGCATGACGTTTTAGCACTCTACCAAGATTCGTCTCAATTGCTTTTCCTCTGAAATGTAGCCTTTCTTCAGAAAGTGAGCCATTTCTTTGGGTTCTCCAGTGGTGTAGTAGTTGGTCTATAATGGTGGAGTAAAGAAGAACCATTGAGTCTTGGGGCAATAAATCACACCCTGGGCAAGGGGAGCCCTCACTTGTGTGAGGATGGGCAGTAAGAAGTGCAACTGACCATCTGTGAACTTCCTTATTTAACTCATCCTACTTTCTAAAAGAGTTTACTCCATTGTTTATCATATGACCTTGGCAAATCATTTCAACTCTTCAGAGCCTCAGTTTCCTCATCTGTAATGTGACATGATTGGACACGATGATGTCTCAAGTACTTTCCAATAAATTGAGGCTCAATCACAGGAAATGAATCGCAGATTCAAGAAATGGAAGAGAACTTGGTGGAACTCCAGTCCAACTCATAATGCAAAAAGAATCCCCAGGACAAAATACCCGAGAAGTGGTCATCCAACCACTTCTGGGATGACTGAATGAAAGTACTAAATGTTTTCTGTATGCGAGCTGGGGATACACAAAGTAAGGCTGTTCTTGCCCTCAAGGAGCTTATATTCTAATAGGAAGAGATAATACATATAGGAGAGGGCAGCTTTGCAGTGGATGTTAAGGTCCAAAGATAAGTCGAGATATGTGGCAGAACAGGGAAATAAAGGAATAAAAATTTATTAAGCACCTACTATTGCCAGACTCTGTGCTAAGCACTTTGCAAATATTTTCTCATTAAATCCTCAAAATAACTTTGTGAGGTAAGGTGTTATTATTATCTACATCTTACAATTGAAGAAACTGAGGCAAACAAAGGTTAAATGACTTGCCATGGGGAACACAGCTACTAAGTAAACTCAGTTCTTTCTAACTCCAGGACCAAATCTTATTCAGTGTACCACCTAGCCAACTACATGACCTGGGGATTTGGAGGATCAGTAAAAATAAGATGGATACTGTAAGAGGGAAATAGGTTTGAAGCATTTTGGAATGCTTCAAACCTATTTCCCTCTTACAATACCCAAGATTTTAAATGAAGGGAAATCCATTACCTTTTGAGAAAATAGGGTCTAGAGAATAGAGTGCTAGACTTGGAGTTAGGAAGGATTCAAATCCCACCTCCAATACTTAAGCAGTATGACCCTGAGTAAGTCATTCTGCTCCTCAGGTTGTAAAATGAGAAAGTTATACTAGATGGTCCCAGAGGTCTCTTCTCTCTCTGTCATCATCCCATGACTGTCAATGCTCCTATATTCAACTCCTTGGCAGAACAGGAATGCCTTATCCATAAACTTCTTTTCTGAAATCAGATCACTTGGGTCTCAGTGGCATGTCACCATCCAGTTTCGGGTGTTTAAAAATCAAATTCATATTTCATATCACCTACTGGGAACACCCCTAACTCTTTACCATATTAGATTGGCATCTAGGTAGGGAGCAAATATAAATGCATTTCATTATTTTTGTGATTGACATACAATGTTCTTATTCTCTCCTGGAGGAGATCTGTGAGCCTTAGCATCTCCCTCCCCTCCTTTTCCTCCCTCCCTCCTTCCCTCTTTTCTTCTTCTTCTTCTTCTTCTTCTTCTTCTTCTTCTTCTTCTTCTTCTTCTT
>NC_058133.1:14880765-14904219 GCF_016433145.1 Gracilinanus agilis | reverse complement strand
TTTTTAGAAAAGTTATCCTGGTTACATGATTCATGTTCTTACTTTCCCCTTCCCCCCTTCCTTCCCTTCCCCCCCCCCTTTTAGTTCCTGAGGTATTTTCCATATTTTATCTTATCTGATCCTGACAATAATCCTGAGAAGTGGGGGCTATTTTCTCCCATTTTCAGATAAGGAAGTCAAGACTGAGAAAGATTGTGACTTGCCCAGGGTCATCAGTATTTGAGGCAGAATTCAAACTCAGATCTCCCCTCAAGTCCCTCATTCTATCCCCTGTTGCAGCTTGGCTGCGTAGAAAGAAAGTGAGAAGAAAAAAAAAAAGAGGACAGAAGAGAAAAGCAAAGAGAAAAGAGAAAATACGGAAGGAAGGATCGCCAGAGGGAGAGAGAAGAGGAGAGAGAGAAGAGAGAGATCGATACCGAGATAAGAAAATCGTGTGACCCCCCTTGGAAGCACCCCTCTGAACGGTGTCCACAGCGAGGGTATTATGATGTCACACTTCAGTAACGGGGCCTGAAGTCTCAATGGTGTCCCTGCTGTTAAGCCCCATCGCAAACACATTTGTCCTGGCTGTTCCTCCCTTTGTATCCCCTTCTCCTCTGGCCGAGATGAATCGCGGCTGGATCTCGGCTGCCTCGGAGGGCAGAGCCCGGCTCTGAGGAGGTAGCCCGCCTCCCGCGGCTTCAACGTTTTAATTAATTTTACCACTAATGCCCAAATGCGAGTTAATCAGTCGGCAGCAGCCTGCTTTCTAATTTACCAAGTTTATTCATTAAAACTTTCCTCCCTGAACTTTGATTGAATGTCATGCTTTTTAAGGAGCCTTTCAAACTGCCTTAAGGGCATTCGAGTGACTGGGCTGGGCGGCCGTCTCGGTTTGGTAAAGGAGGAAGACCCAGCGAGCCGCGGGGCTTACGGAATCCGAGGGCAGAAGGCTGTTGTAGGGGGCCCCGGGCTGGGGGAAACTGGCTTAATTGGAAGGCATCTGGGGAAAGGAGGGGAAATTGAAGCAAGGGTTAGGGAAGGAAGGAAGAAAAATCGCAGGGCTTGGCATACAGTAGGTGCTTAATAAGTGCTGGTTGGCGGATTGTCTCTAGGGAGCTTCCATAGTAAACCGGAGCCGCTTTCTCCGGGGCTGAAATCGACGCGACCTCCAGGTGCGTCTTCTTCGTTTTGGGAAAACCCTTGATGGCCATAAAATGAAATCCATCTCCTAACCTGGCCCAGACTTCCACGTTGCACCGGATAATGCGGCTCTCCTTTCAACGGAGAGGGAAGATGGCAGTCAGCTCCCCATCAGGTGATAGATTCATACCGTGTTTGCTAGTCTAATTATTTTGGAATCAATGTAATAAAATCTTAGGTACACAGTTTTGCCTATTAATTGCTAGAAACTAAGCTTCGAAAGATGGCATTTGAGCAGAGCCCTTTATTTCACAGGAGCTGAAACCCAACGCAATCTTTACCTTTTTAATTAGCAGCATTCAATATGATGTAACAACATATCTCATACTGTCAGTTACTGGGGAAGGCAGCAGTCAGACTGACATTCGCCAAGAACCCCGTTTAATTACCTTTCAGCAATTTATAATCCAGGAAGTGAAGGACCGGGATGTTTCTTTGCATGTTTGCTTGATCTGGAAAATATTGTGCTGAGCAAAATCCCCCATCGTGGAGGAGTCAAGAGTTCCGAAGACTTAATGAATGGAAAGACTTGTCAGTAACTTAGGGAGGATGAGTGTGTGTGTGTGTGTGTGTGTGTGTGTGTGTGTGTGTGTGTGGCTCCATCCACTGCCCATCTGGGATTTATGATGACTGTAGACATAGAACTGAAGAGATCTCAAAGGCCACTAAACCCAACCCCTAGCTTGGTGGCCAGGTAGAGCAGTGGATTGAGCACTGAGCCTGGAGTTATAAAGATCCCAGTTCAAATCTGTCTTCAGACGCTAGTTGGGTGACCCAGGGCACCTCTGTGTGCCTCAGGCTCTTTGACTGTAAAATGGGGAGAGCATAATAATGCCCAACTGTCACGAGGATCAGATGAGACACTTGAAGAAACTGAGACTCCGAGAGAGGATAGAATGCCTGGAGTGAGGCTCAAAACTTGCCTCAGAGGCAGCTGGGTGGCTCAGTAGATTGAGAGCCAGGTCTAGAGATGGGAGGTCCTGGGTTCAAATCTGGCCTGGGACACTTCCCAGCTATGTGACCCCGGGCAAGTCACTTGACCCCCTTTGCCCACCCTGACCACTCTTCTGCCTTAGAGCAGTATTGACTCCAAGACGGAAGGTGAGGGTTTAAAAAAAAAAAAAAACTTGCCTCAGAAACTTACTAGCTGTATGACTCTAGGCAAGTCGCTTAATCTGTCTGCCTCAGTTTTCTCAACTGATAATAATAAAATATAATTACAAAATCCAATCATAAATAAAATAATGAACAATAAATATTATTATCTAATAATAACTCACACGATGGTTATGTTGATTAAATGAGGTTACATATATATAAATATATATACACATACATATATATATATCATCTGTTACATAGTAGACTCTTAATAAATGTTTTTTCCCCTTTTCCTTTCTCGATCTACTATGCCACATTGACGCACTTAGAAGACTCCAGGTGGCAACATAAGTTTATATTTCCTTTTTTGTATTCCACAATTATGTCATCATTGTCATGCAGCCAGGGGTAGGCTTCTGAATTATATTTTATTTCCAAAAATGGAAAAAAAAGTTCCCCTCTCTCTAATATAATCTTTCATTATTTTTATGATTTATTTTGACCTCCATTATTCAGGATACTACTACTTAAATCTCTATTTGTGTACCTTAGGTACATGCTTCCTTCATTACTTTCTATTTTTATTTAGGTAGAGAACATGGTATAGTTGATAAAGTGCTAGTTTTGGAGTCTGGAAGATTTGAGTTCAAATTCTGCCTCAGATATGAAATAGTTGCATGACCTTGGGCATGTCACTTAATCTCTCTCAGCCTCAGTTTCCTCTTCTGAAAAAAATAGAGAGTACCATAGCACATTCCTCACAAGGGTGTTGTGAGGATCGAACTAGATAATACATTTGAAAAGCTTCATGCACCTCAAAATACAATATTAATGTGAAGTATAAATGGTTGAATTATGATTTGCAAAAGATATACTTCTTCTGCCTTTTTGCATCCTTTTATGAATCCTTTATGCCCTAGACCATGATCCATTTTTGTAGAGGTACTGTGTGTAACTGAGATTATGGATATTCTTGAATATTTCCATTTAGCTGATGAGAGAAAAAGTAAATCTAGCTCTGGGTCCTTCTGATATGGATACTCCACAGCCCCCTTCAGAAATGAATATTTTTCAGAATGAGGTGCCCTTCCCTGTTCTTCCTTTCTCGTGGATCTCCTCATAATCAGTGCTGAGACTCTCTGGAGGATATGTGTCATACAGCTCTTAATCCTAGTTATTGGTCATGAGCAATCTGATAAAATGTAGCTCATTCAAGAGCTAAATCCCTTCTGGGGACTTTCAGAAGCCTGGGGACAAATTCTCTGGCTGATGAGGTCTCTACACTGAGGATCATTCAAAATGCTTTGGCTGCTTTTATTCTCTCAAGTGGGAGGAGAGGGGATGGTTGCTGTTTTATTTTTTTTTTAAAAAGAATGGCCAAAAGGGGCAGCTGGGTAGCTCAGTGGATGGAGAGTCAGGCCTAGAGACAGGAGGTCCTAGGTTCAAATCCGGCCTCAGACACTTCCCAGCTGTGTGACCCTGGGCAAGTCACTTGACCCCCATTGCCTACCCTTACCAATCTTCCACCTATAAGTCAATACACAGAAGTTAAGGGTTTAAAAATATATGTGTATATATATATATATGTATATATATATATATAAAGAATGGCCAAAAGTATCTCAATATGTTCTTAATGCTACAAATGTCAGAGAAACAGAAATTCATTAGAAACTATTGAATCCCTTCTACCCTCTTCTCATCTGATTGGTGATGAAGCATTCTTATTTCTTTGTCAAGGAGTTGTTATTCTCCTGGAGTGGGGAAGATGCTCTCCCCTCGTGTAGATTGCGACCCATTGATGATTTCCAAATCATTGTCCAGGTAAGATACTCTGACTATGGTAACACAGCTAGTGTGTGTCAGAGGCTAGGCTCCAGTCTGGGTCTTTTTTTCCTTCACGTCTGGCATTCTAATCTACCATAACATGCTTATATTATAGGCAGCCAGGTGGCACCATAGTGCACAGAGTCCCTGATCTGGAATGAAGAACTGAGTTCAAATCCAATCTCAGACACTTACTAGCTAGGTAACCCTGAGCTAGTCTCTTAACTTCTATCTGCCTCAGTTTCTGCAACTGTAAAATGAGGATAATAATAGTACCTACCTTAAAGGACTGTTGAATTAAATAATATTTGTAAGGTCCTTAGCACAGTGTCTGGCACATTGTAGGTATTACATATATGATTGTATTCTCCCTTTCCCCCATCTGTTTTTGAAGTCTTTAAAATTGGAGGCACTAGAGGCAGCTGGGTGGCTCAGTGGATTGAGAACCAGGCCCAGAGATGAAAGGTCCTGGGTTAAATTTGGCCTCAGACATTTCCTAGTGTAGTATACAGAATTGGTATATAGAAAAAACTATATCCCCCCAATTCTGTATACTACACTAGCTGGGTGACCCTGGGCAAGTCACTTAACCCCCATTGCCTAGTCCTTACCACTCTTTGCCTTAGAACCAATACATAATATTTGATTCTAAGATGGAAGGTAAGGGATAAAAAATAAACATAAGTAAATAAAATTGGAGGGACTAAATCTAAAGACAAGAACAAATAAAGTTCAAACAATTGAAGGAATAAAGAAATTGTGTTCCTATTCTAGGGATTGATCCTGGGGAAAATTTCTTCACATGAAATTGTTCTGGTTTTTGAAATACTAATACAGATCATGTGTTCAGAATTGGAAGGGACTTTAAAGTTGATCTAGTCCAACTCTGCCCACACCCTTTACAAATGAGGAAACTGAGGCATGGAGCAATTAAGGGATTTGTCCATCATCACTCAGCTTGAAGACATTTTGGAAACCAGTCCCTAGGGCAGGTAAGTAGCACAGTGGATAGAGTGTCAGACCTGCAGGCGGGAAGATCTGGGTTCAAATCTGGCCTCAGCTACTTCCTAACTGTGTGATCCTGGGGAAGTCACTTAGACATCCCAGCCCCTCACCCCATTGCCTAGCCCTTGCCATCCTTCTGCCTTAGAATTGATATGAAGACCGAGAGTAAGGGTTTAAAAACAAAAGAAATAAATCCCCCCTTTGCAGATGGAGATACTGAGTCATAGAGAGGATAAATAATCCCCCTTAGATCATATAGCAAATAATAAGCAGAACAACCATTATAGTAGCTCTTCAAGAATCCAAGAAACTTCCAAGGATGTCTACTTCCCTTCCTTTCTGGCAGAAATTCCTGAAGGAAAGAAAGTTTGTCCAAATTGTTAACTCATTCCAGAGGAGAGAGAGTTGAGGGTTTCCCCAGCATTGAAGCACCTTTACATGAGAGTTCTAATTAGCGTTTAAGGTCAGGGATCTCCTTAAGTGATCTCAGTCGTTGGTATTTAGGATAATAGAATTAGAGGGGAATGCCCAACTCCCTCCTTGTATGGAGGCTATGGCTTACAGCAGGAAGAGTACTATATCTGGGGCCAGAGGTTCTGGGTTTAAATCCTACCTCTGCTGCTTACCACTTGTGTGAACTTGGGGAAGTCATTTCACCTCACTAGGTCTCATTCCTTGGGTGTAAAACCAAAGGGGTGGATTCCCTGGCCCCTAAGGAGCCATTCAAATCTCATTCTACAAAGCATGAATGCCATTCTAGGAGGGTGCATTTGAAGACAGTATTGACCAAGAAAGGCACAGAGGATGGGAGAGAGAAGAGGACAAACATTGGGGAAGTTAGTTAATTAATTAGTCAGTTACTTAATTATTAACATCATGTACAAGAATAATAGCACTTTCCTAGGTACTTGCGAGGAACTGGGAATAGCATCCACAACTGAGGTGATGGATGAGAATAAGCAAGCTCGTTTTTCATGTTGAACTCCCAAAGTCTCAGGAATCACAGATCTGTTTTGAGGAGGGAAGTCCCAAGTCAGTTCTGTCCCTGAATGTAAAACATAGGCTCTTCTGAGAGCGCATTCACAATCTGTTTTGAGAACCCCGAGCTTTCCCATCCACCTCACAAGCTGATGAGCAAAAAGCTCAAAAAAACAATCTCCCAGGTTCTTTCTCAAGCTAAAACTCCATGATTCTAAAAAGAGATTGCAGCCAGACACCGGGGCAGAACTTTAGACTCAGGAAGATCTCAGTTCTAATCCTTCCTAGGCACTTGCTAGCTAGGTGACCCTGGGTAAGTCACTTACCCTCAGGCTGCTTCAATTTCCTCATTTGTAACGCAGGCTGTGAAGAACAAATGAGACCATATGTTGAAAGTGTTTTGTAAACTTTAACACACTTATGAGTGATGCCTAGAATTAGAGGAAGACTAGAGGAAAGAAAAGATCTTGGGAAGGTTGGGGTGACAATAATGGATGACTCAGAGATGGAACTATTTAACTCTTAATTTGCTTTTGTTTTCTCTACCAAGAGAACTAGCTCAGACATGAAAGGAGAGAACCAAGATGGTTGTCTATGATTCAAAACCAAAGATGAAAAAAAGAGAACTATTTTAAAACTTTTGATGTTATTCAGTTGTTTTCAGTTGTGTCTGACTCTTTGTGACTCTATTTGGAGTTTTCCTGGCAAAGACATTGACCTGGGTTGCCATTTCCTCCTTCAACTCATTATACAGATAAGGAAACTGAGTCAAGCAACTTGTCCTGGCTCACACAGCTAATAAATGTCAGAGGTCAGATTTTAACTCAATAAGATGAGTCTGCCTGACTCCTGCCTAGCCACTATTATTTTATTTTATTTTACTTTTTAAATCTTTACCTTCCATCTTAGAATTGATACTAAATATTGGGTCCAAGTGAGAAGAGTGGTAAGGGCTAGGCATTTGAGGTTAAGTGACTTTCCCAGGGTAATACAACTAGGAAGTCAGGCCTAGAGACGGGAGGTCCTAGGTTCAAATCCGGTCTCAAACACTTCCCAGCTGTGTGACCCTGGGCAAGTCACTTGACCCCCATTGCCTGCCCTTACCACTCTTCCACCAAGGAGCCAATACACAGAAGTTAAGGGTTTAAAAAAAAGTTTAAAAAAAAAAAGAATACAACTAGGAAGTGTCTGAGGCAAGATTTCAAATCAGGACCTCCCATCACCAAACCTGGTTCTCTATCTGATGAGCCACGTAGCTGCCCCTGCCCTTTGTTTTAAAACTAAAGAAGGACAAATGTTAACCTGATTTTTGAAAAAGGTTAGAATTTTTTTCAGGCTCTAGGCCTATAAAGTTAATTTCAACTCCTGACAAAATTTTGGAATGTATTTTTTAGAGTCAGTCTATAAATGTTTCTGCAGGGAAGAGGTGATCACTAAGAAAAAATATAGAACTACATGAGATAATGAGGAGTGAAACGAGTACAACCAAGAAAACATTATATGCAGCTACAGGTTTAATATTTGAAGAATCACCTGTGAACGTTCACCTCCAGAGAACAAACTGAGAAGTGGAAACACAAAAGACAGTCTTTATATTTTGCCCAACGATGTCTTCTATTGTGTGGGGAGTGGAGGGAGAAGCTGAGATACCTGGAAATAAGTTCTATTAATAAAAAAGGTTGTGGGTTGATTAAGAGCAAATCATGCCACGTTAACCTAATTCTCTTTTCTTTGAGGGTAGAGTAGTGGCAGAGGCCAGAATTACTGAATCAGTAGAAAGGGAGTGTACAATAGAGAAAAGGCCAGCTAAATATTTGACCAAATCTTTCATGTTCTTCCTATGAATCTAGGAAAGAATTGTGGGCTTAATGATAGAATAAGTAAGTGGATTAGAAGCGGCTGAGTGACTAGACCTAAGCATATTGATTCAATGATTTATGTCAATCTAGGAGTGGAGTATATCATGACCTTGGGACTGGCCCTTTTCTGTTCAACATTTATTTATTTTTTTATCAAATGCTTGGATCAAGGCAAAGATGGCATGCTTGCTAGAGCTGTGTAATGCATAAGTCTGAGTTAGAGAGAAGACAGAGAAAGAAGGTGGGAGCCTGAAAACTAACATATTATATGACAATAGAGATGCATAAAGATCCCAACAGGGTACTAGATACTAATAGGATGCTAATATAATAGTGCACTATTATACAATAGGATAGTGGGCTAGGAGCTAAGATGGTGGAATAAAGGATGCTCCACTTCTCTGATTCCTATGCACACACACACACACACACACACACACACACACACACACAGGGTGGGGGAGAGAGAGAGAGAGAGAGAGAGAGAGAGAGAGAGAGAGAGAGAGAGAGAGAGATGGAGCAATATGACTGGAGAAAGAATAGAGAGCATTCTAGGCAGCATCTGTGAGAACTGGCAGAACTTGGAAAGGCTTCATACATGGTGACTTTGCCAGAGCCAATGCAGCTGCAGAACAAAAATGAGCCCAGACAAAGCCACTCCACACAGATATAGAAGAAAATAAAACCTATAAACTCTCAGGGTAGTGAAGCCCTGAGGCCACAAGGGAGCAGAAAGAAGGGGATCTGGAACTACAGTAAACTACTCACTCTCACATGGCAGTGGAAAGACACAGGTGGTGGAGTTCAGAGCAAGGAATTTGCCAGTCCAGGACACTTGGCAGGGGCAGAGAAGTAACAGAGCAGAAACCAGCCCAGCTCATAAAACAACAGAGGAACTAGTAGCATGGGGTGCTACCAGGAACAGAGAAGAATCTCAACAGATAGATAAGGTAAAAGTGTGTGTGGGGGAGTGGTGGGGTAGGACAACCAGAAAAATGTGCAAAAGACAAAAAGCAAACCCTGACCTTAGAAAGTTATTATAGTGAAAGGGAAGACCAAAATACAAACCCAGAAAGAGACAACATTGTCAAAAAGAAAACATGAGAAGCCTTCCTCGAAAGAACTCTTAGAAAAACTTGGAAATAAGTTAAAAAACCAAATAAAAAGAGAACTGGCAGAAAAACTCAACAGCTGGGAAAAATTCACTGCAGAAATCAACTCCCTGAAAACTAGAATAAGCCAAAAGGAAAGAGAGGCACGAAAATACTTAGAAGAAAACAACTTTCTAAGGAATAAAATAGGCCAAATAGAAATGGAGGCAACCCCCATCCCTCAAAAAACACTGAAGAAAACCACTCTTTAAAGGGTAGAATTGGCCAAATTGAAAAGGAAACAAAAAATCAAGGAAGAAAATAATTCCTTAAAAATTAGAATTGGACAAACAGAAGCTAATGAAATTATAAGACATCAAGGAACAATAAGACAAAATCAAAAAAGAGAAAAAATAGAAGAAAACCTAGATACCTCACTGGAAAAAATGACCAGCCTAGAAAATAGATTCAGGAGAGATAAATCTAAGCATCACCAGAATGTCCCAAAAGCCACAATTTTAAAAAAGAGCTTGGACATCATATTACAAGAAAGCATCTGGGAAAACTGCCCTGATATCTTTGAACAAGAAGGAAAAATTAAAATTGAGAGAATCCACCAATCACCACTTTAAAGAGATCCCAAAATTAAATGCTCCAGGTCTATTAAAGTCAAATTCCAGAACTCCAAAGCCAAGGAAAAAATACTACAAGCTGCCAGAAGGTAACAATTCAAATATTGAAGAGCTACAGTCAAGATTACAAAGGATCTAGAAGCTTCTACACCAAAGGATCCAAAGGCATGGGATATAATTTTTCAAAAGGCAAAGGATCTAGGACTGCAATCTAGAATTATATACCCAGCAAAACTGAGTATAATCTTTCAGGGGGAATATTGATGTCTAATGAAATAGAGGAATTTCAGACTTTTGTGACCAAAAAAAAACAAGAGTTGAAAAGAAAATTCAATGACCAAATTCATCACTCAAGAGAAGCATAAAAAAGGGCAAAAGAAGATCAATGAACTGAACATACAACTAAAAAAGTAGAAAAAGGACACATTAAAAAACCCTAATTAAACAAGAAGTTGGAAATCCTGAAAATCAAGGAAGGAAATAATAAAATTGAAAGTAAGATAACCATTGAACTAACAACTAAGACGGGGAGTTGGTTTTATGAAAAAGTAAATAAAATAGATAAACCACCAGTTAACTTGATTAAAAAAGAGAAAATCAAATTACCAGTATCAAAAATGAAAAAGTTAAAAAATCACTACCAATGAAGAAGAAATTAAAGCAATTATGGGTAGTTATTTTGCGCAACTATACACCAATAAATCTGACCATCTAAGTAAAATAAATGAATACTTACAAAAATTATCCAGATTAACAAAAGAGGAAATAGGATACTTAAACAATCCCATCACAGAAAAAGAAATTGAACAAACCATTAAATAACTCCCTAAGAAAAAGGCCCAAGGGCCAGATGGAGTCACAATTGAATCCTACCAAACATTCAAATAAATAACTAATTCCAAATACCATAAAATATTTAGGAAAATAGAGAAGAAGAAATCCTTCTAAACTCTTTTTATGACACAAATATGATATTGGTACTTAAACCAGGAGGAGCTATTGATGCAAAAATGTTAAATTAAAAAACTGGCAAGGATATTTCAACATTATATCACAAGAATCATATACCATGATTCAGATGGGTTTTATACCAGGAATTCAGGGATGGTTCAAAATTGGGAAAAACCTTCACCATAACTGACCATTTCATTAACAAAACCAACAGATACCACATGTGGTAGGTGGAGAAAAAGCATTTGACAAAATATAACACCCATTCTTTATAAAAATATTAGGAAACAATGTAATAAATGGAACTTTCCTCAAAGTGGTAAATGACATCTATCTAAAACCATTAGCGAGCATCATCTGCAATGGGGGAAAACCAAGACCCTTCCCAATTAGATCAGGTGTATAAAGCAAGGATGCCCATTATTACTACTCTTACTTAATATTATGCTAGAAATGTTCTCTATAGCAATGAAAGCAGAAAAAGAAATCAAAGGAATTAAAATAAGTAAAGAAGAATCAAATGTATATGAGTAGATGGTATATCCAGAAAATCTTAGGGAATCAACCAGACAACTAATGATAATATTAATAATTTAATTAACAACTTTAGCAAAGTCACAGGATACAAAACCAATCCATACAAATCATTAGCAATTCTATTTATCACCAGCAAAGTCCAAAAGCAAGAGATAGAAAAGGAAACTCTATTCAAAATAACTCTAGACAGCATGAATTACCTGAGGGTACACTTACCAAAACAAACCTTACAACTATATGAATACTATTATAAAACACTCTTCACATAAATTAAGTCAGACCTAAACAATTGAAAAAAAAAAGCTAATTGCTTGTGGATAGGACAAGACAATGTAATGAAAATGACAATCCTGCCTAAATTAATTTACCTATTCAGGGAAAATAAAGATGTAGCAAAAAAGCAAAGCAGTAGGATACTAATATAAAATGGAATATGGATAAACACTGAGTCTTATAGAAAGCTTGGCATGAGATCCAATTAATTCAAGAGCATTTGTGAAGAAAGGACAGCAATTAGCAAGGAGAAAAGATTTCCCTTCCATTTTTAGAGTGATAAAAAATTCTCCTTCTTCATCCCTGGTTACCCCGGCTTCCTTCAAGTCCCAGCTAATATCTCACCTTATACAGAAAGCCTTTTCTGATTCTGTTTAATGATAATGCTTTCCCTCTGTTGATAATCTCCAATTTATACTGTATATATCTTATCTGTGTTTAGTTGCTTGCATTTTTTCTTCCCCATTAGACTCTGAGCTCCCCAAGGGCAGGGACTATTTTTCTTTTTGCAGTTGTAGCTCTGGCAAAAAAAAAGTAGGCACTTAATTTTTGGATTGATCAGTCTATAAAGGAATGGAGCGTGGATACAATGGGAGCCACACTGATCTTGAAGTCATGGATCTAGTTAAAATTCAAACCCTTCTTTCTACTTTTATGAGTCTGGATGGGCTACCTTACCTCTAAGGTTCTATTTTTCTGCATCTTTAGAATGAGAGGGTGACTTGGTTACCTCTGACATCCTCTCCAGATTTGTGATCCTCTGATCTCATTTTTGATGACAGTGGAGCCAATGAATTTGACTCAACACTTCAGTACTTCTTATAAATATTATAATTTATATATATGTTAAATAAATTTGAAATGACATGTAAAAAGATGGAATCAAGTAATGCAATTGGGACTGAATAAAAACACACAGAAGAAATGTGTTCTGAGGACAATTCAATTCTCAGCTACCAAAAATGTGAAATGGGTTGCCTTTCGAAGGAGTGGGTTCCTCCTCATATCCAGCAAAGGTGAGATGGCCACTTGTCAGGTATGTTGTAGAGGGAATTTTCATATGAAAATATGAGTTAGATTAAAGGGCTATTGAAGTCCCTTCCTACTCTAAGATTCCTGGATGCTATAAAAATATAGAGGCATTGATGTCCAAGATAGTCAAGCAGATAGGTAATACACTCGACCTGGATCGAGGAAGATGAGTTCAAATGTATTCTCCGACACTAACTAACTCTGTGACCCTGGGCAAGTCACTTAAAAAAAACTCCAATTACCTCAGTTGTCTTATCTGTAAAATGGGAGAAATAATATCATCTACCTCTCAGCATTGTTGTAAGGATCAAATGAGATAACATGTGCAAGGTGCTTTGTAAACCTTAAGATGGGATGTAGATGCTATTTATTATTATTTTTGATATTATGTTTGAGATATATATTATCTCAAAGAAGAGATAACAACAAATGGGGGAAAACCCAGGATCAATCAGATGAGAAATATTTGTTTGTTGTCTTCCACATACAAGGCATGGTGCTAGGCAAAGACAAATATGGATGTCCCTTCAGGCAAGGAACTTATGATCTGGCTGGGGGAGACATATGTATAAAGGGAAATACAAAATAGATATAAGATAATTGGGAGATGTTAACATCTGAGAGACTAGATACAGGGTGACATTTAAGCTGAACTTGGAATGAAACTGAGGATTACTCTCCAAAGGGTCATAGATCCCTTTTGAATCAATAATATATTAAGAGCTCATTCTTATTTTGAATCAATAGGTTATCAGCACCTGGCAGTCCATTAGACCCACTTTCTCAGTTCTAGAAAACCTTTATGAAAATGGGCTACCCGGGCATGGAGCTTATCCTTGAGGAAAATTTGAGTAGCTCACAAAGTAGACCATCAAAGAACATTTTCTACTAGCTGGACAGGCAGAATAAGACCCCTAAGACCATTTTGTGGGGAGATGAACCAGTTGTGGGGGATATCAGGAAAGACTTCGTCTAGATTCCAGAAGGAAGTATTTAAGGAAATGAGGGATTCTAAAAGACAGAGGAAGAGGGAGGGCATGGCAGGCAAGAGGAATAGTTGATGCAAAGGCTTGGAGATTAGAGATGGAATGTCATGAATTAAGAATAGCAAGAAGGCAGGCATGGAGTTCTTCATTTGTTATCCTGCGCTCTTAATATATGGCCACCCTGCATTTTCCAAGCCTACATTTCTAGAATATTATCTTTTATGCCACTCATTATACTCAAACCATCACTGGTAATGGATATTCGGTGAATGTAACTTTCCTTGTTTTATGCCTTGCTTAATATTCAGAATAGGAAGATTATTAAGTAAATTTGTATCTTTGGCTGCATCTACCACGGAATCTTGCATAATCTTAACAAATACATGGGTGATACCTTGTCTCCCATAGAGGAGAGCCTTAAAGGCTGAATTTTATTGAGTCAAATGCTTTATTGTAACCAGCAAATTATAGACCAAATGAGATCTTAACAATAAGTTAACATTTATATAGCCTTTTAACTTTAGCCAAGTACTTTATAAATATTATCTCATTTGATCCTCACAACAATACTGTAAAGAAAGTGCTATTATTATTATTATTATTATCCCCATTTTAGAGATGTGGAAACTGAGGGAGGCAGAGGATGAGTGACTAGCCCAAGGTCACACAGCTGAGGCTGAATTTAAATTAAATCTTCCTGACCCCAGATCCAGAGTTTAATCCATTTTCACACCAAGGTACACTCCTTTGGGCTCCTCCCTCACGCCCCCAGGAATTTCATCATCCTTTAAGGACTGTTTCAACCTTGCTTCACATCTCAGTACCTTTTGCCCCTCTGATTAGGGGGTTGAGCAAAAAGCTCCTCCCCAAACATCTCTTTAAGGAGGACCCAAGGCCAACATCACTTCATTTTCTACTTGGCTACACTCCTTTGGATGTCTCCCTTCTCTCCCTTCCCCCTTTCCAGTTTCCTCTCTGTGTGGGGTCCTACCTCTCTGGTTGCTCCTTAATCTCCTTTGCAGGATCTTTATCCATGGCATGCAACCTAAGCATATGTCTCCCCCATGGTTCTGCCCAGCCTACACTTTCTTTTCTTTAATAAACTCTCTAATTTGGCAAGCTCATTAGCTCCCATGGGTTCACTTATCATCTCTCTGCAGATCATTTCCTGTATTGTATATCCAGCTCTGGTCTTTCTCCTGAGCTTCAATTCTCCATCATGGTCTATCTATGGGATATCTCAAACTGGATGACCCATGGGTAGCCCAAACTCTCCAAAATGGTCCAAATGAAATTTATTATCTTTCCCTCCAAAATCTTCCCTCTTCCAAATTTTCATATTACTGTCAAGGACAAGATTATCAAATAACTCAGCTTTGAAACCTCAGTTCATCTTCTACTCTTTCTTCTCACTAGTCCCATAGGGTCTTTAAATATCATGGAACTAACTTGATTGTGAGAAATGACATAGATTATATGGACCAAACACATGGGATGCCCCATGAGAGGCAGTGTGTGCTATGGAGAGAAGAGCTTTAGGCTTAGAGTCAACCATGACCTAAATTCAAGTCATGCTTTTTCTGCTAGCTACCTGTGTGACAGTGGGCAACTTGCCTAATTTCTTCGGGCCTCAGTTTCCTCATCTATAAAACCAGGGCGTGGGATTCCATAGCCTTCAAGGCTCCTGTGAACTCTAAGCCTATGACCCTATGATCATGGGCAAGACCTATGAAATTTCTGAGTCTCATTTCCTTATTTTATCTAATAATAACTACAGTTAATACCTGATTCATTGACTTCTGACGAGTTATGAATGACACCATCTATATGAAGCACTTTGTAAACCTGAGAGTGATCAAAGCATCAGTTATTCTTTTAGAGCAAGAAAAATAGATGGATAGATTTAGTGCTACACTGGTATCTATGACATATTAAAAGACCTTTAGCTTACTGGATAAGTTCTTTATGGGAGTTTTATGGAAGGACATGAGTTGAGTGGGTATGAACAGGGTGCAATTTGCAATGGTGGGGTGTCTCTGCTGTCGAGGTCATGGATCCATTGAAATATGCAAATACAGCAAGTATGGTTCTTTGTTCTATCTTTGTTTTATGTTAAATTGTATAAACATATGTTTTATGTTAGACAATAGCACTCCCCTATTCAGTAAATTGCAGTAACTCCCTATTATCTCTAGAATGAAATATAACATTTTGGTTTAGCTTTTCAAGCTCCTCATAACCTAGTCCCTTCATACCTTTCTGGTCTACTAACACCTTTTCCCCCTCCATGTACTCTATAGTTCAGTGATATGGACCTCCTTGCTATTCCTTGAACCCAGAACTCTTATCTCCTGACTCCAGGTGTTTTCAGTGACTGATCTCATACCTGGAATACTCTCTCTCCAATTCATCTCATCTATATCAAAAAACAGCTCTCTGTTTGAAAGCCATCTTCTCTGCTATACAGTGATTTCCTTGAGAGCAAGGACTATTTTTGGCCTTTCTTTGCACCTCCAGTACTTTGCATAGTGCTTGACACATAGTAGGTGCTTAATAAATGCTAATTGACTAACATAGTCTTAGAGTCTGAGAAAACAGGCAATAATCTTTCTTCCTTTTAGGGGGATTCCATGGGCTTTGTTCTTTCACCTTAGTTGGAAATCATGACTGCTTTTCAGCAATCCATTATGATATCATAGGTGAAGAACTATCTTCTTTTCACACACAATAAATAGGCAGGAAAGGGAGAAAAATCTCTTTCAGACCAAGCCTCTGATAGCCAGATCATTCTCCTTCTTGTCTTTTATACCTGACTTTCATGGATCTCCTTCATTACTTCATCTTAAGATTGTCTAGAATAATCTTTCTTCTAGTCTAGCAACTCATCATTCCTGATGCTTAAAGGGATGCCTTGAAAGCTCTCTTCTGATGTTTGAAGGGCTGTCGTGCGGAAGAAAGAGTAGTCTTGTTCTGTGGAACTCCAGAAGACAGATCCAAGATCATTTGATGGAAATCAGAGTGGGGCAGATTTCAGGTCACCATGCCTTTGCAGCACTGAGAGTTGTCACCCAATGGAATCGACTGCTTGGAGCATCATGGCATCTCCAGCCCTGAGTGTGCTAGAGCCCAAGCTGGATGTCCATGTTTTGGGGATGTTGTAGAGAAGATTCCTTTATGGGTGGAAGATTGATCTGGAGGCTACCGGAGGTCTCTTACAACTCTGAGGGACTCCTTCCACTCCTTCAAGAAGACACCAAACCTTTTTCTATGGAGATGGATTTTCATTTTCCTTGTTTTTTGGCTCTAATCTTTGGACCTTTAGAACTGTCTTTTCCACATCATATTTTTTTGTGACCTCTTGCTTGGTATGATTTCATCACTGAATGTCAGACTCATAAGATCATAGAACTGTATATTGCAAATGGAAGAGACTTCAAATGCCACTTGAGTCTAACTTGCTCATTTTGCAGGTATAGAAATTGAGCCAAAATATCTGATCTGGAACCTGACAGGTTGTCTTGGTTTAGGTTTAGTAGACTATTCCAATGCGCTTCATTATCAAGCAGTATGTACTTAAGGAGAAGTCATTGTCCAATACTCATTGAGTCATGATCTCATCATTGGAGTGTAATAGTTTGGTCAAATCACCATCATCCATCATGAATTTGCATTCTCATTCTGTATTTTTCCTTTGCACTGTCCTCACCTTTTTATGACTATTACTTGAGCAGGCTGATGGGTCTTTAGAAAAATAGTTCCTTGAAGAGGCAGCTCAACCACTAAGGCAGGGACCCACTAGAGTTAGGACAAAAAGCCCTTGAGCTTCAGAGATGTCAGCTCACGTCTCTGTAGCTTTTGTTTTGGTTTAGAGTCCACTTTCCCCACAATAACCCTAAGAGGTAGGGAGTACAAGTATATTCCCTCTATTTTACAGGTGAGAAAACTGATCTGTAGAGAGATGAGGTGACCAGCCCTCTGGAAAATAAGTGTTAGAATAAGCTTTATCTAGGAAGAGACTTGCACCTTTTCTTCCAATGCAACTGATATTCAAAGGACATGAATACTCCCTAATTCCCTTGTTCCCTTCTAGGGCAGTGGTCTCCCTAGCAGTAGACTTAAAGTATGCCAAGGTCTCTGGTCCCCATACCCATTATAGGGACAAGGATCTGGTGTCTCTCCCCTGGAAATGGACTGGAAGAAAAGGTGCAGGGGGAGACAATTAGTACAACTCCCATCTTCTACCAGAAGTCTTTGCTGGTCTTCTTTTGGAAGAGGGGGAAGAAGACTAGGGAAGGCCTCTGGGACAGACAGACAGACAGACAGAGAGAGACAGAGACTGAGAGATGGAGAGACAGAGAGACTCTTATTTATATTATCTCATTTTATCAGCAGAACCCTGAGGAAGGCTTGACTTTAAATATTTATTTGACTCAAAGACCATGAACTGGTTGGACTGATGAGCTTTCTAGCTGTGGCTGCCTAGGGACACTCGACACTGGCTGACTCAGAGGGAGGGGGCCTGCGCCTTCCTTCCTGACTCCACCAGTTCTTTGGTGGATCACGGAATAGAAGACAACTCCAAACAGGCTTGATTTTTCAACTCTGGCTGAGGATCGGGAAGGTCGAGACTTCTTAGCTTCCTCTAAGTGTCCCCAAGTAGCAAGTGGAATGGATTCATATTGGAAATGTCTGAGATAGCTAGAAGAAAGTCAGGCCAACTAGCTAGGCCTCTTTTGGGGCCCTCATCCAAGCCTTCTGTAGCCTTTGAATAGAGGGGGACTCAGGGGTGGCTCTTTGGAGGGGGGCTGCTGCTTCCTTGTTGTCACCAGGCTCTCCCTCAACCTGGGCCTTTTAGGGCTGGCCCAAACCTGAGGGATCTTGGGATTCTCTCGGCAAATGTGAAATCCGGGCATGTAGGCATCATTTAAGGATTTATTTAAGAGTTAGGAAAGCCAACGCTGAAATTCCACAACTTGGCCAAGTTCACTCAGAAGCAAGATTCACACGAGATGTTCGTGTTTCTAGTTCCAGAACGTCTGCCCTCGGCCGTGCTGCCCCTCTCCACCAGGGCATGATATGTGCCAGGCAATGATACCTTCATTATATCAGCTTCCCTTCAGGCCCCTGATCTTGACTGCTTCTATGTGCTGTGCCATATGGGCCATTATTTGTCATCTCCGGATACTAATAAACCATTTGCTGTTCTCTCCTATGTCATTATGAAAAGGATGGAGGAGTTCCGGGGCTCAGAGTGAAGCCAAAGGTGCCGCGTCCCCAAGCCATTCATCGTCTCAGTGACAAAAAATGACAATGGGTGACACCATCAGATTATACACTTAATTTAATTAATAAAAAAATTAAGATCATCGCCGTTAACCTGCATTTGCTCTGAATGCCACAGGGATGATTAGGAAGAATGGATGGCACTGAACCTTTCAGAGCACACCCTAGAAAGAATGGCTTTGGTTCCAATTAGAGTTTCCCATCCCATCACCCCATGCCAGATCCCTGTCGCACTGTCAGGGTCATTTGCCCTGGATGGATTGTGGCTTTGTGTATGGGGGGCAGCCCAGGGATTCTCCCTTCCTTCTCAGCAGAGAACTCTTAGAATCATTAGCACAGTCACTGAGTGGAGAGGAGACACTGCTGTTTTTATACTATGCAAACCCATTTCAAGGGTAATGATTCTCTGTCATAGTTTCTCAGAGCTCTGGGAAATGAGGCTCATGCGCGACAAGGCTGATACACCGGGAGACTCCCTTTCATTCGCTCTGTTCAGACATCTTTGTCATTTGGTGTGGCAGCTGCTGTTTGGAAATTAATATACCCACATAAGCCCACGAGCACGTAGGTGTGTGCTTGGGTATCTCTCTTCTCCATCCCCACAGCTGCTCCTCCCAAATGCCTGTGCATTCATTTTGTGCGTGCATGTCGTATTTAATGCTCCATGGCCATGTTGTCTCCCGTGTTAGAATGAAGCTCCTTGAGGGCAGGGGCCGTTTTCCTTTTGTCTTTGCACCTCCAGAGTCCTGAACTAATGCTTACGGATCGATTATGTGATTGAATCTGCATCAGCATCAATTAAGAATCTTACAAGTTCAACCCCAACATCTTACAGATCCAAATGATGCAAAGTGATTGGCCAATGGTCACACAGGTAGTAAGTGTCAGAGACAAGATTTGAACCCACATCCTCTAATTTCAGAGCCAGAGTTTTTTTTCAATTCTGTATTTATTAAGCACCTATGAGGTTCTAGGCAATGTGGATACAAAGACAGTCCCCAGTATGCCCTCCCCAGCAAGTGACTGTGTAGTCTTTGCTTGATGACCATCAATGAGGGAGAGCCCATCTAACTTACTATTATCATTATAGAATAATCAAGGACTAGATTATACGGGGAAGGCTATAAAACATGGAGAGAGACATCTGAGCCATCAAGAAAGGCTTCCATAGAATCGTTGATTTTTCAACTGGAAAGAAGCCTAGTAGCCAAAGGAATCATTCAGTTTCTGCTTGAAGACTTCCAAGGAGGGAGAGCTCACCTCTTCTAGTGGGAGCCCATTCCACCTGGCCCAGCCCTCATTGTTGGGAGTTTCTCCTGACTTCTAACCTGATCTCTTCCCATCTTTCAATGCTTCTAATGCTGCCCTCTGGAACCAAACAGAACAAATCTAATCCCTCTTTCACATCATGAACCATCTGATGCCATCATGTTCAATCTGAGCCTTCTCTGTTACAGGTGAAACATAATAATGATAGCTAGCATTTATACAGCATTTTAAGGCTTATAAATCAAGCCTTACAGATGGTATCTCATTTTATTCTCACAAAAACACTGGGAAGTGGGTATTATTATTAGTCCTATTTACATATAAGGAAACTAAGGCTGAGAAGAATTAAATGACTTGACCAGGGTCACACAGTTAGGAAGGAAGGAAATGAGCAAGCGTTTTTAAGCACCTACTATGTGCCAGACACTGTGTCAAATGCTTTACAAAATATCTCATTTAATCTTTATAACAATGCTGAGAGGTGGGTGCTATTATTATCTTCATTTTATAGTTGAAGAAACTGAGGCAGAAAGAAATTAAATGACTTGCCCAGGGTTACATATATAGCTGGGAGGTACTTGAGGTGAGATTTTAACTCAGGTCATTCTTTCTTTCAGTCCATCACTTTTAACCACTGCACTGTTCCATCAATTGAATCTAAATATCAATATTGGACATTGATATCCAATATCACTGGATACGAATGCAGGCCTCCACTATCCTCACTGCCCTCCTCTAGAGGCAACCTCTTCAGCTAACAATATCCTTCTTAAACTTTGATGCCCAAATCTGAATCAAATCAGATGTCTGATACTTCAAATGAAGTGTAAAAGGAAGTGTGGATACAAGCGGAAAATAATGCCAAGAACTGACCGACCATTGAAAAAGAGCCTGAGTCATCCTGTCTCATTTCTCTCAGTCTTTCAAATATTACTGACTGGTGGGGGTTGGAAGTGAGGATTTGAGCTGAATCATAAGAAGAATGAGTGTGCCTGGGATGAATCGAGAGAAGGGGAATGGAATGGAAATTCTCTTGGAAGAAAGCACCTGACCTTGGGTAAGATGTGTTTCTCTCCGGGGCTCACTTTCTTTTCTTAGAAAATGAGTGGCAGGTTGATGAAGCAGAAAAAGCTCTGGAATTAGAGCAGATGAATTGTGTTTATGTCCCTACTTGGTCCCTTACTGCCTGTGTGACTTTTGGCAGATCACTTGACCACTCTGAACCTCAATAAAGAAGTTTCTATAGGAAATCATGAGCTTCTGTTTCATGTTATCCTGTTATCCTATATGGCTATATATAGGATATATACATGACTATATATCCTATATGGCTATGTATGTATATATATATATATATATATATATATATATATATATATATGATACTGGACAAGAACTGAGGGCCTTTGACAACTAGGAGGAATTTACTAGAGTGAGAGGAAAGACTAAAAAGAAAAGAAGGGGATGAAAGAAGATAAGAAAGAAAAAAAAATAGGGATTGATATAGGGGAAAGAAGGAAAGCAAAAGAGCAGCCTCTGCCATGACCAGAACTTGGCAGCACTTTGAAGTGCCACTTTCTGTCAAGGTCAAATCTGCATGGGTAACTTTTGGGGTATTCCTCACTCCTCTCCAGTGAGACAGGGCAGGAAGAAAAAAAGGCTTAATTGCAGAAGGCAGATTAAACCCTTTCTATTGGGCAAATATGTATGGATGCATTTAGTTTGGGGGGGATTCTCAGAGCAGTTCCAGCTTTTGCTACTACTAAGCTGCCATCTTGGATCCACCCTCTGTATGGATGAAGTTAGAATCAAAAGAGAAACAATTTGTAAAACAAAATCTTCACAGCAAATTTCTCTGATGAAGGACTGAAATAAAAGATAAATAGATAAAGTATCTAAGAGTAAGAGCCATTTTTTGATAAACAAATGCTTCAAGACCATAAAGAAGAAATTCTCAAATGAAAAAATGCCCAAAGTCACCAGTAATAAGAAAAGCAAATAGAACTCAGAGGTTCAACCTTACAACTCTTAAACTGATAATGATGAAGAAAGGAAAATAAGCTTGCAGAAAGAGAGACACAAATGCATTGTTGGTGGAGTTGTGAATTATTTTAAATATTGTGGAAAACAATTTAGAACTATACGCCCCCCAAATCACTAAACCGCACATGTTCTTGGATCTATTGACACTGCTCTTAGGTATGTCCTCCAAGGAGGTGGAGGAGCAAGGGTACCAACCCATAAGTGCAAGAATATTTATAGCAGCACTTTTGGGTGTGACCACTTTCAGACCATTTGTTCTATTTCAGGCATTTTCACTGGCTGCCTAACATGCTCTTCCTCCTCATCTCTGCTTCCTACATTCCTGAGCTTACAGCAAGTTCTTCCTAAAGATCTGTCTTTTAAAGGAGCCTTCCCTGATCTTCTTTCTCTTAATTACTTCTAGCTTATCCTGTATACAGCTCGTTTGTACATGGTTATTTTCATGTTCTCTCTTCCATTAGCCTGTAAGCTTTCTGAGAGTAGGAGTCTCCTTTGGCCAGTCTTTGCTACCTAAAAGGTGCTTAATATGTGGTTGACAGGCTAACACACCCAACACAAAACAAGAAACTCAGCTAACTGAAGGAAATTAAATGTATGTAGAATTAAAAAAAAAAAAAAGACTCCACACTTCAACAGTGTAACCAAAATCTCTCATTCTCTCCTTTACTTTAATTAAATCTACTTTCTCTCTTCTGTGTTTTTAGGCAATGAAGAAGATTAAAAATGATCCCATCGCATTTGGGACAATATTTTACATTCACTGACCTTTCATATAATCTGATCACTTCCTTTGGACATGAGGGCTGGAAGTGCTGGGGAAAAGCTTGATTTATAAACAGAGTTCACACCAGGGGATTTCACGTACTTTCCTCACAAGGGGAGTTTTTATTTCTTCTGGCAGGGAGCATCTTTTTGTAGTTCATTAAAATGGTTTTCTCCTTCTCTCCCAGACTACTGTGACTTAACCTCTCTCAGAGCTGCCAGGAGTATGAGTCCTCCTCTGACTATGGCACTGTGACCCATAATGAGGAAGAGCGGATCTATAGGATCAAAACTCTAGAGCTCGAAGGGGCAACAGAAGTCAAACCCCTCCTTTAAGAACTGAGTAACTGAGTTCCTGACAACTCTGATGACTTGCCCAAGGTCACAAAGGAAGGAGAGGCAGAGCCACGACTCACCAAAAGTGAGTTCAACACTGTCCACTCTCTTGAGCTATTTTGCTGATGAGGGGTGTTTATTCTCCCTCCGAAGAACTTTAGGTATAGGAATTAGTACCTCCAAATCCTAATTTCCCTTCATAACTCAACATGGATTTGTCAAATATATATATATATATATATATATATATATATATATATATATATATATATATATATATATATATATATATATATATGTATTCATA
>NC_058133.1:14766330-14877874 GCF_016433145.1 Gracilinanus agilis | reverse complement strand
TATATATATATATATATATATATATATATGGATTTACAAATCTGTCTTGACCTTTCCTGAAGGTGTTAGATTTTTCTTCACAGAACATTTCTTAGAAGGAATGAATTTTTAAAAAGCCAGACAAAACTCTTTGTTCTTCACACAGAGCACTGCATCTCCCATCTACACACCTTTGCATTAGCCATTCCTCATGCCAGAAGACAGTTCTTCCTCACCTCTGCTTCATAGCCTCTGACTCTGACTACAGCTCAGGCAGTATCTTCTCTATGAACCTTTCCTGATCACCCAGCTGCTAGCCCCCTCCCTCTTCAATTACTGTGTACTTAACCCCTTTGGTTATAGTTGTATTTATTTATTTCCTACGAATGCTGTATAGATACCTGGTCTTTGTTGTCTTCTCCACTAAAAGGGAAGCTTCCCAAGAGGAGGGGTTGTTTAATTATCAAGTCCCTAATGCCTAGCCCAGTGCCTACCATATAAGAGAGGCTTAATTGAATCCAGAGGCCAATCTTGGTCAATAAGCATTAATTAAGCACCTCTTATGTGCCAAGCATTGAGTCAAGTTCTAGGGAGACAGTATCCAAACAACTATGGACAAACAAGCTATAGAGAGGATAAATAGGAAATAATGAACAAAGAGGAGGCACTGGAGTTAAGAGAGATTGGGATAAACTTCTTGTAGAAGGTGGGATTTTAGGGGGAATTTGAAGAAAGTGAGGGAAGCCATGAGGTAGAGATGAGGAGGAAGAGCATTCTAGGGGTGGAGAGCAGCCAATGAAAATTCCTAGAGCTGAGAGATGGAATGTCTTATTCCAGGAATAACAAAGAAGCTGGAGTAACTTGACCAAGGAGTACACGGGAGGAGGAGAAGATGGGGGACAAGGGAAAGGTGATGAAGGGCTGTGAATACCAATCAGAAGATTTTATATCAGATCATGGATTCAATAGGGAGCCACTGGAGTTTATTGAGTAGGGGAATGGCAAGGTTGAACCTAAGCTTTAGAAAAATCATGAATGGAGTGAATTGAGGAGAGAGGTATAAAGAAAACCAACATGGTGAAGACAAACAATGCAGGAAGACTTGGGAACTCTGATCAATGCAATCACCAACCATAGTTCTGGAGCCCTGATGATGAAGCAATCTGTCTGCTGCCTGACCAAGAGGGTATAGCATGACACATGTATAGCATGGACACTGCCAAAGTGAGAATGCATATTTTGTTCAAGGAGTTGGTAAGAAGAAAAGAAAAGAAATTGCTTGCTACTGGAAAAAGGATTTTTTAAAAAATCAATCTTTTCCCTTCATTCTAATCTCTGCTACAAGTTTTTCTATGTTGTGTAATGAGTAAAATGAAATGACTGAGGAAACAGAGGTTTGATTTTCTGAGCATATCGATTTATCAAGCAATCAATGTCAATTGCCTAACAAATCGAGACTAAGCCCCTTCCCCAGTTTAGGACTGGACCCCAAATACAGGAGGAGACAGACTTTTAGACAATAAAAACCATCAAATAAAGTCAATTAAAAGGAAAAAGTACAAAATAGGAAATCTGATTTCTAGTTGGAGGAAAGATTAAGGATTTTCCAAGTTGAAAGGGGAAGAGTGAACAGCTATAATTCCCCGAATTCGGGGAGAAACCTACCATTCCTCCCCACATATCTGTAAACAATCAAAGTAGCACAGAAACAGTAAGTGGTTGATTAGCATGGGGCCAGTTTTCAAATAAAATATATGCTTTGCTTGAGCTGGACAATTATAAGAAAATTTCATACATCAGTTTTAGGATCTGACTGCATTTCTGGTCAACATAATTCAGTCTGGGGGCAGCTGGATAGCTCAGTGGATTGAGAGTCAGGCCTAGAGATGGGAGGTCCTGGGTTCAAATCAAGCCTCAGACACTTCCCAGCTGTGTGACCCTGGGCAAGTCACTTGACCCCCACTGTCCACCCTTACCAATCTTCCACCTATGAGACAATACACCGAAGTGAAGGGTTAAAAAAAAAACAACCTAATTCAGGTTGCTAGTTAAGGGTCTCTAAAGAGCAGATAGAAGTGGTCCAGCAGTACAAGTGGTCCATTTTCCTAGTCTTGCAAGACTAGCTTCTAACAGTGCTAAAAGGTTTCTCCCAATTCTCACAACCGAGTAAAATTTTCTCATAGTACAGAAGCTGACTAGCCCTGTAATTGAGTAGAAAGGGACCTACGCCAGCTCCAGAACCGAGTCACAAGATGGAGTCAGTGTGGGCCATTCAACTCCCACAGTTAACCACTTGCTGTTTTAATCCCTTCAATTCCTTTAATTTTCTCACAGTTGGATTATGTGGGAGTTCAGTGGGCCATGAGACATGAGCTTTTCTTCCTGTGTTGACTTGTGCTCTCATTGGTTCCCAATGACTGAGGACTCAAAAGGAGAGGAGCTGCCCCTCTTCACAGTCTAGAAAAAGCTCTCTCTCTCTCTCTCTCTCTCTCTCTCTCTCTCTCTCTCTCTCTCCCTCTTTCTTTCTCTCTTCCTCTCTCTCTCTCTTTCTCTCTCTCTCTCTTTCTCTCTCTCTCCCTCTCTCTCTCTCTCTTCCTCTCTCTCTCTCTCTCTCTCTCTCTCTCTCTCTCTCTCTCTCTTCCTCTCTCTCTCAAACACACACACACACACACACACATATACCCTTTTTGTCTTCACCTTTTCAGAAGATAGACAATTCTGAAGCAGAGTAGGCATGGCCCTAGGAGGAGCTGGGAAAAGGAAGTCTGCACCCATGCACAGTCTCCTCTTCCCAAGACCTAGGAATTGCTATTGGGACAGACGCACATGAATTTGCACAGACTTTCATTTATCCTGTTAGGAGGGATTCTGAAAATGAGCTTCCCAGGCCAAGAGATGACTTTATTAAAGCCATGGTTTTGTGAGAGTTCCTGCAGAAGCATGTGGCAAAAGGAAATGTACCCAAGAGGGTAGGTAGTTCATGCATCTCAAACTTCAGTACAAGATGAGACATTATGAATTCCCTGATCAACATGAGCTTAAAATTTGGTCCTCTAGCCTGGGAAGGAAGTCTTCCTGCCAAGGGTCAGATCGAAGGGACTCCTTAATTCTACAGAGGAGAAAACTGAGGCCCAGAGTGCTGAAAAGCTTTACCAAGGCCATAGACATGGCCAGTGGGAGAACTTGACCGAGCACCAGGGATCTTGCTTCCCAGGATGGTTCTCTTTCCCCTCCAATATGGTTGGTCATATTCTGAATGTTTTTATGGGCTACTTATTAAAAGTCCTCCAGCATATTGGGTGGGTCACTGTGACCAATTTTTGGAAGAACACAGACAAGAGAAATATGGGGATGGGTGAGTAGAGAGCTGTGTTACTGGAGAGAATTCCTGAATTGGTAAAACTACAGATTCATGTGAGTATATTGTAACTTTACATTTATGTATATATAAGATTATAAATTTATAGCTAGAAGGGACATAGAGGCCCAAAACTAATTTCCTTTTGTAGATGAGGCCAAGAAAGGATGTGACTTGCCTAAGGTGATACAGACAGAAAATGATAGAGGCAAGATTTGAATTCAGGTCCTCTGACTCTGAAAGTAGTGTACTTTCCACTGTTTATGCTATCTCTCATGTCTTCCTCTTCCTCCCCTCAATAGAACATAAGTTCCTTTGGTGAAAGGACTGCTTCATTTTGACTCTGTCTTTCCAATACCTAGAACAGTTCAGGGTACATAGTAGGTGCTTCATAAATGCTTACTAGTTGATTGATTGCAGCTATTGAAGGGATCTTTGAACTGAAGGCATAGTAAACTGTCCTTGAATTATTCCATTCTAGCTTGTGTTTCCACTGTCCATGGTATCTTCTTTAGTGGCAAAGAGCTGTGAGTGTTTAGTATATAGTGTTTGTTTAGAAAATGTAGGAATTTTCCCCCTTCTCTATTGGGGATAGTTCCACCCTTTAGCACTCTCTCCTGCTCTTAGCCTCTGCCAAGAATGGGTTAAGGAGACCCATCTTTTTTTTTAGTGAGAATCATCGTTTGGAGATCAGTGAAGTGAAAATTGGTCAAATTTAACGGCACAGATAATATTTTATTTTTATTTCAATTTTAACACGCTATCAACAGGCACTGAAGGAAGATATACTGCAATGCTTGAGGAGGGAACTGCCCTCCAACTTATCTTCACTTACCGATTTGGGACCAGTTCCCCAAGTTATTTTTATGTCATTTTGGAGAATCTCAGAAAATTTAGTCTCCATCAAAATGATGTACAAGGGAGGGTAGAGGTCACCTTAAACTTTGCTCAAGGAATCAGAGTGGTGTCTGATCAGGACACTTGGAAATCTTTTTTCCTAAATGCAGGAAAGCTCTCTAGACTAAAGACGAGGAAACTTCTTACCCTGCAAAAATATGCTGCCTTCTTTCTTTTCCAAGTCGTTTTCTGGAAAAATGTCACCGTTTTTTTTTCTGGTAGCATCCAAGATAGTTCCAGTTCCAGACAACGACACAATGACATGCGAAAATGGCTTAAGAACCCCACAAAGTCATTTAGTTTGGATGGCTCTGGTTCTAGATGCATGATGTAATTATGGACTTCTACAGTGCCTTACACAGGCTGCTTCAATGCCATAAATATTTATTAAAGACCCAGGGCATCCAAGACAGATGGCAATGTGAAACTAAAAAATACCCAAACTCATTCAGGGTGGGATTCAAGTCCTGAGTCAGACATTTACTGGTTGTGTGATTCTGGGAAGGACACAAAAACTCCCTGGGTCTGTTTCTTCATCTGTAAAATGAAAGGGTCAGACTAGAAGGACTCTGACTTTCCTTCCAGCTCTGCTCTCATGGTCCTAGAATCTCTAAGGTCCCTTCTAGCTCGAAATCTGTAATCTCTCGTCTCCCAGACTCTCCTGGAACATTTTTACTCAAGGCCTCATGCAAAAGGAAACAGTGTTCAACTAGAAATCAGAAGACTTGGGTTCAAAACTAGAATAATCGATTTAGAGCTAGAGAGTTACTGGGGGCTACTGAATCTAATCCTTTCATTTTAGAGACAAAGAAAAAAAGATTTTCAATCAATGAGGATGTGAGCAGTTAATATGTGTTTGAGGCAGAATTTGAACCTGACATCTTCCAAATTCCATGTCCAGGTCTTTAGCCACTAACCTACCTAGAGCACTGTTCCTGACATTTATTACCTATCATGACTATGATCAAATTACTTAACCTCTCTGAGACTGTAAAGTGAGGATAAAAAACCTTATACCACCCTCTTCTCAGGATCATAGGATCTATATGAAGGAAAATATTCTATAAGTTCTAAAGACTTCCAAGTACATGAGATATTATTAGTGGGGAAGGGTTGAGTAGCATGAGAACTGTGCTGGGACAGGGCAATAAATTGGGCATCCTGGCTAAAGTGAAGGAGACATGATGGAGTAGTGAGAGGTTAAGTTGTGGGCTGTATGGTGAGGGTACGTAATCATGGATGACTTCTTTTTTTTAACCCTTAACTTCTGTGCATTGGCTCCTAGGCAGAAGAGTGATAAGGGTGGGCAATGGGGGTCAAGTGACTTGCCCAGGGTCACCCAGCTGGGAAGCGTCTGAGGCCAGATTTGAACCCAGGACCTCTTGTCTCTAGGCCTGACTCTCGATCCACTGAACTATCCAGCTGCCCTGTGGATGACTTCTAATGGCAACTGAAGAATTTAGAGGAGTAGACAAGAGAGAGCCGGCACAGCTAAGTCCTGCAATTCAAATAGAAAAGCAGAGACGGCCCCTTACATAACTACTAGTTGGTTACAACAATGATAGAGAGGAAAGACAGATAATGCAAAACAAGTGGGTATCGAAATCAGAGGCAAAGAAACCCTTTCCAGAACCATTCCCTTGGTTGTTGTCTGGCTGTGGGTCACCTGGGAGTGATGAAATCACAGGTCAGACCAAGAATTCCTCCTGTATGTAGCCCTATGGCTTAATAATTACTTCTTGAATGAATGAATGAATGACTACATGCTTCAGGGTCTGCTGTTGTACTGCTCTCTTCCAGGCTTAATAAGTCACCTTGCCTTCACCAGGTGCTGGCAGCCTTCTCACCTCCCCCTATATCTGACACCATATTTTTTACTGTTTTCATATTCCCTACATCACCTAGCAAGCATGGTGGTGAACACTGCTCATAATTAATATCGAAATAAACTGAATTCCATAAAATATGCATTTATTAACATTAGTGGTAAATGATACAGTGATTAATAAAGGGATACACCTGAAGTCAGGAATACCTGAGTTCAAATTCAGATGCTCATGAGCTGTAGGATCCTGGATAAATTACTTAACCTTGGCCTGTTTCAGTTTCCTCATCTGTTAAATGGGGATAAAATAGCACCTCCTTCCTGAGACCGTTATGATAATTAAATGAATACTTTTTGTAAAATACTCTGTAAACCTTAAAGAGCTATTAGTATATACCATGCATTGTGCTAGATATTGGGAATAGAAAGACAAAAATAACCCCCAAAATCATTTCTTGAAGAGTTTATAACTTCATATTCATTAGAATGTAAGTTTTTGAGAGTAAAGATCACCTTATTCTTTGTATTTTTTTAAATATTTGTTTTTCCATGTGTCAAGTATATGGGAAGCTGAGGTGCTTAATAAATGTTTCCTGACTCTAATCGATATATGTGATTTGTAGAAGTAAGAACACTGACAATCAAGAGAAACAGCAAAGTCTGGGTTAAGCCTCAAAAGAAGCTAATAATCAGAGCGTATTTGAGATGTGGGCAAAGGTCTGTATCAATGCTAGAACAACAGACTGCCCAAGGACGCTAGCAGGGGAGTCTCCCCTGAAGAGTCAAAGACTCCTCTAGTAAATGTTGCACAAGGTTTAGATAGGTTTCAGGTTTCAGGGATGGAGGAACAGGAAAGGAGGAACGGGGCAAAAGCTGATTTGTCAAAGTCTCTGTTGTTGGGGCTGGAGTCGGGTCTGGCACAATAACTTTTACCCAGTTTCAGGACAAGGAGTTTCTGCCTGAATGGTACATAACAGGATACAGGAGGCTACGCTGTTCCTCAGAACAGGTTGCACAACAAAATATGGTGGCATGTCCTATTTTGGTTACTTACATTGCAAGCACTAATGGGAGAGGACAGACACATATGTATGAACAAAATGGAATGATTTTTAACATAAATAACTGTGGATTCACACATAAAGGTGGGAAATGACAGAATTTAGGGAATAGCAAGTAGGCTAGTCTGACTATGTGAAGAATGTGTAAAGAAAAGAGACAATACGCAATAAGCCTGGAGAGGTACACTGGGGTCTAAAGATAATTGTGGAATGATTTATATATAGGACCTAGTCAATACTGTTGGGAAAGGCAATTCTGAAGTAGTGATTAGAGAGTGCAGCTTGAAGTCAAGAAGACCCCGAGTCCAATCCTGTTTCTGACACATATAGGCTGAATGGTCCTGGGCAAGTCACATAATCCCTGAGTGCCCTGGGCTAATCTCAAAAACTCCAAGTTTAGAGAAATCATTAACCTCTACTTTCTGGCAGAGGGAGTTTTTTCATGCAGGATTTACCAACATTTTTATCTCAGGACCCCTTTATGCTCCTAAAAATTGTTGAGGTTCCTCCGAAGAGCTTTTATTTCTGTGAGTTCTATCTATAGACATTTTCCAGATTAGAACATAAAATATTTTAGTATTATTTTAAAATATTTTTTTTTATTTTGTGGGACCCTGAAAGAATCTTTGGGATGCCCAGGGGTCCACAACTTTGAGAACTACTGGCCTAAACCAGTGATCCCCCAGATCCAATTTCTGTCCCTTATCCCTTGGAGCCTCAATTTCTTCTACAAAATGGAGATAACAATGCTTGTCTATTTGCTTTCTGGGAAAGTCGTCTGCAAACCTTAAACGTATTGTGATAATTGTATGAATTGTCTTGTTAAGCTTTGACCACCTGAATTCCTTTGCTTGGTTTCTCCACTGTCTCCCACATGGTTGATGGAGAAAAGCTTTTCTTCCCTCCCCTTGCCTTGTCCAAGGCTTATTTGAGCTCCCCGGGTAGCTGTTAATCAGCCTTCGATAGTCTTCAGCATTTCACTCAAGACCTGTGGGCAATCCAAAAGCTCCTCTGGTCCTGACATCTCTTGTAAAATGAACTTCAGCTCTCAGCCCATCTGTTTTCCCTCTTATTGAGGGATTCCTTCAGAGCAGCTCTCTCTCTAGAGTATTAATATTAACCTCAGCAGGACCCACTCCCTTAGCGAAGGCTGGCCGCTCACTCGCTAGGGGACAAAGTGATAGGTTCCATCTTCTGAAGATTTAATGGTACCAAGTGCAGCTTTTAATGCAATCTTTGTCAGGGAGAGTTTCTTTCCAGACACCTGACATGTTCTTCCCATCTCAGAGAGATGGTGATTCGGACCTAGCTATCCCATTCTCTGGGGCTATTAAACCGTGTCCAATTTTTTTCCTAGTCAACTTTCCGGGGCATCTGATTGCTTCCTTCTTCGAGATTCTTACCACAGTGACCAAGCTCTTCCAGTAATTGCTTTGATTTTCCTCATCTGTAAAATGGGGGTGATAATACTTATAGGATTCCCTCCTTGGGCTATTTTTGAGGCTCCAGGGAACCATAGAATCATAGCTTTAGAGCTGAACGGGACCTCGGGTCATTGGCTGCAACTAGTGTATTCAAGTATTTTGCAAGCTTTAAAGGTCCATATAAAGTATCATTATGACCAATGTGGAGTCATAGCTGAAAGGAAGCTCAGAAGTCTTCTAGTCCAGCCCTCTAATTTTACAGATGAGGAAACTGAGGCACATAGCAGTTAAATGACTTGCTCAGTGTCACACAAGTAGTAAGTTGTTGAGGCAGAATTTGAACCTATGTCTTTCTGATTCCAAAGCCAGCACACTACCCATTAGACCAGGCTTCTGTTCTTGAGGCCCTAGAAGAATTCAATCAGCCCCATAATTAACTGGGTGCTTTATCTCTACACAATTTCTCATACAAAAAACTGGAGAAATGGAACTTAATGCTTTTTAGAGATACTGACAATCTTCATATCTTATGTCTGGGCTTCCTGGATCACAGATTTAGATAAGAGGGGACCTTACACGTCTTCTGGTCTAACCCTTTCATTTTACAAAGCAAGAAACTGAGGCCCAGGAAGAAGGAATGCTTTACTCAAGGTTACTTAGTAAGCATCAGAGGCAAGATTTGAATCCAGGACCTTTGAACCTTAAAGCCTCTTCTATAGTACTATCTTTTCTCTCTGTGTCTCTCTGGCATTCTTTCTGTCTTTAAAATCCTTACTTTCGACCCTAGTAACAACTCTAAGACAGAAGGGCAAGGCCTAGGCAAATGGGAGTTAAACTTGCCCAGGATCACATAGCTAGGAGGTATCTGAGGACACATTTGAACCCAAGTCCTATCCCATGGACTACCTAGCTGACCTCTCTCCTTTTTTTTTAAGCTTAAAATTTGAATTCAATTTTAACTAACATTTATAATAATAGCAAGCATTTGTAATAATAATATCTAGCATTTTTGTAATGTGCTTTACAAATATAACCTCATTTTATTTTCAAATAGCCCTAGAGACTAGGTGGTATTATAATTATTATTATCATTATTCCCACTTTACATATGAGGAAACTGAGGCAGACATGCTTAAGTGACTTACCACACAGTGCCTGAGACTGGATCTGAATTCAATTCACCCTGATCGCAGACCTGGCACTTGAAAAGCAGTATTTATTTTGAACCTCTTCTTTACTTAGCTAGTTACAACATACAGTTTTCTTTCTGAATGATACAGTTCCTACTTTCAAAGAATTGTCTAACTATGAACCTGTCTGGATTGTGGTGTGTGTGATGGGGCTGGGAGGGAGTGAATATGGATACAGGCATGGTGACGAGCCAAGAGGGAGCATTGATCATGGGAATTTGCCAATCAACCTCATTGAGGTTTCAATGAGGATACAAAGTAGAGAAGGGGGGACTTGAGCCTTGTCATGATGATGGATAATGGAAAGGTGTGACCTAGGGGAAGGGGAAGGAAAAGGATGACTGAATCACAAGAGCTGAGATACAGATGGGAGGCTCTTCTGGAAGTGAAGGGAGCCAGATGCTCTGAGGAAGAAGAAGCTGCTGCTCCTCCTCCCCCGGATGATCAAGTTGTACCACAGACTTGCTCTCAGGCAAGAGATCTTCTATGGAGAGGTAGAGAAAGAAGGAACGCGGAGTGTTAGTGGGAGTTTCCTTATCCGGGAACACTCTCATAGCCACGTGTGGACCTGAGAAGAATAATCGAGATGCTCTGTTGTCTGCCTGGGGTGGTATCCAAGACAGCAGAGAACTTCTCAAGACTTTTCAATCAAAATGATTCCCAATTACACACATCTGGTGACTGATGAAGGGACAGATGATGAAACCAGAAGGAACCTAAGGAGAATGGGCAATCATGATGAAGTCTTAGACAAGAAACCGAAGACCACAGGGGCACCAATTGTGTTTTCCTTCCTATTGGCCATTGAGAGCAAGGCAGATGGGGAGAAAATGTATTTTGGGAAGTAAACAGATAACTAGGAATTCAATATTTGTTAGATTTGGAGATTCTTGGCCTGACACAGAATATATTTAACAAATGCAAATAATCAGCTAGGATTCATTAAGTATCTACCATGTTCCAGACACTGTGTTAAGTGCTAGTAAGAATGTATGTGCAGGAGTTCTCACAAATCTAGTTTAAACATTCATAGGATCAAAAATGGAGAGCTACAAGGCACCTTAGAGGTCATCGAATCCAACTGAGACCCTCTGTGTGACCTTAGGCAAATCTCTTTATTTCTCTGGGTCACACAGGAAGTAAGTACTAGAATATTGGCAACCTTAAAAAAAAGAATGGGACAGCTTGAAGCCACTTTCCAATGGAATAGAAGCTTTTTCAGAGCAGGGACAGCCTCATTTTTGTTTCTCACACCAATATGGCACCTGGAACAAGGTAGCTTCTTAATAAAAGTTGGTTGCATTGAATGATGTGGATAGAATCTGGTAAATCACTGGACATGAGAAAGGGAGGAGAGGAAAGAGTCCAGGATAACCTCAGGCTCATGAAGGGAAGAGACTGACTGAAGGGTCAGACCTAGAGGCAAGAAAAGTAAAAGCAGAGAGTCGCAAACTCCAAGGCCCAGAGATGAAGAAGGGGGTGCAAAAAAAATGGATAGCTCCATTTCCCAGGCTTCTCTGGGTGTCTTAAACGATCTCCACTTTTTATACCTAATAATTGTTGTCTTTGGTAACTAAGTCTTGAACAGTAACAAGACGTATAAATCACCCCCCAGGCTCTGAATTACTCCCATTAACAGTTGTTTTGTTCTCCTCATTGCTGAGCAGCTAGTGAGCACATAGGTGGAGGTCTGGCCCAGAGCCAAGTGTTAAAATAAGTTATTGTTAAATGGATGACTGAATAGTTCCCTGGACTCTCTCTAGATTTGGGGGTTGAGGGTCTACACTAAAGCCAAGGGAGATGAGTGTTTTGACATCTTCCAGTTGTTCCATGGACTTCACTCCCCCCTCCTACCACCATTACTTTTTTTATTAGTCTGTCTTATTGAGTCTCTAATCTCATTGTTTTCCCCTTATTGGGCATTAAAGGTATTAGTGAGGTAGTGAGGGGTGAGTGAAAAGAGCATATTTAGAGTCTGAGAAGAGGGAACTCTGAGGTAGCATAGATTGGCTTGGGCCAGGATACAAAGATGTGGGTCCTGGCACCAACATTGGCTGGCTGGGTGAACTTGGACAAATGACTTGCCCCCCTGGACCTCCATATTCACATCAGTAAAATGGGAAAAAATCTTTTCTATTGTACGGTGTTCTTGTGAAGTTCAGAGGACATAATGTGAATATTTATGGGATGTCATCATCATTGTCATCATCATCATCATCATCATCATCACCATCATCTTCCTCCTCACTACAGTTATACTGCACTTTGCCTACCTTCTCTCCTCTTACTGAGGCATTTTTGAGTTATAGAATCCCATGATCTCAGAGTTTAAGGGATCTTACTAATCCACTTGCTGAAATAGCAAAATGTCTAATAAGCACTTTTTATATTTTCACTTTTTTTATCATTCGTTCATTCGTTCATTCATTCATTCATTCATTCATTATTAATCAATCAATCCATCAAAAAGCATTTATTAAGTATTTGCTACATGGCCAGGCACTGTGCAAGGCCTTGGGATATGGAGACAAAAATGAGACAGTCTTTGCCCTCAAGGAGTTCACATTATGCTGGGGGATAAAGCACATATTTAGGAAAGGAGGTCTGGGAAGGGAGCTTTGGTTTAGTGGTCTAGTCAGCCACTGGGATTAAAAGTGGAACCACAGGGCATTGATGGTCATACCCTTTCCAGCAGCAGTGTTGGTACCCATTTGATTACTTCCCTTACCCTCCACTCCCAGGAAAAGATAGAAACTTGGGAGAGAAGGTGGGAAGTACCGGGATGAGAGCAGGGCAGGTATCCAGATGCCCACGCTGACTAGAAAGGCGCTGGATTACAGGTCCAGTAAGAGGGCCTTCTGCCTTTGCTTGAAGGTTTCCACTGAGGACAAAGAACTAACTCCCAAAGGCTATTCCATTTGGGGATCTTTACAGAATTACAGAATCTGAAGAACGAATGTGGTTGAGAGCTGATTGACTGTGGCCAGAACTGAGTGGGCATCTTCAAGAAGGTCTGAGTCAGCTTTGGCTTTCTTTGTTGACATTCTGCTGCTTTTTGGTGGTGTGATAGAGTCCAATGAGAGGCCATGCTATAAAGGAAAGGACCATAGAGCCTTCCCTTTCCAAGGCTACGTGGTCTTCTCAGAAATGGGGCCTCCTCAGACTTTTCATTTGGTCTTTTCCATTCTAGGTATCTGGAATAGAGTCTCTGACCTTAGGAGAGTGAGCTGCAGGAATCCAGGAATGGGAAGCCAGGTGAGTTTTACAGTATTACTGTATAATATCAATACATGAAGGAGCAAGAAGCTGGGACCCCCTCTCAGTGGAGGGGTTCATCCAGCATCAATACTACTTCTGGAAGTAAATTTGGTGGAACCAATGCTATGTAGGAACTGAGCTAAGTTTGAGCCTAGTCCTCTAGAGCAGTGATGGGCAAACTTTTTAAAGAGGGGACCAAAGGAAAGGAAATGCTCATCTGTCAGTCTGTTTCTAAGGCAACTCTTTTGAAGTTTCATTGTATTGTATCCTACTCATTGTATCCGTCAGATTAGAAATAACAGGGCTGGATAGAACATTTCAGGGGGCCGAATCTGGCCCATGGGTCGTAGTTTGCCCATCACTGAGCTAGAAACAGAGATGGTATTGGGGAGAGAATGTTTTCAAGGATTGGAGACATGCTTGTATTTACTATATCTTTAAAGAAAATCACCCTTTGTAAAATCTACTTAATATCCAGGTTAAATGAACTGGAGTGCCAATGACCAGCCCTCAAGATGATGGTGGTGGAAGAGAGAAACCCACAATCCCCTCATGGAACTTCTGAATGATGAGGGGGCATATAACCTGTCTGGTCCTCAGAGTGGGGCCCAAGCACACATGTAACCTGTATGAAATGCTTTTGATAAAGTTTAAAGCATAAGAGAAATGTTCATATTGCTATGAATCTTTGTATTTATCCCTATTGAACTTCAGCTTCTTTGGTTTGGCCCAAAGTTCTAGCCCAGTGAGAATTTTTTGACTTGTGACTGTCATCCTCCAGGCTTTGTGTCATCTACAAAGTTCATGAGCCCACCATCTTTGCCTTGGTCCAATTCAGGACTAGGTTAATTCAAAATATAGAGAATGAAGAATTAGTTTCAAACTAATTGAACAAATGTCTATTTTTAAAATACGTTTTTATTTTGTTAAACATTTCTCAATCACATTTAAAATTTTTAAACATTTATTTAAAAAATTTTCAGTTCCAAATTCTTTCCCTTTCTCCCATCATTCCCTGAGAAGGCAAGTTATATAATATTGATTATGCATGTGGGGTCATGCAAACATAGTTTTATATTAGGCATGTTGTAAGAGAAAATTTATTCAAAACCAGGAAAAAGAAAGAAAGTGAAATAATTCTGCTTCAATCTGTACTCAGAGTTCATCATCAACAAACATTTATAAAGTGCTCCCTATGTGCAAGGGATAGTCCTTGGAGAGAGTTGCCAGCTAAGCACCAAAGAAAAGAGGGCTTCCACCTGCCTGGAACTGTAAATGATCCTCCTGGTTATTCTTCTGGCTCTGGTAAATGAGTGGCATAAGCATGGCTGGAAGCTGGTCCTGTGCATGGAATGCAAAGTATGCAGAGAATGGTGTAGAGTCAGAGTGTTAGTATCTATCTTGGTGAAATTTGTAGCATGAGTAAGAGAGAGAACAATTAATTATTGGCTCAACTCTGTTGTATGCTGAGGGTGGCAGAGTGAGTGGGGATTGGGACTAAGGCAATTTGAGATATATTTCAAACCTCTGGCTGTGGATCCCCACAGGATTCAGGAGGTCCTTTATTTCAGAGTCCTATCAAAGAGCGTGGGGGACATATGAATTAAGTCAACACCCATGGAGGCAGGCACCCCCAACCCGCACCCAGTCAGCAAGATTGAGGATACACTGTCGATGCCAACAGAGAGATTCTGGCATCTGGGGAGTGATGACAAGCTTTGGCAGATGCTTCCTTTGCTTGACACCCTAATTGCCTCCAGAAGGGAAAAGAAAACACCCATGATAGAGGTAGAAGGTTGTGAAAGCCTCAGAGACAGAACAGTAGCACGAGTGTAATTGTGTCTGTGTCAGCAGAGCCACGCACAAGGGATGGGGACACTACAATGATGGAACCATGATTGCTGGTCTAAAGGGGCTTAGGAGGTATATTTCATTTCATTTACTCTGGGTCTGGTCTTCAGTAATGTGGGCATTCCCTCCAGCAGCACAGATTGCGACTCATGCAGGCTATTCTATAGATTTTCCCATCGACCTACACCTAAGGGGATATTTTGTCCATACCTATGATTTCACTGTGATAAGGCGGCAGGATCAAACAAGTAGAATTCACTGGGATTAGATTAAAATGAAGTTGGGAGATTCTTCACAAAATAAATATCAGTGCCAAACATAGGTGACACTACTTTTTAAAACTAAAATTTTAAATTGAAAACTAAATATTGCCTGCAGAGATCTACTTGAATGGATTACTGGTCCATTTCTATTTGAGTTCAATAGTATTGATATAGAGAAGTTCTGATGATGCAATCCCCTTTGCCAAAATAGATCAGTGATTTATGGTTTTAGAGAGTTGCCTTCCTTTTCCTTTAAACTAGTTAGATTCCAGTCAGCAGAAGCTCCAGGTCGGCCACCTATGCCAATATCTGTTCTTTACCTGCCTTTGTATTTTGACTAGATTTATCTGTGGAGGAGCCTGACTTCTCTTCTAGGCTTACCAGTTCCCACATTCATTGGCTCATTACTCTCATCTAGGGTTCAGGAATTTTACTTGGGGTCTAGACTCCCCAAAGGAGGGGAGAAAGTAAAAACAGGACTTAATTTACAAACATATATCTGGTATTGTTATTCCCATACAGAAAAGGGATTGGTGAGTACAAAAGGATGTGTTACAAAATAATCAGCTTTCTATTGGTCCAATCAGTGATAGTAGTTGGGAGACAAATTTTCAAGCCTTGTTGGGACATAAATGGTTTTTTGAAGAGCAAATCAGCCAATTTACATTTCACCTGCTCTGTGCAAAGTCCAACTGAAAATGGATCCAAGAGGGATCTTCTTTTTAGTAGCTTCCCCTCTCTTTGATAGTGGCCCTTTCATTGCTACTCATCCATCCCAACTGCTGATGCCACAGGAACAGTTCTGGGAGCCAAAAGAAGATGCTGCCATTGTAATCAAAGGCCTTCAGGCCTTTCCTATTCCCACAAGGTCCTGTACAAAGAGAAAAGAACCCCCCCCCAGAAAGTAGCAGCCCCATTCTAGGCACAAGCTTGCCTAGGCAGGACATGTGCTCACAGATGGTGGACAGGAGAAGGGGTTTACCAATCTTGCCCTCTGGAAAATTCAGAATTGTCGCATTCTTCAAAGTCAGAAAGAAGAGGGGTGTCTGAAGGATGTTAGCACGTCCTGTTTGCAAGTCCATGAATTTCTCATTTAATAATAAGTCATGGAGACTTATGCACGTGGCATTTGTATGCTTCCTGAGAACAGAGATTGTTTCATATTTGCCTTTGGATCTCCAGGATCTAGCACATAGTAGGAGTTTCATCATTGTTTTTTGGTTAATTGACTGGTTTTAGTTGAATAAAACTATTTTCATTTCATTTCAGAATCTTTTCTTTTTACTTTGCTAGGGTCTTGGATATGAGTGGGGCTCACAAGAGTGTCTCTCCATCTCTGGCCAACAGCCCCACCACAGTTTTATATCCATTCCTGATTTGGGAAATAAAATTAAACAGCATCTTTACTGCTAATGATGTGAGATATTGGTTTTTATTTGTATCCGCTGCTATTTAAGGACTTAAATGGCTTAGTCTGGACAAAGGGATATCGATTTTGCAAGGTGCTCTTTTTGCTTGTAGGTAGATCTTCTTGGAAAAACCAAATACTGAAGACCAAGTTCCCATGGCTAGCTAGGAAACTGTTAAAAGTCTGGAGAAAGAGTACAAATAGAGGATTGTAGGATTTCAAAAGAGGCCCTGAAGTTGATTGAGTTCTGTATCTTCTTTTTTCAGGTGAGGAAACCAAGGGAGAGAGCCGGTCAGTGAATTGCTTGTGGTCACAGGAGTGGACAAAGTACATTAATTCAAGGAGGCAAATGTGACCTCTTGGGTACCAATGAAACTTGATAGGATGATGCTGATGAGTGTAATATGATTCTGAATGGTTCAGTTTGTCAACACCCATCTATTGAGCACTTCCTACAGGCTAGCCATCCTACTAAGCACTGGAGCTATTCATAAACGCCAAACTAGCTTTCCATTCTCCCCAAGGAGCTCAATTCTAATGGAGGAGACAAGAAAGACATAAATAAAGCAATAGAGAATGAGAACAAAAGCAAAACAAGAAAATATCTGAAGAACTGTAAGATGGCGCCCACCTGAGTGATCGTGTTTAGAATTTATTAGATATGTGCAGTCATGATAATAACCTATTGCCGTTTATATGAATAATCATATTTTATTACTATTATTAATTACACTAACCCCCCCCCCCAATGATATCTTCATTATGATCACAATGATTAGGTACCCTCAAAGTGACCACTTTAGCAAGTGCTGGTAATTTGCATTCTTATTGTTGTCCATATTAAATTATGACAAGTAATAGGCAAATTAATTTCTAAATGTACTTCGGGTTACATTTATCCATTACTTGAAATATTCTCCTTGGGGCAGGGAGGGTACAAAAGAGCAAATTTTCTTCTGTTCTAATTTTTTATGCCATTTTCTGGAGGCTGCTTGGCAAAGTGGACAACCTGGATTGGAGCCCTGTCTCCTCTGAAACACATAGGCAGTAAGACCCTGGGTAAATCACTGAAGCTCTCAATGATAGCCCTCGGGAAACTCTTTAAGACTGTAAATTACAGAAAACTTATTAAAAACATGGTGATGATTACTGAATGGAGTTCCTTATGCACAGTGACAGTATTTGGGCCTGAACCACTACCTCCTTCCTCCTATTTCCCTTAATTCTGTGCTTAAGAAATCTTGGACTTAGAGTCAAAAGATCTGGATTCAAATTGAGCCTCAGACACTTAAGGTAGGTAATTAGTACAGTGGATAGAGTGGCAAGAAAACCTGAGTTCAAATCTATATCCAGACACTTTCTAGCTATGAGATCCTGGGCAAGTTACTTAATTTCTCTCTGCTTCAGTTTCCACCTCTGTAAAATGGAAATTATAAGACTACCTCCCAAGTGGTTTGTAAACCCTAAGGCACCATATGAATATCATTTGTTAGCATAATCATTAAATCCAGTTTCTGTCATGTGCTTAATGTCTGACCATAGATGAGTCTCTTTAACTTTTACTCATCTGTAAAATAAAGAGATTGGGCTGACCTCAAGGAAATCTTTAGATCTTTCTAGCTCAGAATTCTCTAAGTTCATCCTTCTAAGCCTTAGCTTCAAAATCTGTAAAATGGGGATAAGAATACTCCCCCCAACCTAAAGGGCTGCTTTGAGGAAAGCACTTTGAGATACAAATGTGAGCTCTCATTAGTATTATTATGTGCAAAACCCATATGGAAGCCTTAGCTTAAAGCATATAACACACGGGCTTTGCAAACCATTTCCCTATCACTGCTACATTAGGTTTCCCTGTGAGAGGAGCTAAAGGCATGTAAAAGTGATAATTACTGCTACCTTGTCATTGCTATCATTTAACGCCTACTGGAATATTTTGAGCATCTGGACTCAGGCTCATGCAAAGGGAGCACATTTTAATTTGGGGCTCCTTGGGACTCAAGTTTTACATTCATGGATTCATCCAATTGCAGAATTTCAGGGATTTAAGGGAACCTGGAAATCATCTGTGCTGATCTGTCCTTGAACCTAAAATTCCTTCACAACAGCCACAATAGAGTGATGGCTTTGAAACCCCCTTTCCCCAATGAAGGGTGATCCCATTACCTCTAAAGACAGTCTATTCCACTTTGGGACAGCTCTAGTTGTTGGGAAGGTTTTTCCTGGCTTCTAGACTAAATTTGATTCTGTGTATATGCCAGCAATTGCTCCTAATCTTGCTTTCTTTTATTTTTTAAACCCTTAACTTCTGTGTATTGGCTCCTAGGTGGAAGAGGGGTAAGGGTGGACAATGGGGGTCAAGTGACTTGCCCAGGGTCACACAGCTGGGAAGTGTCTGAGGCCAGATTTGAACCTAGGACCTCCTGTCTCTAGGTCTGACTCTCAATCCACTGAGCTACCCAGCCACCCCCGTAATCTTGCTTTCTAAGGTCAAGTAGAACAAGTCTACCAGTCTCTTCATGTGAAAACCCATCAGATCCCTGCATATAATTTGCTTGCTGTCTCCCAGCTCTTCTTTTCCCAATCTCAATATGCCTAATACTTTCAAGCAGTCCTCATATGGCAGGATTGCTGGTCTCCCTTACCTTCTGGTCACACTCCTCTGGAATCCCCTTCAGCTCCTAAATTCTTCAGAAGATGTGATCCCTCAAACTGAACTTCATCCTTGAGACACGATCTCACCAGGGTAAATGTTTTACTAGTCTCCTTCTCTGACTCTCCTGCCCCACCAAGAGGACACTAAGAACCAATAAAACTAAGCCCCCACACCCAAGAAAGTAAGCAAGTTGAACTACAGCCAGTCAGCTATAGTTAAAAGGAGGATATAATTCATGTTTAAGGCTCCCTTCCCTGAAAATTGTCTGGTTTCCAGAACCCGAGCCATAGCTACTCAAACCTAGAAATCATTGACAAGGTTGATCCATGACACACAAGTCCCACAAACAATCAATTGGACGTTGTTTTAGGCGTTAGAAATGCCAAGTGAAAAAAATCATATGATCCTTGATCTCAGGGAGCTTACAATCTAATATGGAAACTTGAGAATGGAATAGCAAGAAGGGCATTCATTGGATATAGAGTCAGAAGAATTAGTCTCAAACCCCAAATTCTCCACTTGCTGGGAGCCATCCTTCTTAGTTTACTTTCTCTGAGTTTCACTTTCCTCATCTATAACATGGAAATAATTAGATTTGTACTTATAACCTCTTAAGGTTATTGTAGGGAAAGTATTTTGCAAACAGTAAAATTCAGTGTAAGGTTCTGGGTCCCATCGAACTTCCCCATGTTCCATGAACACACACACACATGTATACACACATAGATATGTGCCCGCAGAGGCCCTCCTGAATGCTAGGGCAGGCTTAAAGCAGGATATGATAAGCACTGAGGGAGGATGTACAGAAAGAGAACACCTATTAGCAGGGAGCATGAATGGAGAGAATAAACATGGCGGACTCATGTGGCCAGGGAAATGGGTGAAGGGGTCACACACCAGAGCGTACGTGTGTTGGGGACAACTCACTCTTCCAAAACTTTGGACATTCTAGTCATGTCCTGGAATAACGGCATAACGCTGCCTCTCCCATTGGGTGTTACATAGGATAGTCTGTCTCTGCTCTCCATTGGGTACAAAGCTCTTTTTATCAATATCACATATCTGCTTTCCATCAGACTCTCTACTGAGGGTCTCTATTCTCTGCTGGGTGTCACTTTTAGATTCATAATCACTGAGCTGCTCTCTGCTATTATCTTCTGGTCTTCAGCCTCCTTATGGTTTGTTACTACTACTCTTTGCTTCCAAATGCTGAGAGGTAGTGACTGGTAAGCTTCTTTCTGTCAAAAGTGGGTTTGAAGCTCTTTCACTGTTAAGTAAGACTGTAAGTAAACTGCCATATCCAGCCAGGCAACCAGCAAAAAACAGAAGAAGCCCTGGACTTTCCATTCTTTTATTTTATTTTTTGATTTAAAATATTTATTTCTAAATATTTTCTATGTTTACATGATTCATTTTCTTTCCCTCCCCTCTTCCCTCCTGGCTTCAGAGTCGACAAGCAATTCCACTGGGTTATACAAATGTTATTACTTGGTACCTATTTCCATATTATTCATTTTTGCAATAGAGCAACCTTTTAAAACCAAAACCCCAAATCTGATTCCAAGGTTCCATGATATAATTGGTCCTATTCTCTCCAGACTGCCTCCAGACACTCAAATAACTGACTAGCTAAATGCAAAGGGGGTGATCACTAAGTGATAAATTACTTTGGTTACCCATATAAGCAAGAGGTAAGACATATGTTTTTCTTCTGGATTTCTGCTCCCACAGTTCTTTCTCTTGATAGCATTCTTTCTCCTAAGTCCCTCAGGGTTGTCCTGGATCATTGCATGGCTACTAGTAGCAAAGTCCATTACATTCAATCATTCCATGATGTTTCACTTTCTGTGTACAATGTTCTCCTGGTTCTGCTCGTTTCACTCTGCATCAGTTCATGGAGGTTCTTCCAGATCATATAGATCCAGATCATATAGAAATCCTCCAGATGATCATTCCTTACAGCACAATAGTATTCCATTACCATCATGTATCACAATTTATTGACATTTCCTAATTGAGGGACACCCCCTCATTTTCCAGTTTTTTTTTTGTCACCACAAAGAGTGCGGCTGTCTTTTTATTCTTTTAACCATTCTACTCCACTCAAAGTATTTAGCCCAAGCCAAACATTTGAGTTGAAGTTGAGAATTTATTTTAATTTCTACAAAAAAATTCTCTGATTTTCAGTCTGTATTCTCATAATCCATTTTAAATATCTATCTATTCAACAAAGCTCCCTGATTGTCATGCAGATGAAGCAAGGGTCAGGGGGAAAAAAGGGCTAAGTGAATCTATCAAGGTCATCAGCCTCTGCCTTAGTTTCATAACTCTGCCCTTGATCTGCATATCTACCAGTAACCAAATCACTGATTTTTACTTTTCTGGTCTAATATTTATAAATTAATAGGCTATAAGATCACATATCTTCCATAAAGTCTTTCTCAACTAACAATAAAGGTCGTGTCACTTTCTCTCTTCCTATCCTCCTTCACTTTACTAATAAGTCAATCGTTCAATCAAATATATGTATTAGGTACCTCTTAATGTGCCAGCTAAGCCCTGGGGATAAAAATATGATGAATGAAAAAAATTCTTACTTGCAAGAAACTTATTTTTTAATGGAATTTTTAAAGGGGGTCCATAACCTAAAAAAGGAGTCCACAACATAAATATGTGTGTGTGTGACAGATAGAGAATAAATACAAAGGAGACTATAAGGAAACCTCTTACCAAACGCTCCATAAGACGTACCCACACAAACTGTCTTTAATTCATTCACTTCATATACATTCATTGAATATTATTGGAGATAGCAAATAGTACAATGAAATCTCTTCCTTGAAGGAGCTTATAATACAATCTAGGTGAGGGGAAGGAGAACACACCTCAAAAGTTACATCTAGAATATAGTCATTTCACAGCAATGCAAGATTCTGCAGTAATGTGGACACTGACTTATATGAGTATGCAGAAGAGAGAAGGATCACTGTGGGGGAGATTTGACTAGGGCCTTAAGGATTGGGGGATGTTTATCTTCAGTTCCTGGATTTAGCTGGTCTTCTTCCACCATATCCTATAGAAGGCTGGTGCCAAGGGAAATCTAGAAGTCATGACCTTGAGTTATGCATCTTGAGTTTTATTTTCCACATGGGACATTGACCTTAAAGGGTATTAAAACCATCCTTAGACTTAACTGGCTGAAAGGAATTGTGCTCAGTCTATGGAGAACAGTTCCTGGTGGTCTAGACTCCAAAGCTGCGAATTCAGTAGCTAACTTCTTTAGGCTTCTGAGCTGCAGGTCAGCATGGCCCACAGAGGCAGTCCAAATGAATTAATGTTGCATTTTCATTCACTATCCTTTTCTTGCTATGGCTAAGTAAGTCTTTTTTTTTAACTGTTAGATGGTCTTGGAGAGTTTGATTTTGTTCCAGTCTTGAAACTGAACTCCCAAACTGGTGCTATGAATAGAGCTATGTATCTGAAATTGGGAGGTTTGAGCTCAAATCTGGTCTCAGACACTTCCCAGCTATGCAACCCTGGATGAATCACTTGATCTCTGTTTGCCTCATTTTACCCAATTTGTAAAATGGGAATGATAGCACATATCTCTCAAGGTTGCTGTGAGAATCAAATGATAAAATGTATACATATTTGTACGATGTTTTGCCAACTCTAAAGCGCTATGGAAATGGTATCTTCTATTGATTAACACAGCATTTGTAAAAGAACAAATTCATTGTATAAACAGGGGTTCTAGGACCTCTCAACTTGTTTCTAAAACTGTTCTGATATTTGCATTTCGACATAATTGGTTTCCGTTGTGTTTTTTTTTCTTCCATCTAAAAAAGTGATCCGTAAACTTCAACAGCATGCCAAAGGGCACCACGACCCATAAAGGGTTAAGAGTCCCTGTAGAAGTCCAACATTCCATAGACATCCTTTCCTATAAACATTAGCTTGATACATGCTCTAAGTACCTTAAGCTTCACAGCAAAACTCCTAAATCTTTATATTGGTAGAATTTGAATAGACAGGAGACACCCAACATGTTTAGATGACGAGTGGGGGACCGAAGAGCACCAATTCTGAAGTTTCATGATACGAGCAGTCCTTTTCTCTCCAGACTGTGTCCAGATGCCCAAAGACCTGACTAGCTAAATGCAAAGGGGGTGATCATTAAGTGACAAATTACTTTGGTTTTAAAAACTCATGGCAATAATCATGTGCACATATATATATTAAGGTGGGGGCAATGGAGAGGGAATTTCTTTCTATTTACATCATCAGGAAAGAGCTCACACTGATGAAATAATAGATCTTTGGAGAAGTTAAATGTCTCTGTAGTAAAATTCTATCAGGTCACACTCCCCTCCCACACACACACCCAGCACCCTTCCCTGCACACATTAAATTACCCAAAAAAATGCATTGATTGCTGATGTTTTAAAATCCAGTTTTGCCCAAATAACCTGGATAACTGGTTCAATTCTTTATTTTGCTTTGTTGGTTAAGATTTAACTGAATAATATAAGAGACGAGGTGACAGTGGTGACTTCATCCCCAGTTGCATCTTTCTTCCCTAGAAATCCCTTCCTAGATGTAGGAGTTCAAAATTGTCTTTAAGCAGAAGAAGAAATATTCTCTAATCCAGCACACAAGTCCAGTAAGCACAATCAGAGCCCCACTGATCACTGACTAGGAATTTTCTGTTCATTGCTAAGGCTCTCAAAATCATAGGAAGTCCCTTTTTTCTGGGAGACTTTTTCCCTCTGGGGTAGAATTTGAGGTAGGGAAAGAAGAAAAGGAAATGATTCTCCCAGAATAACAATTCTTTTAAATTCTAGCTCTACTCTGTATTAGTTACATGACTTTGGGTAACAACTAATAAGGATAATAACAGTAACAATGACTAGTATTTATATAGATGGTACAATGGATGGAGAATCAGGTCTGAAGGCAGGAAGGAGAGTCTTCCTGAGTTTAACTGTCTGTGTGACTCCTGGGCAATTCACTTAACCCTTGTTTGCCTCAGTTTTCTCATCTGTAAAATGAGCTAGAGAAGGAAATGGCAAACTACTCTAGTATCTTTGCTACAAAAACTCCAAATGGGGTCATGAAGAGTCAGACATAACTGAAATGATGCAACAACTACAACAACAACAAAGTGTTTATATAATGCTTTAACATTTGTAAAGTAAAACACTTTATATGTATTCTCTCCTTTGATGAGACCACCTAACCTTTCTTTGCCTCATTTTTATTATCCATAAAAGAGAGAAGACCTTTCTGGGTCTAAAGCTATGGAATCTTTCATACCTCTTGTCCCTCATCCTTCAAAGGAAGAAAAAGAAACATGAAAAGGAAAAGAAGGAGAAAAGGAGAAGAGACCCAGAGAAAGAAGATTTGGTTGAGGGAGTTTGGGGGGAGATGATCAACTTCTCGACCTGGAGCTGGAATGGACCTTGAAAGCCATTTAGTTTTACTTCCTCGTTTTACAGAGAAGGAAATTGAGACCTAGAGAGCTTAAATGGCTTACTCAAGTTCACACACAGGTTAGAAGTGACTAAGCCATGCCCGCGGCTATAAATCCAATGTTCTGTCCCCTGGACCACACTGCTTTCCAATGCTGAAATGAGGGAAAGGGAAGGCAGATTGAAGAGGAAATGCTTAGAACAGTGCTTTGGTATCAGGGCAGAATTAAGGAGAGGATTCAAGGGTTAGAACTGTAAGCCACCTCAATGGTCATCTATTAGATAAGGGAAGTAAGACCAGAAAACTGAAGTAACTTTGCTCACACAGCTAGAATAAGTGATAGATTTGAGATTTGAACTCAGGTCTTCTTTAATGGCTATCTATAATAATAATAACTAGCATTCATATAGTGCTTAAAGTTTGTAGTGCCTTTTACATATATTAACTAACTTGATCTTCACAACAGCCCTGGGGGTGAAGGGATAATTATTATCTCCAATTTATGGATGAAGAAACCGAATCAGGCAAGTTAAGGGGACTTGCCTAGGGTGGTACAGCCTATAAGTCTCTGAGGACAGATTCTAACTCAGGTCTTCTTGACCTCAGGGCCAGCTCTCAATCCACTGCACCACTTGGCTGCCTACAAGGAGTAGAACAAATTCAGAAGAACAGATGTGAAGGGAGGGAGAATGTTCTCCTCTCCAATGTGGAAAGGAGGCGTTTTCCTCCATACTGGGAAGAAACGTTTGGCCAGTAGCACTGGGGAGAACTGAGCGAACTGGCCCATTACAACATGGAAGGTCAGGAGCACCTGGCTCCCTCTGTCTCATCTATGTGGCATAGCTAGCTAGCATCTACTTGGGAAATCAAAACCCGAAAATCCATCCCAGCACAGCCCGTGGCAGCACCAGGTTGGGCAGTGGCCAAAACAATACCATGCCTGTGGCTGGGTCTCTGGGTGGGCTGCTTGGATTCAGAGATAGCCTGAGCTGCTTTGTCATTGGGTTGTGACGTCAGCTGGACCCCAAGACTGAATTATAGCTCGCATTCAATCAAGGATCATCTATTATTCTCTACATTATCCATCACTGCTATTCTGCTTCTCAGAAGACAGGGCTGGGTGGCGACATACACAATGTGAGAACACCTGAGGTGCTTTAAACCTATCAATAATCAGCGCTGCGAACAGAAAGACTGGGCTGGATGGGGAAAAAGGAAAGCAGAATGGAGCAGCCTTTCTAACAAATGCCAGGACTTTGTCATTGTTTCCCACCGAACGGGCCCCCAAATTCAGCTCCCCTCGAGTTTATGCTCCCCCCCCAAAAAGACTGTCTGTAGAATAGCCCCTGCCTTCCCTCCCCAGGACAGAATAAATGAGATCCTAGTGGATTACTGAATTCTCTATGGGTGACATCGCCTTACATAATAAATACTAAAATCTAGCCTGTAGAAAATGAATGAATTTGTGGCGCATCCCACATACATGTACGTGCTTCGTCAGACAATGACATTCAAATCCATTCAGCAAACATTAGGAGCTCTGGAAAGCATATTAATTGAGGTTTACCATCCGCAAGATATATTTATATATGCAGCTAACTATTATAGATATGAAATATTTCAATACAAATGCTCTTAATTATCTGTCCCCCTCTAGGACTTTTCCAATAAAAATGGGGAAGCGATACTTGTTTAGGGCCGGTTGGGCCTTCTTGGAAATTCATTCAAAATATGAGCTGTGTATATTTCCTTTTTGCTTGTAAACTGGATTGAGTTGTACAGTTAAGTGCTTTGAATGGCCTCCCGCTGTTATGTTGATGGATGAAGGCTTAAGTAATTGACATCTAGTGCTTTCCTTAATGCCATTAGTCCCTAATTTCAGAGGTTAGAATAAATGTAAAGCATTCTTTTATTGAGTCTGGGTTCTCTAATTAAATTGAACGCTGGGCTTTTCATACAACAGCCTTTGGAAAGACGATCATCATAATGAAATATATTTACAAATCAAATACAGTAATGAGCACATGAGGATATTGAAATCGGGCTCCTTCGCCAAGCCGGCCAGGGAGAAAGCAATGGACTTCTGCTGATGACGAGGAGCCCGTTCTCAGTTTATTCTCACTGCCTCTAATTGTGTCACTAGAGTCTAGCTGTGAATTCCTGCAGTCAATAGGTCGATTCCATGGGCAAATGTTTACTCAACTTCCTCAAAAATGTTTGGTTGGAATGTTTGCTCAGTTAGAGCTCTGGAGTTAACACAGGCTTCTTGACTCCTTGCACGACCGAGAGAGCTTTGCCTCCATCCCTGCTCAGACCTTTAGCTGAAGCTCCCCAATTCAGCTGAACATCAAATGTATCAAATAAACCCCCAAACCTGATTTCAACATCAGAGGATTAGCTCTGTGAGCTTCTCCAACAAATTTGAGCAGAGAATCCTTAAAGATTGGAAATATATTCCCATGACCACCTTGCACCTTTCAGGCTAGTGACAATATGCTAGAAGATAAAGGGAATTGGGAATTCATTGTTGGAGAATTGAGGGAAGAGAGGTCGGCTTTCGTTGCTGGTCAAGCAGCGAATTGGTTCAGCCATTCTGGAAATCAATCTGGTATCATGCAAGAAGTGTTCCCACGTTGTCCACCTCCTTCAACCCAGAGATCTCACTACTGAAATTGTGTCCCAAAGAGTTTATTGCCAAAAAAAAAAAGAAACACAAAACGTAGCACAATGTTCATGGTAGTGATACTTGTGATAGCAAAAAGCTGGAAATGAAATATGTGCCCAGTGGTTGGGGAATGACTGAACAGATGGTGGTTTAATGTATGTAATGGAATATTATTGCTCTGTAAGGACTGACAAATATGAAGAATTCAGAAAATACACGGGAAGACTTGCACAAAGTGATCCAGAGTAAAGAAAGAGGGCCAGAAAAGAAACACACACACACACACACACACACACACACACACACACACACACAAGATAACATCAATGTGGAAAAGTCAACATGGAGAGGATGTAAAACTCTAATTAATTATATCTTTTACTGATAATACTACTATGCCATATAAATTAAAGGACAGATCCCTCTTTTCTGTTAACATTCAGCAGACCGCTTTTTGAGCAATATATTTTGTAAGGGATTTGGGTGGGGTCTTAGATGCACATTTGTGCACAAATAAAATGCATCTAAATTTTAAAAAATGTATATTGGTATGATCCACAAATGAGGATTCATGGAGTATGATGGTATGAAGAATCCATGAGATAAAAGAAGCTTGAGTTAGTGTAGAAGCAAAATAATAATTATGTATATTTTCAAGCTGGAAAATTGCCACATATCTATTTTTAATGCACACAGATTTTCACAGGTCCCATGAGGGACTGCATGAATGTTGTCCAAGGAACCATCTTGTCAAGCTTGGAGAGAATCGGTCATGGATGATGAACTCTTTGGCCACAGCAACTTTCAAAGATTGCCTATTAGATTAGAGAAGCATTGCTCTCTATAACAATTGAGGAATTAAATTATGGAACTTTGAAGTACTTCAGTAAGTTGAGAGTTTCATATTTAACATTTTACAACTTGGCCATGCTCCACCTTTCAAGCTTTATTACATATTATTCCTCTCCACACATTCAACAGTCTAGTCATATTTGTCTTCTTGCTGTTAGAAGCAGCTAGATGACACTGGGTCTGAGAGCAGGAAGATCTTGAGTTCAAATTTGACCCCATACACTTCCAACCTATGTGACCTTGGAGAAGTCATTTAATCTCTGCCTCAGTTTCCTCAAGTATAAAATGGAGATAATAATAGCCCCTATGCCCCAGGGTTGTTGTGAGGATTTATAAAGAGCTTAATAGAGTCTGTCACTAGAATAGGCGTTTAGTAAATGCTTAATCCCTTTCACCTACTCGTATGACATATTTTCTCTATCTCCATGTCTTTTCCCAAGCTATTTTCCATAGCTTGAAAGCTTTTCCTTCTCAACCTATCCTTGTAGAATCCCTGCTTTCTCTCAAGACAGATCAAGAGCTTTCTCCTGAAGGAGATCTTTCCTGTCCTGTAGTTTAGGCTGCTTCTATTTCCTCCCAAAGTGACTCTGTGTCTATAGCATAAGTGCTTTGTATACACTTGTGAATTTATCTATTTCCTTCCCCCATTAGAATGTAAGCTCCCTGAAGGGACTATTTCACTTCTGCCATTGTGTCCATAGCACCTAGCACAGTGTGTGGCACAGAGCTGTATTGGATGAATGTTTGTTGATTAATTGGTTGATCGATAGAGGAAACGATATCACCAGTATCACCAACTTCTCGAAGAACTCTGTCAAACAGGTTGGAAGGCCCAGTATCCACGGAAAGCGATTTGTGAGAAATGCTAATGCAGAACAAAACATCCAACTACTTTCCTTCACTGTCATCAAGCCATCTGGAATATCGTAGTGGAGAAGTCCAATGAGGTGAAGGGGGGCAGGTTCTGCTCCATGTTTTTCTCAACAGCATAGATGGAGGCACAGATGGCATACTTATCTAATTTGCAGATGACATAAACTGGGAGGGATCGCAAAAGCCTTGGTTAACTGCTGACATTAGAATGTGGGCTCCTTGAGAGCAAGGGACATTTCTTTGTATCCCCAGCACTTAGCACAGTGCCTGCCATATAGTAGATATTTAATAAATACTTCTTGACTTGTAATGGTAGACCAAACCTAATAGGGATAAATGTAAAGTCTTATACTGCAGTCTTAAATAACCAATGGCACATAACACAGGTTGGGAAAAACATTGCTGGACAAACAAAATGTGGAAAAGATCTGAGGATTTTTTTGGTATAACAAGCTCAATAGGATATGATATGGCAATCATCAACAGTATAACATGGCAGCCCCAAACCCCCAAAAGCTACCACATTCTTAGACCACATTAAGAAAGAACATAGTGTCCAGAAAAAAGGGCTGACCAGACCACATTTGGATGTTATGACCATCCTTAGGGGGCCAATGGAAGATTTGTTCTCAGTCCATTTGAGGATGATTCTATGAAAGATCTGGTTGAATAAATTGGGGTTGTTTACTTGGAAAAGAGGAATGGAAGAAATGAGCAGAATATGATGACTGACTTCAAACATTTGAGGTTAATAGACTTGTATTACTTGGACTTAGAGGGCCAAACTTTGAGTAATGAGGGAAGTCATGGAAAAGGCAACTTTTGCTCAATATAAATTTGAGTCATCTGAAAGTGGAACACGCTGCTTTGGAGACAATGGACCTCTCTTCTTTGGAAGTCTTTGTACAGAGCCTGGATGACCACTTCTTGGGGACTTTGAAATGGAGATTCTTTGTCGAGGATGGGTTGAATTAGATGACTCTAAAATTTGATGAATCTGAGCTGCTCCAAGCCTATCAAATCAAAATCCTTCCTCAGAGAGAGGTGGTAATGCATGAGGGATGAATGAATGCTATTTGCAAAGAGTTAATCTCAGAAACTTTTAAGAGGGTCTTTTCTGAAATAAGATAAGAATCCTTTTGTAGTTCAGTGAAAAAAAAATCAGAGGACTGGCCACTTAATCCTTTGGTAGTGACATGCAGGCTCCTAGTTTTTCTTCACCATTTTTTCCCCTGATAATAAGGATAAGGTTTGTGAATTTTTCTTTTGCATTGTTGTAATGTACTTAAACCAGGTCCCTCCTTTGAATAGGAACTTCTTTGACATCAAAAGTTGTTGTTTTCTCAAGTATGTGATTATTGCATTAATTAAAAAACATTAAAGAAGCAACATCAAAAATCCTCTAACTACTCAGGGAAGTCATTTCCCTTCCCTGGGCCTCAGTTTCCTCATCCATAAAATGAGGGGCTTGAATCAGATGACCTCTAAAGCCTCTTGAACCTCTAAATCTAGAATCCGATGAAAGTCACTCTCGAACAAAATCTTTTCTCCACATCTAAGGAGGCAACAAAGATCTTTAGATTCAGTGAGAGAACAGTAACTCGTAGGATTTGAGCAAACAATTTAGGTGTAGAGAACAGGGAGTTAAGAACCCTGAATATTATTCTAGGCCAATACTAATAAGTTATTTCTCTTCTCTGTACCTCCGAGGTTTATCTGAAGGCATGGGACTAGATGATGTCAAGGGTGGCAGAATCTAGAACTGGATAGGGCTAAAAAACGAATTTGATCTGTCTCAAGGCAGCTAGCTAGGTGGTACAATGGACAGAGCACTGAACCTGGGAGTCAGAAAGATCCGAGTTAAAAATCTAACCTAAGATGCTTACTATGAGATCCCGTGCAAATCACAGCCTCTATCTTCCTCGGTTTCCTCATTTGTAAAATGGTTAAAATAATAGCACCTCTTGTGAGGATCAAATAAAACAATATGTGTAAAGCACTTTGGACAACTTAAAGCGCTTAATGAATGCCAACTATCAGACAAATAAGAAAAACAATATGAATGTTGGAGGTGCTTTGTCCAAGACCTCATCGCTAATATATAGATAGTCAAATGGCACAGTGGACATCTTGGACTCAGAATTGGAATCTTCATTCTCACCCTTACTAGTTCTAGGGACTAGTAAGCAAATCCCCCAATCTCTTGAAGCCTCAGTTTCCTTCTCTGGGAAATGGGAATAATACTTGTGCTATCTGACATCATAGGGTTCTTATGAGGAAAGAAAGCACTTTGCAATTTTCAATATGCAATGGAAATATGATCTATTATTAAAGAGCAGAGTCAATGTTCACCTCTATTTTTCTTTCTTTCTTTTTTGTCTTTTACCTTCTGTTTTAGAATCAACACTTCCAAGGCAGAAAAGCAGTAAAGACCAGTCAAAGGGGGTTAAGTGACTTTCCCGGGGTCACGCAGTTAGGAAGTGTGTCTAAGGCCAGATATGAACCCAGGACCTTCTATATCTCCAGGCCTGGCTCTCTATCCACTGACCCACCTATGTGCCCCTCTATTTTTCTGATGTGATATTTCTGTCTTCAAATCCAAATCCCTGCCAGATGTAAAATGGCGGTTCTAATTTCTTTCTTTCTTTTTTTAAAAGCAATTGCTAGTTTTACTTTTCCCAGGAGGTCACCATCTGTAGCCCAAGCCTCAGCCACTCAGCAACTCAGAAAACAAAGCATCCCTTCCACTCCTGAACTCTGCCCTCAAATACCCATTACAGATGCCCTCCCTGAGACTTGACCCCCTCAAATCCCATCATCCCAGCCTGGGCCCCCTCCCCCCCCCCATCCTCCTTAATCTGGAACAGGCATTAACTGGAACTGGCCACTCAATCTAGGAACTGAGGCCTGGTAATGGGAGTTAATTCCTATCGGGATCAGCTGTGCCCTCTCTCCCCCTCCGCCCATTCTTATTCATATTTCTCCCCTGTTTGGTGATTCTCAATCGGAGTTTTCTAATAACAGATCATTTCTTTTTGTCTAACTTTAATCTGGTCCTGTTTGACAAGCACCATCCTTTTCATTGAAGGGTAAGACCACTTAAAGAAAGGCCAATAAGCCTTTGCACCGCTCAGCCGGCTCGGGTGATTTGTCACCCTGCGCGGTGGTGGTCACACCAATGGATTTATCTCAAGGTAAATGGAGATGCTGAGACCCGGGCCCGGAGCTTTGATTAAGGCCCCCTTTTTGTAGTGTTGATAGATGTTGCTTGTGTTTATCTATTTGAAATGCCACTAAATCTGTGAATACAATGGGAAAAGAGAGTACTTTGCAGCTGCAAACATATTAGTGATTTATGTTTCGCTAAGAAGTACAATAAAGAGACAGAGGCTATTAAGGCGAGCTATTTTCCTGAGAAATAGTTCCGCTTTAAGCCCTTCTCAAGCCCACCTTGATAAAGACTTCCATGCATGCATAATCGTGTTTACTTATCCCCTTCGTTTGCCTGAACATCCGCAGGAACGTTGCGGCTCTGCAGATATTAATAAGTTGGGAAGCGGAATATTTACAGTGAAGGAGACACCGGGATGGACCGGGGAGACATCATCGTGGAACGCCGAGACGCGGCCACGGAACGCTCTGCATATTAATTCGCCTCTCCGAGGAGGGGCTCCTCATGGACTTCCCCAGGACTCTCGCAGCTTTATCTGCACTTCAGACGGCATTTTGGAATAGGGCCGACCGCCATCTGGAGAATCGTGTTGCACACGCACGCACACGCGCACACACACGCGAGCGCACACACACAGCCACGCACAGCAAGCCCTCCACCCCACCCCAGCACATCTGAGGAGAAATAAGCGGCGGAGTGACACGTAAAGATGATAATACATGGATATAAGTTATCGCATGCATCACTGTCATCAGGCCGGACCCGTTGAAATGAATGGGGTCAGAGGAGCGCGCCGGATCACCCTGACTGGGGTGACAGTTACAAATGCATAAGCTAGTCTGCATAATAGGAGTGTACAAACCGGCGGAGATTTGTAAACTTGGTTGATTTCAACCAGAACTGACCCACAGCAAAGGGAAGAAGAAAGCAGGCTGGGGAGGGAGGGGAGGGGGCCGCCGAGAGAGAGAGAGAGAGAGAGAGAGAGAGAGAGAGAGAGAGAGAGAGAGAAGACATTTTTGGTGGCATATCATAGAAAAATTACCTTTCCTCAATTCTAACCCATGATTCCAATGAATAATGGCTTAGCTCCTTAGGATTATTAGGGCCAAGGAGAATACTGAATTTTTGAGAAAACGAGCCACAGTGATATAATTTTCTGGGCCCAAGCTGTCAGAATTTTAAAAGAACCTAATTAAATAGAAGAAACCTTGACCTTTACAAGCTGAGTTTCCATATTTTGTCTAGAAACAAAGGTATGAAAAAAAGAGCCCCATTTCAGGCTCCACCAAGTTTTTTTTTTCCTCTCTCTCTCCCTCTGGCTCTTTCTCTCCCCTTCTCCCTCCCTCCCTCTCCCTCTCCCTCTAGCTCTCCCTCTGGCTCTTTCCTTCTCCCTCTAGCTCTCTNGAGAGAGAGAGAGAGAGAGAGAGAGAGAGAGAGAGAGAGAGAGAGAGCTGTCTGTCGGCGAGCTAAGTGATTCTGTATTTCGCTGTTTAGCAAAATCCTAATGAGCTTTCATTTCCTTGGGCTTGACTAGGGACCACGGACCAGAGACCACAGCGAGACAGATGAGCTGTTGTTTATGTACAGGAGAGGCTGAAGCCGGGGCTGGTGGGAGGGCGTCGCGGGGAAGGAGGAGGGAAAAAGACAGCCCCGCTGAATGCCTGCGAGCCCGCGAGTCCACCCTCCTCGAGCCAGGCGGCCACGCCGGCTGTAATTAGGTGTTTGGTTATTTTCCGAGCCGGCCGTTATGATTTATTGAAATGTTCCAAGAATTTCTCCTCGGCGCTAATGAACAATGGGAGGGGGAGGGGAGCCCTGGAGAGAGAGTGTGAGTGTGTGAGTGTGTGTGTGTGTGTGTGTGTGTGTACGCGCGCGCGCTCGTGCTTGCGTGCACCTGGAGCGTGCAAACGAGCCGGGGAAAGGCGGTTTCGGCGGCGGCGAGGCGATGCCCCTGTCTGGGGCTTGGCACTGCAGCCAGCCGCCCGCACTGCCTGTCTCTCTCTGGCTGCGCGCTGCGATCTGGCCAACACCTGCACCTCATTTGCTTTGCCGAAGCGCCATGACCCGCCTGCTGATGGCGAGCCTTCCTTTCATCCTTAGGCTGATGACAAGTTATTAATTACCGCCATTAGCGGCGGCAGCCAGCCTGAGATCTTTGCTGCTCTCTGGAGGTGAGAACCTCGGCGGCCCGGATGCGAGCAGAGGAAGGCTGTGAAGCACTGGGGCAAACAGAGCGCCAATCTGCCCAAAAGGGATTGTGAGATGGTGAATAATTTATTAGAAAACATTTTTCTTTGTCCTTCCCACAGACCCACAAATCGTCCCTAAGCACTCTTTACCAGCCTTGCAGATAATGTACTTACACATCTCACAGCCTGCTAAATAGACTGAAGAGGCCACGGAGTTCACCCTGCACACCGCAGCTTCCCGGTGCCCGGGCACACGCACCAAACAGCGCGGCCTCCCCTCTTCCAGGAGCACGGCTGATGGGACTGCGAGTAATTGGAGCCAAATGTAAATGGTACAATTAGGGCCAAATGCAATGGATGGCCCCTTCTCCTCCCTCCACACTCCCGACTTTTATTTCTCTATAGTTTAAACCAGCCAGGATTGAGTTTGTCAGTTCCTGGGCACGGCCTGTACCAAAGGAGGCAGACAGGCAGGCAGGCAGGCAGGCAGGCAGACGGAGTCCCGGGAAGGAGAGGAGGGATGGAGTGGAAAGGCAAAGAGGAGGGGAACGACTGCTCCAGCCAGCTCCGGCAGGAGACTCAGAACAGAGCACAGTGCGGTGGGATCAGGGACGCGAAAGATGTGCTCTTCCGCAGTATTGGGGGGGGGGGGGCTTTCCAAGCTGCCTGGGGCCTGGGGGAAGACCCTTATCTATGGCCGTCAGGGGCTTAGGGTCCCTCTTCGCAATTTGCCTACCCCAGCCCCAAAGCCCTCAAGCTTAGTTTCCAATACAAAATCCGCGGAGTGTGTGCCCATTAGTGTGGCACCTTTAGAGAGGATAAAGGAACATCAGGAATCCCTTGCTCTGCCAGTTCCTGCTTTTAGGAGGTGACTTGTTACTCTAGAAGACAGAGGAGTGGAGGGAGGAAGTTCAGTTCATTCAATAAACCCTTATTAAGGACCTGATTTGTGTCAGGCATCGAGGATACAAAGACCCAAAATAGGGACAGTTGGGTAAGCTACCGGGTCCTAGGTTCAAATCCGGCCTCAGACACTTCCCAGCTGTGTGACCCTGGGCAAGTCACTTGACCCCCATTGCACACCCTTACCACTCTTCCACCTATGAGCCAATACACAGAAGTTAAGGGTTAAAAAAAAAAAAGACCCAAAATGAAAGAGTTTCCGCCCTCCAAGGGCTTACATTCAACTGGGAAAATAACATGTATACAATTAAGTAAATGCATACATACATGCAAAGTAATTTGAAGAAAGGGAAGGTTTTAGCAACACCACAAACTGCTGTGGCTCCCTATTACTTTGAGAACCAAATAGGAAAGCCTCTCTTGTGTTTACAGCTCTTGTTCACAACTTGGTCCCTTCCTACCTTTTTGGTCTTTTTCCCTTCTCCATACAATTCCCTCTTCTTCCATGAATCCTGGAAGACCTGGTTTCAAATCCAGACCTTCTAGGTTCTAGATTTGGCACTTTCTACCACACCAGATATTGTTGGTATTGTTCAGCTGTTTCAGTTGTGTCCAACTCTTCATGACCCTATTTGGTGTTTTCTTGGCAAAGATATTGGAATGGTTTGTTCTTTCCTTCTCCAGTTTATTTTACAGATGAGGAGGTGGAAGCAAACGGGGTGAAGTGACTTGTCCAAGGTCACATGGCTAGTCAGTGTTGGAGGCCAGATTTGAACTCGGCAAGATGAGTCTTTTTATTGATGTCCTTTGTCTTTATATTACTGAAATCACTCCTCTATCATTTCCCTTTCTCCTCTCAGAGAACAATTTCATAAAATAAAGAATTTTTTAGAAAGAAAAAGAAGAAGGAAAGCTAAGTGATTCAGTGGATTGAGAGCCAAGCCTAGAGATGGGATATCTTGGGTTCAAATCTGACCTCAGACAGTTTACAGCTATGTGACTCTCAGCCAGTCACTTAGCCTCCATTGCCTAGCCCTTACCACTCTTCTGCCTTGGAACCAATACTTTGTACTAATTCCAAGATAAAAGGTAAAGGATTTAAAAAGAAGAAAAAAAATCAGCAAAACTGACCAATATCTCAAACAAATCTGATATAAACAATGTTCATCCCCAGTGGACTGCTCTTCCTCTACCTCTGCACAGAAATAAGGGAGAAGTGTCTTTTCATATTTGGTGGCTAGGTGTCACAGTGGATAGAGATGGAGCTGGAATTAGGAAGATCTGAGTTCAAATCCCTTCTCATGTACTTCCTGACTATGACACTCTGGGAAAGTCCCCTAATCTCTTCTGGCCTCAGTTTCCTCATCTCTAAAAATGGTGGCAATATTAATACCTACCTCCTAGCAACAGACATGATAATATATGTAAGGCACTTTGTTAATCTTTAAATATTATATACATATGCTACCTGTTATCATATATCTCTTCTTTGGATCCAAGCTGGTTCTTTGCAATTTTGCAATGTTCATCTTTTATTGTTTCATAGCTACTATTCTTTCCACTTACATGTTTACAGTCACTGTGTATATGCTCTTCTTGATTGTGCTTACTTTGCTGTGGATCAGTGTCGAGATCTCTTTATCATCTCTGATAATCTGATAAGGACAGTTTAGTTGATAAGGAAATAAGGATGGAACCAGGGAGTTGTCTTTTACCTCATGCTTCCAGCTCTGGCTCCAGGAGCATGGAGTTTATTATATATATATATATATTTCAAGACTCATTTCACACAAAAGAACCCCCCTGAAACTTTTGCAGATACACAGAAGTTACAAATTATGTCACATCAAAACACAAAACATTGGCTTCAGAATAGACCAAGGCCAAGGCTGAATTTTGACTGGGTTCTTATCAGGAAGCCAAGTTGGGGAGTATCCCTCTCAGGGTCGAATTGCCCCTGCTAAGATTTTGGCCTTGGCTATACCAGGCAACAGCATTCCTGGTCAAAGGGGAACAGTGTTAACCCTTTAAATTCAGGTTTGCCAGGAACTTAAAGCTTTTCAGTAAGGCCACAATACTTTTCAACAAGAAATCACAAGGATCACAAAAGGGGTCAAAAGAGGAGTCTCAGATTTTTATCTATTCTCTTATTGGCTTCCCACAGATCAGTTCGTGAGGATCTTTCTAGGCTTCTCTGTATACATCCCACACACGATTTCTTACAGCACATTACATTCATGCAGTACAATTTGTGTTTAGCCATTCCCAATCAATGGGTATCTCTTTTGTTTCTAGTTCATTTCTACCACAAACAAAAAGTGCTGCTATAATGTATAGCATATATAACATATGTAATGGCATCCTTAGGATATATGCCTAGAAATCGAATCTTTTCTGAGTCAAAGAATTTGGACATTTTAGCCATTTTATTTGCATAACTCCAAATTGTTTTGACAACATGGTGGCACTCATTTCCAGCTTTACCAGGAAAGCCTTAGTGTGCTAGTCTTTCCACACTGCCTATTCAATTGAAAGCCCAGCTTACTGTCCTAGTGAAGTGTCTTCCCAATTGATAGCACTGATTTACTGACTTGATGCACTAGCCATTCACCTGCATGCTATACTCAAGTAGGGATAATTTCATTCTTTGGATTCATATCCCCAGTAGCTAGCACGGTACCTGGCACATAGAAGGCACTTGATAGACATTTGTTTTATTGGTTGATTTGTTGAACATTGGGTATTTTTTATTCATTTAGGTTTTTTCCTTTACTACTTAACAGATTGATCTCTTAGGAGCAGATAGGGATTCCTTTGAAGAAGCCCTACAGACCTCTTGATGTGATCTGCATGATGTTATCTATAAAAAAAAAGCAATGGGAGGAACTCTGTCCACCTAGAGAAAATCCTTGTTCTGTGGCCCCTGTCCAGGACATTGTTCATGAGAGGTGGCACATATCTCTGGTAAATCTAAGAAGGACAAACTCTAACAGGGGTTGGGAGAATGAACTTGGAATGAGATACACAAGCAAAAAGTTTCTCTTTTTTGGCACTTCAATTAATATTAATCTGAGGCATAATGTGATAGAATCAATAAAGAGCTGGCCTTAGAGCCAGAAAGACCTGGGTTTGGGTCTTTCCTCTAAGACACATTCGCTATGTGACCCTGGGCAAGTCATTAACCCTTTCTTCTGATATTGAGAGTATACCAGTGGAACAATCTGGCTGTCCACTTGCAATCCCTCACCTTGTCCATATGGCCAGCCCATCTTCTTTTTTTTCTATGATTCCATTTTCTTATTACCTCGTTTGTACCTCTTCTTTTCTGGAATTCTTTGTTGGTTACCAATTACTTCCTGCTTCACCTATCATGCACCTCTCCATTGTCCTCTGAGGGGGGAAGATTCTTTTTTAAATTATTTATAAAGTGTATCCCACACCCTATAGAGAAACGTCAATGGATGTTGGTATTGAAATTTGAAGTTGTTGCCCTAAGTTCATTGATTTAGAGCTAAGTGATGTTAGAAGCCATTGAATCCAAACATCTGATCCTACAGGTGAAGAAACTTATGCCCAGAGGTTGTGTCTTGCCTATGGTCGCATTGAGAATAAGAGCTTGAGGCAGGATTCAAAATGAAGCTTTCCTGACTCCCACGTCCAAGCACTGCATCTACTCTGCCCCCTGGCTCTCTCTAAGGGAGCTTTTTAATGTCCTGAAGGTAATCCAGCCCACTCCCTTTCTCTTGTCCAACTCTGAACCTTACTCTTTGCCCAGTTATACCATCTTGGCCCCCAAATCCATCCTGATAGGAATTTGATTGAACATTAATAGGAGGAAATAAAGCAGTGGTTCCCCTTTCCTTTCCCTGTTTCCTTTCCCTTTCATGTTTCTATAAGTGCCCCTCAAACTTTCACCTGAGTCTTGATGGTGGTGGGGAGAACACATGGAACACTAGCCTGATTTTAACCATTTGTCTTGTGCAGCCAGTGATGAAATAGTTAAGACAGTGGCAACCTGTGGACCCATCAGAGGTGTGTTTATTTCTGTAGCGATGAATGGAGTCTCTGTGAAAAGCAGCCTGTTATTTTAACACCTAGTCTCTCTTTTGACTCTGTGACCAGTTCACATGTACACAAGACTTTCTTCAGGGAGATTCCATCTGTGTTTCCTCACCTGCAGGTGTGGGTGCTTTAATTAAAAGCTCTCACTAAGATGTTGTTATTTTGTGAAAGGATGTGAATTATAGCAAAGCCTAATTATGAAGGATAATTAGCAGCCAGGCGTCCCACCAGTTTGCTCTCTTGCATACACACTGTCAGACAAGACCCAGAAAGCCTGATCCAGGGGAGAATTCCAGAGGAGGTTTCCTAAGCTGTTGTATGTAGTATCCTAGTGTTGTGTGTTGTAAAGATGACAGCAGTGGTGTCCTGTCAGCAGGACATACACTTGAGCTCCTAACATCATCACTACCACCATCATAATCATCATCATCATCATCAATTCAGTTCTGAAAGGTATCCTAGAGATCACAGAGTCAAACCTCACTTCACAAATATGAAAACTGATGCACGATGTGACATCATAGGACCATAGGATTTGGAATTGGAAGGGTTCTTAGAGGCCATTCAGTCCAACCACCTCATTTTGTAGAAGGAGAAAGCATATAGAGTCAGTGGAGCCTTCTGGGGTAACTTCCATATCGTCCCACCCACCCCTACTCCATAAGTGATCTATTGACCATCCTCGAGGATATCATCAGAGGATCAGAGATTTAGAGCTGGTAATCAATTAAGTCTAATCCTCTAGTCCTAATTTTAAACATGAGGAAACTAAGTTTCTGAGAGATGGAGCATTTGGCCCCAAGACATACAGATCACAAGTGGAGGACCTGACAAAAACCCAAGGCTTTAGACTCCAAATCCAATGCTCTTCCCATTCCACCCATTAGCAGATTGCCACCTACCTTACAAGTCAACTGTTGTTGCATTAAAGCCCTTTACACTCTGGCTCTTGTCTATTTTTCTGGACTTATTGTTCAATACTCCCCATTGCAGACTTTCCATTCTATCCAGAACTGCCTCCTGTCTGTCCCTGGGGCACAGCATTCTATCCCTCACTTCCATGTTTTCCCACAGTTCATCTTCCATGCCTTTGTAATAGGGGAGACTGTTCAACAAGGGCTCAGCCTTTAGGGCATGCTCAGTATCCACATGGAGGCTGGATGAGGCTGTTTCCAGAAACGTGTGATGAAGAAGGCCCCTTTCCTCCCCTCTTCATTTATTTATTTAATTATTTATTTTTATTGCGTTTTTTCATGATTAAACAATGGAGCAGGACTTTATTCCAGGAATAATAATAGCAGATAATATTTACATTAAGGGGCTTTAAATGTAACATCTGATTTGGTCTTCACAATAGTATTGTGATATAGGTAGTATAAATATTATCCTTATTTTACAAAGGGAGAAACTGAGGCTGGGAGGTCAAAAGATTTGCCCAAGGTCCCACATGCACTTCTTCTTTATTATTATTTTTATTTTAATAACAAATTTCCACATAAGTTTGCCAAAGTCATATGATCCAACTTTTCTCCCTTCCTTCCTCCCTCCCCACTCCTGGAGCTTCCCCTCTTTAAAGCAGTCAGCTATTATAGAGCAATGAAAAGTCTTCTAACTAGCTACAGAGCCAGAACCAGTGAGGACTCCTAGAAGGGAGAGTGAGCCCAGCCAGAGCTGGTATTACATTTGGGGGCTCTCCATATGGCTAGTGTTTACACTCTGAGAAATGGACTGTCACTAGCCAGACCCTGCCCCATAATGCCTGAAGTGTCCCACTCTTCATTTCTACTTTCTTGGCTTCCTTTGGGGTCAGATGCTGTGTTATACCCTATGAGAACCTTTAAAAAATTTCCCTAATTGTCAATGGTCTCCCTCTTCTAATTATATTTATCCAGTACTTTAGATTCTAATTTTGTAGCTAGAAGAAACTTTAGAGTCCATCTAGTCTGGAGGTTCTCAAAGGGTGATCCTTGTACTCCTGGGGGCCCCAAATTCTCTTTCAGGGTGTTAGCAAGGCCAAAACTACTTATAAATTTTTTTAAAAAAGAGTTTACATGTCAAATATTAATAGTTGTAGTTTGGTTATTTTCAGTCATGCCCAATTCTTTGTGATCCTATTTGGAATTTTCTGGGCAAAGATATTGGAGTGGTTTGCCATTTCCTTTTCCACCTCATTTGATAGATGAGGGAACTGAGTCAAACAGGATGAAGTGATTACACAGCTAATGTCTGAGTCCAGATTTGAATTCAGGAAGACTCCAGACCTGAGACCCTATTCCCTGAGCCACCTTGCTGCCCTATATCTAACTTTACAATGAGATAAATATGATTTGCAAAATAAGTCTTAGTAAAATGGGCCACGAATTGAAACCAACAAGAGAACCTTGAATAGGGAGACTGGAAAATCCTGCAGGGGGTTTAAATGACGATTATTCAAGTACAGTATATAAAGAGGGAAGGGGAGGAGCCAGGCTTGGCAGCAGCTCATCAGAAAAATAAAACAAACCTCAGGATTAAATCAATCATTCACCACATGTTAATTATTTGCCTACTAAGTGCCATGCTTATGCTAAAGGTTAGTGATACAAATATAAAGAATAAAATAACCCTTATCCTCTCTTTAAAAAAATAAACAACTCTTACCTTCTGCCTTAGTATCAACTCCAAAAAGGACAAGGACTAGGCAATTGGGGTTAAGTGACTTGTCCAGAGTCACATAGCTAGGAAGTACCTGAGACAAGATTTGAACCCAGGTTCTCCAGACATGGTGCCCTATCCATTGTGCTACTTAACTTTCCCAATCCTTACTCTCAATGAGCTTAAATTCTAATGGAGGAGAGAATGTCTGTGTCTGTCTATCTATTTCTCTCTCTTTCTCTCTTTCTCTCTCTCTCTCTCTCTCTCTCTCTCTCTCTCTCTCTCTCTCTGCCTCTCTTTCTTTCTCTCTCTCACTATCTGTCTGTCTACCTGTCTCTCTCTCTTCATCTGTCTATCTGTCTATCTATCTAGATGTGTATTTACATATACATGCATATATATAGTATAAATATATAGTTAATGAATACAAAAAATACAAAGTAGTTACTAATAGCTAGTTAGCATTTATAGAGCACCTTAAGATTCAGAAAGCACTTTACAAATAACATTTTATCCTTACAACAACTCTGGGAGGTAGGAGCTATTACTTCTACTGAGTAATATTGAGGAAGACAAAGAGTTGCAAAGCCAACAAATATCTGAGGCTAGATTTGAACTACATATTCCTGATTCCAAGTTTAGTGTTCTACCCAGTGTGCCATCAAGCTGCCCTGTGTTAAATATAAGATAATTCAGGAAGAAAAGCACTAATACTTGGATGGGGTAGAGGGAGGGGGTCTAGAAAGGCTTCATGAAGCAGATGAATTCTTTCTTCAAAGAAGAGAAAGATTCTATGGGGCAGAGATAAGAAAGAAGTACATTTCAGGGATGGGGGATGACCAGTGCAAAGGTCCAGAGATGGTAGATAAAGAACCACACAAATAGAACAGAAAAAAGACCACTTTGGCTGAATCAAAGAATGTAGCAGAGAGCATTGTATCTGGTAAGGTTAGAAAGATTGATTGGGGGGGGCAGCTGGGTAGCTCAGTGGATGGAGAGCCAGGCCTAGAGACAGGAGGTCCTAGGTTCAAATCTGACCTCAGACACTTCCCAGCTGTGTGATCTTGGGCAAGTCACTTGATTCCCATTGCCTTACCACTTCTGCCTTGGAGCCAATACACAGTATTGACTCCAAGATGGAAGGTGAGGGTTTAAAAAAAAAGAAAGATTGATTGGGGCTGGGTTGTGAAGGACTTTAAAAGCTAAACATCTTTTATATTTGAACTTAGAGAATAGGGAGCCACAGGAATTTAGTGAGTAAAGGAGTCACAATCAGATCTGTGTTTAAGGATAATCACTTTGGCAGAAGCACAAGATTAATATGAGCCAGCAGCTTGAGGATGTGGTTACTAAATAAAGTCACGCAATTCAACAAATATCTATATTAAGTGTCATCTGTGTGTAGAAACCTGTCCTCAATTCTGGTCTTATATTCTTGAGAAGTTTCAATAGGACACAATGGCTGCTCTCAAAGCCTACAGTCTAGAATGGGCATAAAGTTCCAACACAGAGAACAATGATGCACAGAATTACAATGCAAGTGAACCAAGTCAATCTCAGAGATACATGATGTCCCTCAGAAAAAACGGGTGGAGTCTGAATGTAGACTGAAACACACTGTGATTCACTTTCTTTCTATTTCTTATTTTTCTTTTTTTGAGATCTTCCCCACAAAACGATTAATATGGAAAAATGTTTTATATGATTACAAAAAGAAATATTACATTGCAAGTGAATCAGAAAGAAGAAAAGTAAAGGGCTAGAATGGAATTTAATGTTGTAGATAGAGTACTGGACCTGGGTTTGAATCTTGCTTCAGATACATATATACATACATACATACATACATACATACATACATACATACATATATACATACATACATATATATCAACTAGGTGGTGCAGTGGCTGGACTGATGAGTCTAAAGTCAGGAAGACTCATCTTTCTGAGTTCAAATCTGGCCTTAGACACTAACTAGCTGTATGACCCTGGGAAAGTCACTTAATCCTATTTGCCTCAGTTTTCTCATCTGTAAAATGGGCTGGAGAAGGAAATGGCACACTTCTCCAGCATCTTTGCCAAGAAAACTCCAAATAAGGTCACAAAGAGTTGGGCATGACTAAAAAAATGGTGAATAACAAAAACAAAACATACTAATAACATTTACTTTGCAGGGTTATTCTGAGGACCAAATTCAAGAATATTTGTAAATTTTGCTTTGCAAATCTTAAAGCAACACCTAAATGTTCAGGAATGGGAGAAATGTGTAATAAGACTGATAAGAGTGGAACCAGGTTGCCAAAATAGGAGATTCCATTTAATCCTAGAGGCCAGAGGGAGCCATTAAGAGTGGCAGAACTAGGCTTTAGGAAGAATTCCTCTGGAGCTTTTTGGAGAGTGAAGGGGAGAGGGGAAAGATTCAACAATCAGGAGCACTTCATTCAGCTTTTGCCTCATAAACATGCTAGCTGTGTGATTATAGGTTGTCTCTTAACCTCCCAATCTCAATTTCTTCACAGGTAAAATAAGCATAATAACACATGCTTGCTAAGTGTTTGTGTTGTATAGTGAATAGAGGGTGTGCTGGAATTGGTAGCAAGAAGACCTGGATCTTCAAATACTGCATTATCAGCTGTGTGACCCTGGAAAGTCACTTCTCTTTAATGAGCCTCAGTTTTCTCATTTGTAAAATGAGACGACTAGACCAAATGGTTTCTGAGGTCCCCCTTCAAAGCAAAATCTATAATCCTACGAACTTTAATTATCTTACATTCCTACAGAAATGTGAGGTAGGTGGTTCAGTAAATAGAGTACTAGACTTAGAGTCAGAAAAACCTGAGTTCAAATCTTACTCAGTCACTTAGTAGCTGTATTATTTTGAGCACGCCAACTAACCTTTCTCAGCCTGTTTCCTTATCCAGAAAATGGAAATCATAATAATACCTGCTTCCCAGGATTGTTGCAAGGACAAAATGTGATATTTTTAAATTTTTTGCAAACCTAAAGCAATAGATAAATATATTGCATATATAACATGTACTATATAAAACACTATTATTATTATTATTATCATAGGGCATCAATGATGAGAGATGAAGGAATGTTGCATGCTTTGAGATTGGAAGGAAATCCACAACCAATGACTGAAAGTTTAGTGAAACAACTGATATTAATATAGAGCCTTGCAATTTGCAAAATACTTAGGGCATTAGCTCATTTGATATTCAGAAGACCCTTGTGAAGTGGATGCTTATTGGTACCTAACTTTCTTTGACTTCAGTTTCCCCATCTGCAAAATAAAGGAGTTGGACCAGATGGTCTCTAGTTCTATGATCCTAAAGCTTTGAAGGTGGTATTTGAACTCATCTTCTTTATGCCAAACATGAGCACACAAACAACAATACCTTGTGGCCGCTGGTAATATAGTAGTTAATAATAGCTACCATTTATATGATGCTTTAAGAATATTATTTCATTTGATCCTCCAGACAATGCTGAGCTAGGTGCTGTTATTATCCCCATTTTACAGTAGCGAAAACTGAAGAGTTTAACTGCCCCACTTCTGTCACCAGACTGTTGGTATTTCTTAAAGAACTAAAGAAATGTGAGTTATTGTAATCCCTCCAAGCTTCAGGTTTTTCATCTGTAAAATGTACTACCTGCTTCCCAGGGTTGTTCTGAGGAAAGCACCTTATAGATTCTAAATGGTTTCAGAAAAGTGAGCTGTTGATATTCTTGAAAGAGTTGCCAAGCCCCAGAGTCTCAGAGCTGGAAGTGCCTCAGAGGGCACCTGGCCCATCTCATCCCTAGAAAACAATCCTTTTTGCACCATCCCTGTTGAGTGGCTGGTTGCCCAGCCTTTGCTTGAAGACCACCGAAGAGAAGGAGCCCCCTTCCTCCCAAAGGCAGCTGTTTCAGTGTTGGACAGCTCCCATTGTTAGGAAGTTTTCCCCAATTTTGAGGCTCTGTTTGTTTCTTCACAGCCTCCATTTGTTGCTCCTGGCTCTGGTCCTTGGGATCAAGCAAGAAAAGTCTAATCCCCTTCCTACAGGACAGCCTTTCAAATTCTTGAATACATTGACTACATTCATCACGCCTGTCCCTCTTCCTCTGACCTCTTTTCTCTAGTCTAATCCTCTCCGTTCCTTCACTTGATTCTCCTATGGCATCTTCTTAACATCCTGATTGACTCCTCATTACTTTCTAGCTTATCAATGTCTTTCCTAAAGTGTGGTATAGAAAACTGAACACCCAAGTCCAGATATGCTTTCCCCTCCAAGGTTACCTTCCATCTACTCTCTAAGAGATCTGTACATACCTATTCATTTACAAGTTGCCTCCTCTTTTGTGATGTCAGCTTTTTGAGAACAAGGACTGCCTTTGCCTTTCTCAGCATCACCAGTGGCATACAGTAGGTACTCAATAAACACCCACTGGTTGATTAGTTAACTAGGGTAACTCACAGAAAGACTTGTCAGAGATTCCTGCTCCTAGACACCAAGTCTCTCCAGATGAATAGCATTAGCTTTATTACTCACCATATTGTGGTGTTAAATCATAGATTTTTTTCACAGGAGCTATGAAACCTTGCTTATCCTGAAATATACTTGGGAAGTTGATGTCTGAAACCCAAGCAAAACCCAAGCATTGACTCCTATTAAATTCTATCTTATTCAATTTGGTCCAACAGTCCAGCCTGACGAGATCTTTTTGGCTCCTGAATCTGTAATCCAGTTGTAAGTTTTCCCAACGTAGCACCATGTGCAAATGTGAAAAGTATAACATCTGTGCCTTTTTCTAAGTCATTGGTGAAAATGTTAAAGAGCTGTGGCTGCCAAATGTTAACATGAACTCTCTTCATTAGTAATGTGTCAGACCTGAATGGTGACAATATTTTGTGAGCCTTTTTGTCCCATCTCATCTCAGACTTGTTATTTGCCAAACCTCTCTTCAAGGATTTGAAGGATTGAAACATGAAAAAGAGATGAAATTTGTTCTCTTTGGCCCTGGAGGGCAGAATGAGGAACAGTGGGTAGAAACTATAGGGAGGGTCATTTAGGCTTGATGTCAGGAGAAACTTTCTAACAGTCAGAGCTGTCCAAAAGTGAAATGGGCTGCCCCAGGTGTAGTGGGGTATGCTATCATTGGACATCTTGGAGCAGAGACTTGATGACTGTCAGAAATGTTAGAAGGAATCCTTTTTTCGTGTCTAGATTGGACTAGTTGGGCTCTAAGATCTAAAACTCTGAAATTCTTTTATTTCTGTTGCTTATCTTTGCACTTATAACTCAATGGATTTTGCCAAATGACTATGTCATAAATATTATAAATATTAAATAATAATATAAATATTATAAATATTAGTACTGGAGTTGAATTTGGGAAGACATGATTTTACGGTATTTTTTTTTATTTCTAAACTCGTACTTTCCATCTTAGAATCAATACTGTGTATTGGTTCTGTGGTAGAAGAGTGGAAAGTTCTAGGTAATGGGGGTAATGGGGAACTTGCACCAATCCCGCATTACAGGGTTAAGTGACTTGCCCAGGATCACACACCTGGGAAGTGTCTGAATTCAAATTTGAACCCAGAACCATTCATGTCTAACCTGGCTCTCAATACACTGAGCCTCTTAGCTGCCCTGGGTCTTGACTTTAAGTCCTAACTATGTTACTTATGAGCTGTGTGATCTTATTCAGTCTTTTCTCTTTTCCACATTGATTTCCTGTTCTGAAAACTGGGGAAGATGATACTTGGCCCTCCTTATTTTACCTTTTTACCATTGAGAAGAATGCTTGGTAAATCTTAAAATGCAAAATGCTATAAAAATGAGATTTCTTCTTAAGTTAACTATTTGTGCTTTGGACATTTCTAGGTAAATTTCTATCTTGGAGAGAGAAAAATGAGACCCAAATCCTGGAATTATAGAGTAGAGAGTTGAATGAGACTTCAGTGGCCATCTTGACCAATTCATACATGAAAGTAAGTCATACTATTATTATACCCAACAAGTGGTCATCCAGCCTTTGCTGGGCCATACTTCCTCAATTAAAAAAAAGATAAAACACTGCTTCCATGCCATGTAATTCAAGAGAAAACTAGGATATGGCCTTGCTCTATTCACAGTGTGATGGTTTAAAGATTGAACCCTAGTAAAGTTTATGGGCAAGCCATAGTGATGCTAAATCTACCAGCAATGAAACAAAAATAGCACAATCACTTTACAGGGGCTTTCCTAGCAACTGAGGAATTCAAGTGTGGAAGTGAGGCTATGTTATAAAAAGGGAGTTTATGAGAGCTTCCAAGAGGAGTGGAAACTGGAGGAAAGGACACTTGGATTAGAGAGATCCTTTAAAAGAGTTAGTGTAAACTTACCAAGTGGTGAAGACTTGTTTTGAAAGGAAGAGAGTGTTCAATAAATGAGGGGTCCCTTGTGACTCTCCCCCACAGGATGGGCATTTCCATTCTTTCAGCTCTTGGACATCATTTTGCATCCCTTGAAGTTTCCTATACTGGAAAAGTTGCAGGTCCAAAATGCGAATGGGCATTAAAATATAGATGGATATGTGTCCTTTCTTAGTCCTCAAAAGCAATTAGGAAAAGTGGAGTGTGTTTCAAAAGGAAGTCAAATAGTCCAATGACATGGAGAACAATGGTACTTTATTTTGGCTGGTTTGAACTCACATGAGGAAGGGTCAAATATTAAATACTGAAACACCTAGGACCCAGAATGTTATGGGGAAGGGAATTCAGAGCAAAAGATGGCACCACTTGATTACCTGAGAGGAAGTGAGGTCAGTCACTAAAACTGTGTTTGGGATGGTATTTGATCATAGAAGGATGAAAGAGAGGAGGTTGCCTTTAGTCTTGACATATGATGGGTTTTTTTTTTGTTTTTGTTTAAACCCTTGTACTTCGGTGTATTGTCTCATAGGTGGAAGATTGGTAAGGGTGGGCAATGGGGGTCAAGTGACTTGCCCAGGGTCACACAGCTGGGAAGTGGCCGAGGCCAGGTTTGAACCCAGGTCCTCCTGTCTCTAGGCCTGACTCTCACTCCACTGAGCTACCCAGCTGCCCTGACATATGATGTTTTATCCAGGTCTTTTTCAATCCTTCCCATTGCCATAAGGAATATTTTAGTTCCTCGCCTCCAAGAATGGCTACCATTTTGGGACCAACTAAGCTCATGAAGGGAGGGGATGGATTCTTGCTCAACTGCCTAGAATTCCCTTGATGTTGGACAAATCCTATCACTTCTGCGTGCCTTGGTTTCCTCATCTGTAACATAATCTAGCAAAGTTCCTTCAGCTCAAAAATAGCAGCCTTTTATATAATCCTGTAAAGGTTGAAAATTGCTCTTCATACTTTGTCCCATTGCTACTTAACTCTATGATACTATGGATGGATGACTATTTAAAAGATGTCCAGTTTATACAAGCAGATTTATCTATCATTCCCACCCCTTCTAAGGAAGTTCAGCCTGGTTAAACAGTGCTCACCAATCTATGAGGCAAATAGCCTTTAGATTACAGATGAAAACCATATTAGGCAGGCAAGGATTGATAGCAGAGAGGTGGGGGAAGAGAAGGGAGAATGCCATTACTTCCATAGTTTTTTGGGGGGGTGGGAAATTTGGATCTCTGATTATTTCATCTATATATGAAAGTCATGGTGTATAAATGCCATTCACCAATGCAGAACTGGTAGTCACTAATTAGCTTACATAGACCTAATCATAATCTCTATGCTAATGACCCCAGCTCTTTGTTTCTAGTCTGAGCATTTCTCCCCATCCATGGCACTGTGTCCCCCATGCCTGGGATGTATTCCCTCCTCACCTCCTTGACTCCCAATCCCTGGTTTCCTTTAAGATTCAATTCAAGAATTATCTTCAACAGGAGGCTTTCTCTAATCTTCTCACTTTCCCCTAATCTTCCTCCCTAATTCCAAATCACTTTATATCTGTTTTGTATAGAGCACCAAGTGTCTCCTTGTTAGATTGTAAACTCCTTGAGGGCCGGGACCTTTTCGTTTTAGTCTTTCTGTCCCTTTGTGCCTAGCACCAAGTGTGGTATACAGTAGGTGCTTAATAAATGACTATTTATGGGCTTCCAATTTATAGTCTTAGATGGCTGCCTGGACCACTGAAAGAATGAATTAGCCGGTCACACAGAGAACTTGCCTGGGAAGCTCAGACTTGAACTGAGGTCGCTCTGATTTCAAAGGCTGCTCTTTATCTATGCCAGGCTGCTTCTCCATAAAATAGTATAGTTAACGTTCTTTGGAAAATATAATTGATTATACACTTAATTTTAAACTACTACAAAACCCATTAAACATATGTTCCCAAACATACATTTAAAAATTAATTTCTCTGTTTAATATGCCCATGACAACTTATTAGTTTCTCTCTCTGTAGCCCATTCTTTTCTCCATCTATTCATCTCTGACTAAAAAGAGGATATCAGGATGGAGTAGAAAGAATGTTAGACTTGGAGTCAGACGACTTGGGTTCAAATCCTGATCTTCACCAGCCAGCCAGCACCTACTATGTGCCAAGCACTGTGTTAGTGCTGGGGATATGAAGAAAGGCAGAAAATAACATCTGCTCTGAAGTAGCTCACGGTTTAGCCAAAGAGATGACAAACAAAGGCTAACTTGGAGATAATGAATAGAGGGAAGGCACTAGGGAGCTAGGAGGCAGAGATTCTAGGCATGGGAGACAGCCAGCCACTGAAAACTCATGGAGTATCTTGAATGAGGAATAACAAGCAGACCAGTGTCATAGGACATTTGCTACCTGTGAAGTCTTGGGCAAGTTATTTAACTTCAGTTTAATAAATATTTATTAAGTGCCTTCTGTGTGTCAGGCAGGGCTGCTGGGTGACACCTTAGTGCAAAGAGTGCTGGGCCTCAAGTCAGGAAGAGCTGACTCAGTCTCTAGCTATATGAATCTAAATCACTTAATCCTGTTTGCCTCAGTCTCCTCATCTGTAAAATGAGATAATTGGGCCAGATAATCTCTTGGCTTCTTTCTAGCTCTGGATCAATGCTACTATTCTTTTGTTTGAGAAGTTGTTTGAGGAAGATCTTGGTTTCAATCCTCCTTGAGACACAGATATTAACTTTATGACCACAGGAAAGATGTTTCATCTCCCATTCTAGGCACCTAGTATCACAGTGAATAGAGTGCTGGGCCTGGAGTTGGGAACATCAGAGTTCAAATTCAGCATCAGACACTTACTTGTTGTGTAATCCTGGGCAAGTCACTTAACTCTGCTTGCTGCCTCAGTTTCCTCATTTGTAAAATGATCTGGAAAAGGAAATGGCAAACTGCTCCAGTATCTGTGCCAAGAAAATCCTAGATGGGGTCGCAAAGAATCAAACACGATTGAAAAAAGGACTGAACAACAAAAACATGACCCAAGTTCTTCTTTCTTTTTAATTGTTCATTCTACAGAAGACAAAAGCAGGAATCCAGATAGTACAAATACAGTTAAACCCATTTCAATCAGTCCCAATTCAAGTCAAACCCAATTCAACAATCAGCTTTTAATTATTAAATGCTTACTAAATACCAAGCACTCTGTTAAACTTTTATTGTGTTAAGGAAAAAGAAGAGTAATCCTTTACCTCAAGGAACTTACATTATAAGAAAGAAAGAGGTGGCACCATGGTGGTTGGAAGTTTTCTGCCAAAAGTTTTTTTTAACCCTTACCTTCTATCTTAGAATCAATATGGTGTAATGATTCCAAAGCAAAAGAGTGTAACAATGTAAATGTAGGGTAGCTAGGTGGCCCAGTGGACTGAAAGCCAGGCTGGGATATTGGAGGTCCTGGGTTCAAATCTGACCTCATAAACTTCCTAGTTTTGTGACCATGGGCAAGTCACTTAATCCTAATTGCCTAGCCCTTATTGCTCTTCTGCCTTGGAACCAATATTTAGTATGGATTCTAAGACAGAAAGGAAGAGTTTAAAAATAAAATAAAATAGGGACTACTTCCTTCCCAGTTTGTCCTAAGGAATATATTTTGCAAACTTTAGGGTCATAGCTTTAGAGACAGAAGAGACATTAAGAGATCATCAATTCTAACTTCCTCATTTTATAGGAAAAACAATGCAGGCTTGGAGAGGCTAAGAGACTTACCCATGCTTACACAATTAATAAGTCCCTGAGCTGGTCTTCCTGGGACCAAGATGAGCAGACAATCCGCCATACTATATTGCCTCTAAAAACCCTTAAAAAGAAAGGAAGGGGAAGCAAAAGGAAGGAAAAAAGCCATATTAAGTACCAATTATATGTCAGGCACTGTGCTAAGCATTTTACAAATATCTTATTTGATCATCTATGAGGTAGATGCTGTTATTATGCTCATCTTATACTTGGGAAAACAGAGGCATACAGATGTTGTTACTTTCCCAGAGAAGTATAGCCAGAAGAATAGTTATAAAAAACATACTTCCTTTGTACATTAGGGCACTAGGGAAACTTAATGATCTGTAGGGAACATGGTTGGCAAAGGGGTATCTTTCTTCTCCTGGCCTGAGACAACCTGCATCCTCCTCATGAAGTCCTCCAAAAGTTTCCCTTACCTGTAGCTCCCCACTAGGTTCTATGTTTTTTTTCTTTTCTGGGGTCCATTGTCAAGTCTTTTCTCTTCAAGGACCACACTAACAAAGCTGTCACTGCCCTCAGGTAACTGACTTTCCACATCCACCTGCAAGGTGCCCCACTTGGTCATCAACCATTAACCATCTGATGGCCACTGCTACCACCTTTGATGGGCTCTACTTTCCTTAATGAGTTCAGTGCCTGGCTTACTCAATGTCTTTCTCTCCTCTCCATCTCCTGACCTAATACTATGAGACTTTAAAACATACATATTGATGTTCCCTTAAACCTTCTAATCCTCAGTTCCTCAACTTGCTCATCTCCAATGACCTACTTCTCCACTCTACTTCAGCTCTACACAGAGATGGGGTCAGACCCTGGATCTTGCCATCATCAACAAATGTTTAATTTCCCGGTTTATGAATACTGAAATTCTTTATCTAATAGTAATCTTTGATCAATCTTTGCCTTTTCTTTTTTGACTCTCAGCCATGCTCTTCTTCCCCAATGAGACATCAGATCTCTTCAACCCTCAGCACATTTCCCAGCCATTATTCATGTGCTGGCTAGTTTCCTTCCTTCCCTATCTTGGTCCCTTGAATAAGTCCAACTCTACATTAATCACTATTTTTGAATTCTTTGCCCTCATTATCCTATCACCAATTGCACACACTTTGTCAAACATCAATTCTGTATTACTTCCACCATATATTCCTCCTCCTGATATATGGCTGAATGGAATTTGAAGAAGTCGGGACTGGATCCACTACAAATTTATTTTCTTCATTGATTCTCTATTCCATTTATTTCAACAGATGTTGTAAACCTCAGCTCTCCTCACATCTCTCCTGCATATAATTTTGCATCTTCTCAACTAAGCACCTCACTTCAAACTTCATGGGAAAAAGTGAGGCCATTTGCCATAACCTCTTTCTTCTCCAATTCTCATTATCTCTCTTCATTCTGACATCATTCTTCACTATCTAGATCCTTTAGTCCAGCCTGGGAGATATCAGTTTCTGATGAAGAAGTGTTCCTTGTTAGTACTCAAGCAAACTCCTCTATATGCACACTTGATCCCCAACCCCTTGCCTACAAAAGTCCATGTAGTCAAAACTAAAGTGCTTTCCACTATAGCTGTGAGAGTTGGACTCTAAGGAAAGCTGAGCACCATGGAATCAACATTTTTGGATTGTGATGCTAGAGAAGACTTTGGAGAGTCCCTAGAAGAACAAGGCGATCCAATTGGTCAATAATTCAAGAAATTAATTGAGACTATTCATTTGATGGGCAAATACTAAAGATGAAAAATAAATTCTTTGGTCACATAATAAGAAGATGAGTTTCATTGGAAACTACCCTGGTATTGGGAAAGATGGAAGGCAAAAGGAAAAGGGAATAGCAGACGATGAGATGGATAGATAGTACTATAGAATCAGCAGAGATGAGTTTGGACAAACTTCAGGAGATAGTGGAGGAAAGAAGGGCCTATGTGCTATGGTCCATGAGGTCACCAAGAGTCGGACAAGATTGAGTAACAAAAAATCCCATCACCCTCTCAGCTTCTCTAGCAGATTGTCTTCTTACTTGATCCATCCATCCCCATTAGTCAACAGACTTTATCTCCCTTTGTCTCCTCTGCTTGACTCCTTCAAAAAGTCATTTATACTCAGTATCTCCATTCTTTCACTTCTCACTCCTAAACTCTAAGCAATCAGGCTTCCAAACTCATAACTCAACTAAAATTGCCTGTTTCCAAAGTTACCAGTGATCTCTTAACTGCCAAATCTAATGGCCTTTTCTCAGTCCATCCTTCTTAACTTCTCTGCAACATTTGATACTGTTGATCATTTCCTCCTGCAAATTCTTTCCTCTCTGGGTTTTCATGACACCATTCTCTTTCCTGGTTACTCTCCTCTCTGACAACTCTTTCTCATTCTTCTTTGATAAGTCTTCATTATTGTTATACTCCCTAACTGTGGGTGTCCCACAGCATTCCTTCCTTCTCTTCCTCCATATTCTCTCACTTGGTAATCTCAACAGGTCCCATGGATTTAATTATTATCTAGATACTGATGATTCCCAGATTTACATATCCTATCCTCCTCTCTCTTTTGCATTCCAAGCCCACATCTCCAATTGCCTACTGGATACTTTGAACTGCATGTTCCATTTGTATCTCTAACTCAATACAGAACTCACTGTTTTTCCTCCAAACCTTGGCCTCTTATATACTTCTCTATTATTATTGAGGACTCTTCCCAGGTCACCAACTCAGCATCATCCTTGCCTTCACACTCTCACTCAGCCCACATCTCCATTCTTTTGTCAGATTTTATCAGTTCTACCTTAACAGTATCTCTCATATGAGGCCCCTTCTCTTTAGTCACACCTTTGCCTGACCTCCACTTCTGACTTCAAAACGTAGGTCAAATCTCACTTACTACAAAAGGTCTTTTCTGCTCCCATTTGCACCCCACCCACATACTTACCCGTCAAGGGACACATTCCTTCCCTGTGTATATCTCACGTCTTTTTATTTCTATGTTGTCTCCTCCATTGGGATAGAAACTCCTTAAGGGCAGGGACTGTTGATCTTTTTCCATCATGCTTCATATTCTTAGTATTTAGCACAGTTCCTGGTACATCTTCAATGTTTAATAAATGTTTCTTTTTATTTATTAATATTTTATTAAAATTTTTATTTTAATAAATTTCCACTTAAATTTTCCAAAGTTCTATGATCCATATTGTCTCCCTCCCTTCTTTCCTCCTCCCTCTTGGGGGTGACAAGTAATTCAGTCTGGGTTATACATTTATTACCATGCAAAACATATTTCCATATTATTTATTTTTGTAAGCTTAATAAATGCTTATTAATCATGGATTTATTGATATGTGACTGTGTCAACTTGACAAAGTGGAGGGAGGGTCAGACTTGGAGTCAGGAGGACTTGCCTTCAAGCTTTACCTTAGATGCCAACTGTCTGGGTGACCCTGAACAACTTACTTCTTCTTTCAGTCACCCAGGAAATGTCATCTGACTATAAATCACAAAACACTTATGGATGTACATCAGTGAAGGTGGTTTCCATGCTAGGAGTTTCCCCACACTGATGAAATCTCAGGCTAGACTAAAAATGAATGTGTGTATGTAGACATCATTCCTTTTATATACTTTTAGTCAGGGTCTATGTTTGTTTTGGCTGGTTGGTTTGGGGCTCTGTTTTCTTGATTTCCCATTATTTTGTGTACATCTTTCCAGATTTTATAGTATTTTTCAGCATCTTAATTTTTAGGAGGACATTGCGCATAACTTACTCTTGGAACCTCAGGTTTTTCATACATAAATTGGGAGTAGTAATAGCACCTGCCTCAAAGGGTTGCTTTGTATCCACATGTATGCACAGTATTTTCTGATATATAAATAGGAGTTATTATCTATATAATCATATGAACTCCTCCAAGGGGATTGTCATTTCTATTTTCACCACATCTCTTGTATATATTTCCTTCTATCATGGTGTAGAGGAAAGAATGCTGGATTGAGAGTATGAGGACCTGGATTCAAACCCTATTTCTACCATTTTCTACCTTACTTACATTGCCCAATGTATTCCCATCATAGCTAGTTGCAATAATAAAGGCATTGAACCATGGCCCTGGGTCTGAATCCTACTTCTGATTGCTCACTACCTGTGTGACCTTGGGCAAGTCATTGAGCTTTCCTGGGAAGTCTCCATTTCTTCACGAGGGGGTTAGACTCCATGGCATCTTTGGCCCCTTCTAGCATGAAATCCATGCCCCCAGGTACTAAACTACATTAGTAGGGCAAGTTGACTATACCATCGAAATAACAGGACTGGTCCAAACAAATAATTGTTATTATCTTTCCAGTAGGGAAACTGAGACCCAGAGAAGTTAAGTCATTTTTCAAAAGCCACACAGAATGACTAGGTGTCAAATCATGGCAACAACAAAGATCTACAACTCATCCCTTCCAACCTGCATTCTTTTCTACAGGGATAGTATTAAGAAATTGGTAGAAGGGGAATCCATAGAGGACTTTGTCCATGACAAGCATTTACCATAGGCTTGTCAAAATGTGTTAAAAAGCAAATTCCACCCTTGTTCTCTCCACTCCCATTTTAAGTACCCAGGAGCCCCGATTTCATCCCCCAGAAAGGTTTCTCCTCTCATCGTGCTAAGAGGTTAAAACGCAATTCTCCCCCATGCAGGCAATGGATGCAGGAATATTAACCTCAGCTCTCCCCCTCTTCGGGTCTTGTGTTTATCTCCTTTTCATTTTGGTTGGTGGGTCTATTCATTTTGCGGGCTGCCCGGCATGTTGCTAGGCAACGGGAGCTCAGCGTGTGGGGCTGGTCCAGGGTGGCTGCCTTCCCTAGTGCTGGCTGCTGGCAATGCAGCCTCCTTGGAAAGCATTTATCATAGAGCAGGCCCTGTAATGGCCACTCAGTGGAGGGGAAATTGAGCTGACCTCAAGGCCAAAGCTGTTAGGGAGACTGGTGGGAAGGCTAAGAGGGTCACAACACCCTTTTCCCACCCACTTAGTGGGCAGCCAGGTCCACAACAGCACTGCCACTGTTTTCGCTCCCATACCCCGAGGCTCTGCACCTGAAATAAATGTTTGCTTGACATTAACAATAAAAAAAAGATGGAAAAAATAAAATCTTGTTCGGCCCAGAACAATGGGGCCACTCTATTTGAAGTTAGCCAAAGTGGCTGCCAGATCTCCCTGCATTATTTTTTCTCTCCAGTGAAGATGATTAAAATGGGGTGTTTGCCCACCTCCTTTGATTTGAGGTCTCAGAAATAAAGAAAAGGTTTTTAGCTCTCTGTGTATTCCTGGTATCATCATCTTTATGGGTTTCCAACACTTGAAACCTCTACAAAAGGATTCTTTTTTGGGAAATATAACTACCTAATTTCTGTTCAGTTAAATCAGGGATTCTTACCCTGGGGTATGTGAACATCTAAAAGATAGATAGATTGATAGATAGATAGATAGATGTAGATGGATAGATAGATAGATAGATAGATAGACAGAAAGATGTATAGATAGACAGATGGGTGATAGATGGATAGACAGGAAGATGGATGGATAGATAGATAGATAGATATAGATGGATGAATATAGATGGATGGATAGATGGATAGACAGACAGATGGATAGATAGATAGATAGATAGATAGATGGATGGATATAGATAGATGGATATAGATGGATGGATAGATGGATTGACAGACAGACAGACAGATAGATAGATAGATAGATAGATAGATAGATAGATAGATAGATAGATAGATAGATGTAGATGGGTGGATAGATGGATGGATGGATGGATGGATGGATGGATGGATGGATGGACAGACAGAGAGACAGATAGATAGATTGATAGATTGATAGATTACATAATAATTGGTTTCCTTTGTAATCTTATATATTTTCTTTTATGTGTTTAAAGCCATTATTCTGAGCAAGGGACCACAGGCTTCACCAGACTACTGAAGGGATTCATGTCACCTTAAGGTGAATAAACCTTTTCTACCCTATTTTTTTAGACTCAGCAAGAAGAAACATTAAAATAAATGCAAGTAAGGAATTTTTACAATATGCCCCCAATGTATTTTTTGCATATTCTTCCATTCTACATTTTACCATCTTCCAAGTAAATAATCATAAGCTGTTTTGGCATCTGCTTTTGCCCCCATACTTTTGCCTGCATTAATTTTCCAGATCTTGTCTCTATTTTTTAGATACCACCACATAATGCCAACTGCACTTTATTTTCAGTCCCTCTGCAAATTTTAGAAGTATTTTGAAGGGTTTCAAGTATAGAACAAAGGAAACAGAGCAAATAAACAATGTACTGATAACTTAAATTCAAATGAAATAGCCTTTTTGACCTAGTAGGCAGGTCATATTCATATATTGTATTGGTAATGCCAAAATCTCTCTTGAGATGGTTGAAGTACAGCATTATATCATGGATCCAGTGCTGGAATTGAAGTTAGGAAGACCTGGGTTCCAATTCTTGCCCTCCCTCTCACTCCTACATACTTTAGTATGGCCCTGGGCAGCTGTTTACCATCTCTGATACTCAGTTTCCTGATCTGTAAGTCAGGATAAAATACCTATAGGTACTTATCTCACAGGACTATAATGGAGGCCAACTGAAATAAGATTTATAAGATACTTATCCAACCTTGTAGTCTTATACAAATGTATAAACTCAGATTAGAATGGCCTGAGTTCAAATCCAGCTTCCAAACCTTACTAGCTATATGACCCTGGGCAAGTCACTTAACCTCTGTTTGCCTAACTTTCCTTAACTCTAAAATGGGGATAATAGCATCTACCTTACAGGATTGTTGTGAAGATCAATTGAACTAGCACATTAAATGGCTTTGGAAACCTTAAGGTGCTACATAAATCCTAGATATTAACGTTATTATATTAATGTAAATAATTTATTATTAGTTGTAAAAATAATTGTGAAAGCCTATAGAAACTCCTGATGTCAGTCTGTCATAGACCAGACTCTGAGATTTATAGATTTTGGGGGGCTTAAAGTGACTTTGAAGGCTATCTAACCCAACCTCCTCATTTTACACATGATGAAGCTGAGACCAGGACTGGTCTTGCTTGAGTTCATGCAGGTAGAAACTATGAGAGGTAGGATTTGAATACATGTCCTTTGGCTGCAGTCTGAGCTCATTCAACTATACTCCATAACTTCTGAATAACTAGAAGTCTTAAAGGATAATATAGTATAACAAATATGTATTAAGAACTTGTTTTTATGTAGCAACTTGAGCTCCTAAGACCAAGAGAGGTTGGTATATCAAGGTAGGATTTTGGAATCAAGAAGACCTCAGTTTGAGTCTTGCATCTCCCCTATATCAGCTCTAGTGCAAGAGTTCTTAACTGGCAGTCCAAGATTTTATGGGATCTGTGAACATGAATAGTCAAAAAATTACACCTTCATTTTTGTTAGCCTCTGCTGATATTTGGCATTTCCTCCAGTCATGAAATTAAAAAAAAACATTATTCTGAGAATTGGGTTCATAGACGTCACCAGTTTTCTAAGGTATCCATGTCTTAAGAAAGGATAAGTAGCTTTGCTCTAGTGCGAACCTGGACAAGTCCATCTCTGTTTGCTCCTTTCTAAAACAATAAGTTGTAGAGACAAGTGGCTTATCAGCACAGGTGAAGGGAATTTCCACGCCAGAAGTCCCCCACACCAATGTCCTTTCTTACTGGAAATCAGAAAATTTCCATGTGAAGTGATCAATTTGATGTGTCCTTGCATGTTTAGAAAACAAATTAGGATTGTCCCCGAGTAGTTCATCTTTAGTCAACAAGTATTTAAGTCCCTGCTATATGGCAGGCATGGTGCTATGTCATGGAGATATAAAGTTAAAAATAAAATGGTTCCTGCCCTCCTGGAGCTTATGTTCCATCCAGTGAGACCTACAAAAACAGGCAGACACAAAAGAGATGCAGCGTTTTGTGGGGAAGGTACGAGAAGTTGGGAGGACACATCATAAATCATTTTTGTCACTGGCAATAGTCAATCTCAAGATGCTAAATTACTTTGGTCTCTCTTATCCCTTTCCCACACCTGTGGCTATTAAAAATATTCACAGACACTGGAAGGGCCATGGCTAGGCTTCTAACACACAATTACTCTACCGAAGATGGCCGCTTCTTACTTCTGGACTCGGTTTAATCATAGAATCAGAAATGTAGAGCTGGAAAGAACTTCAGAGGACATTTAGTCCAACGGCTCCATTTTACAAAGTAGGAAACTGAGTCCCAGTGAGTGAAGCGCCCTGCCAGAGACCAGATCTCTGAGATGGCATCCAAAATGGGTCTTCACGCTCCAAAATGGGCGTTCTTTCTAGTGCTTTGCTCACCGATGGCTCCAGACCAATAGAATGAGTCCCTTTGGGAGCTCTTTGGAAATAGAACAGCCCCAACACCCCCAGGCTGAGCCGGCCCACCTTCCCTCCCTCTATTTCCCCCCACTTTCCACCAACTGTTTCACCAACACAAGAAGAGACCAAGTCAATCTCGGCTTTAGTGATTCCCTTGAAAGTCATCAAATAAAAACGTGAACTTTGGAATTGATCAGGATTAATTTCAGTGACACTGTATCATAACATATATCTCTTCGGAGACTCATTTGTTGAACTGCAGATGCAAAGAAAGTGAGGGAGGAAATAAATCAGAATGCATACAGCAATTAGACTTTTTTTTTCCTTTGCCATTGATAGAATACTAAAAATGTCTGATTTATCAAAGCATTAACAAACGGGAGTAAACACAAGACTTATATTTTCTTACAAAATACCCAGAGAGGAAGAATAAAAATAATAACCAAGGCCATGTGCATCGATCAATTTAATTTATAAATATGGCTCCTTTGCATAGGAGATGGCAATTTCATTTGCTAATTTGAAGAGGGCAACAGAGTGGGATGATGGATCGCAGCCGTCCTTCCAGGAGGGAAAAGTGCTGCTCTCATCTCCGTCGCGTTTTTCCTGCCTGGAGGAGAGAATTCTGGGGAAGCCGAGGTAGGGCTAAGCAAGTGCAAACCTGTAAGGAAACCGGCCGCCATTTTTGTGAAGGTGAGACACAGGGACAACCCGAGCGTCAGGGCGACAGCGATGAGAGGAACTGACCTCTGCGTGCGGCTCCGAGCTTGGGCGGCGCTTGGCAGGCGTTTTGTGGCGTGTTGGCCCCGGCGGGATCTCAGACTTCTGCCTCTTAGTTTGGGTCTGGGGGTGGTTCTCGGGGGGGGGGGGGGGCGAGCTCTCCATACCGATCCGTACCAACGGCTCTGAGCTCGTATTACAGAGTAGCTCAGGACCCAGAGGGGCAGGAGTGCTGGTCCGAGGTCCTGGCGGAGACTCCTCTACCGAGGCTTTGCTGGTCCCCATCAGTGCCTCCTCTATGTGCTGCCTTGTACTCAGTGTATGTGGTTTTTATTTGTTCGTTTGTTTGTTTGTTTGTTTGTTTGTTTTAACCCCTCACCTTCCATCTTGGAGTCAATACTGAGTATTGGCTCCTAGGCAGAAGAGTGATAAGGGTGGGCAATGGGGGTCAAGTGACTTGCCCAGGGTCACACAGCTGGGAAGTTTCTGAGGCCAGATTTGAACCTAGGACCTCCCGTCTCTAGGCCTGACCCTCAATCCACTGAGCTACCCAGCTGCCCCCGTATGTGTTGTTTTTTTTTGTTTTTGTTTTTGTTTTTTTATTTTAAACCCTTAACTTCTGTGTATTGACTTATAGGTGGAAGATTGGTAAGGGTAGGCAATGGGGGTCAAGTGACTTGCCCAGGGTCATACAGCTGGGAAGTGCCTGAGGCCGGATTTGAACCCAGGACTTCCTGTCTCTAGGCCTGGCTCTCAATCGACTGAGCTACCCAGCTGCCCCCTATATGTGTTGTTTTATATGAAATGTTCTATGTGAGCTACCCAGCTGCCCCCCCCCCCCCGTATGTGTTGTTTTAATGTATTTATATTTCCTGTTGGCCAGGCAGACTACCCAGGCATACACACATGCACATGCCATCTCCTAGAACATAAGGAATATGTACATACATTTTATATAATATGTATAATATTATGTATATATAATATTATGTATAAAATATATCTGAGAATATTATTTATTCCTATATATGCATATGTACCATAAAACAAGATCGGTTTCCTATGCCATATGTCATTATTATTATATATCATATAATTTACAAACTTTTCTTTTTATTCTTAGAGTTATCTTATAATTATTTTATATTACATTTATAAATTTAAATTTATATTAGATACTACATATAAGAAATACATGTGGGTTATGCATCATGTGTGCAAATCAGAATATAAGTAACATGTATCTTGTATACCTAATTTAATATTACGCANCCCCCCCCCCCGTATGTGTTGTTTTAATGTATTTATATTTCCTGTTGGCCAGGCAGACTACCCAGGCATACACACATGCACATGCCATCTCCTAGAACATAAGGAATATGTACATACATTTTATATAATTGGTATAATATTATGTATATATAATATTATGTATAAAATATATCTGAGAATATTATTTATTCCTATATATGCATATGTACCATAAAACAAGATCGGTTTCCTATGCCATATGTCATTATTATTATATATCATATAATTTACAAACTTTTCTTTTTATTCTTAGAGTTATCTTATAATTATTTTATATTACATTTATAAATTTAAATTTATATTAGATACTACATATAAGAAATACATGTGGGTTATGCATCATGTGTGCAAATCAGAATATAAGTAACATGTATCTTGTATACCTAATTTAATATTACGCATACATGCCAGAACATAAGGAACGAACATTTAATATGTATTACATATAAGGAGCACGTGTGTGTGTACAGTTTCTCTCTCCCAACAGAATATAAACGTCCTTGAGGCAGAGCCTGTCTTACTTTTGTCTTTTCAGCCCTAGCATTTAGCACACGTAGTTCTAGGCGTGGTGGTGCAGGGGTTCAAACACTGGATCTGGCACTCCAAGGACTGAAATTCAAAGCCAGCCTTTGCCACTTACTATCCATGTGACCTAACCTCTCTTTGCCTCAGTTTCCCTCTCTCTAAAATTGGCATAATAATAATAGCTGCCTCCTAGAGCTGTTTTAAGTATAAAAACAGGGTTATCTTTAAAATAAAAATTATTTATTAAAATTAGTAATTCAGTATATAACTGTTAGTCATTTGTTAGAAGTAAAAGGCTGCCTCTCATCTCAGTCATTAGGCTAAGAGGCAGAGTTCCTTGAAAACATCATCTTTGGACACGGAAATCAGATGCTTTCTAAGGTTTTCTGGCAATGATCTGCTTTGTTCATTTTCAACATGGGATAGCTCCTTATCTACAGGTGTATATTATGCATACAACACACAGGATACACATACATGTACACATATCTACATATATGTACAGACATGTATATGTGTCTCTATGGATCTATCATCTGCCTGTCTGTTGCCACAGTGGATCCCAGAAACAACCTTGGGCAGTGTGGGTATACATACATATACATACACACACCAATAAACATATATATGTACATACATATATAACACTACATAAAAGTCAGTTATTGTTGCTGTGAGATCTTATCCAAGAAAACTCATTATATGAAGAGCTAAATTTAGATTGTGGGAGTTAAAAGCTGAAGAGGGCCTTCTTGTTCAGCCATTCAGTCATGTCTAGCTCTTTGGGACCCCATGGACTTTTGTTCATGGCATTTTCTTGGCAAAGATGCTGCAGTCGTTTGCCATTTTCTTCTCCAGTGTGTCCCCATTTTACAGATGAAGAACTGAGGCAAATAGGGGTCAAGTGATTTGCTCAGGGTCACATAACCAGTAAATGTCTGAGGCTAGATTTGAATTCAGACTTTTCTGACTCCAGGGCCAGAGCTTTATACTCTGTGATGCCCATTAGCTGCTCCCCAAGAGGGCCTTAGAAAGAAACTATTCCAACCCCATTCATTTTATAGATGAAGATTCTAAGTCTTAGCGATGGTAAATCTTTCACTCGAGGTCACTCAGCTATTCGCATAATATCTAAATACATGAAAGATGATAAAATTTGCTTTTTAAAAAAACCCTTAAAACTTCTGTCTTAGAATTAATACTGTATATTGGTAACAAGGCAGATGAGCAGTAAGAGTTAAACAATGAGGGTTAAGTGACTTGCCCAGGTTCACACAGCTAGGAAGTATCTGAGGCCTCTTGTCTCTAGACCTGGCTTTCAGTTCACCGAGATACCTAGCTGCCCACCCCACCCCCAATTTGTTTTAAAATAAGTTTATCAGCAGCTTTCCTGGCACAGTTACAATATTTTTCAATTTACTATTTTTAAAAATGTTTAAAAATAAAATAGAAATAAAAAATGTTGATGGTCTTCAATAAATAGCTCCTTCTACCAATATAGATACAGTTCTGGGAACTCGCTCTCTACTAGGCTACACTGTCATTAACAAAACCTGTATTTATTTATTTATCAAAAATGCAGAGCTAGACTAGCTGATGGTCTACATTATTCTCCAAGCAATGCCAAGAGATCTAAGTAGGACCATTTTGCATACTGGGTTTATACATGACACTTCTCTCCTCCCCCTCCCCAACCTCCCAAGATTTATAAGAAGACATAGATGAGAGTCACACAGGATGAACAGGCATAGATAGATGGCTTTTTAATCTACACTGGTGGAGAAAATAACCACATTTAATTTAGTCAATCAATCAGCATGTATTAGTGCTTGCCATGTGCCAGATACTGTGCTAAGCAAGCATACAAAAATCAGCAAAAGAATGTTCCTGCCCTCAAGGAACTCACAATAAAGGCTTCAACAATCATTTAGAAAGCATCTACTATGTGCCAGGTACTGTGTTAGGTACTTTCGATTCAAAGGAAAATGAAGTAGTCCCTGTCCTCAAAGAACTTACATTCTAATTCCTTGACTACATATCATATGAAGATCCATTAAGGAAAGCCAAACTATTTTGTCTAGAGAGGAGAAGCCTAAAATGAAGAATAATAGGGAACTTCCTACTCTGCCTCTGAATATTTTCTGTCACACTGTCACATCAGAGATTAGTTTTATTTTTCTAGGCTCCACAGGGCAGGAGCTGTGGGAGGAAGCAGCAAAGAGGCACACTTGGACCCTATATGAAGATAAACTCACAAACAATGGGAGCTGTCCACGGTGCTGTCCAAGGTAGGTTCCCCCTTACTACAAGCCTTCAAAAATAAGAAGCTGAATGCTGCTCACTTGTAAGATATATTGTGGTGATTCTTCTGAGTTATACAAGATGGCAACTTAGGTATGCAATTCTGCAATTGCACAACGTGGTTTCTATTTCTTACTTTGATTTGTCAAATAAAAATAGGAAGATATTCAGAAAGGATGCTTTGAGGTTTTATTTTAAGGCAACTGAAAAGATTTCTTTCAATAAACAGTATCTCCAGCAGCTGTCTAGGAGAACATGAAATCAGAAACATTAATATGTAAGCTACAACCTGCTAAGTTCATTAATCACTTATCTCTTAGAGCCAGCAACGCAAAATACCCCAAATTGGACATTATCCTGAAAGATAGATTGCTCATCTTGGATGTCCTCAGACTTTCAAATGACTCCAACACACCTGAGACATTATAGATTCAAGAGTAGAAAAATAAAGTAAAAAGACAAAATTATAAATTTTATGTTTTGAAGATGTCATTTTCAAAATTTTATTGAAGCCATCTATTTTATACTGTCTTCCCCAAAGGGCTTGCCCTAAACCTTGCCTTTAGCAAAGAAAAAATAGCTGGGCAAAACTGACACAGTGACCATCTCTGACAGTGTATCTAGTACTCTATATACACTACTATCCACTTTTCTGCCAAGACAAGGGAAGTGTAGACAAGGGAAGCATTTTATGATCCATTCTCTAGCATTAATATTGGTCATTGTACTTCATTCAACTGTGTTTTAGTATTATTTTCATTTATATCATCATGGTCTTCATTCAATAAATCAATTAATCAATAATCATTGATTAAGGTTTTTTTATGTGCCAGGCATTGCCTAAGCACCAGGAATACAAATTCAAAACTGATTTTAAAACAGCTTACTTTCTACTAGGGGGAAAAACCCAACATGGCCATCAAATCTCACTTTTAATAGTACTTCTTGGGTAACATGATGGCAAGTCATACCTCCGCTTCTTCATCTACAAAATGAAGGAATTGGACTAGATGACCTCTATGTCCATTCTAGTTCTGGACCTGTGGGCTTATGATCCAGTGTTCATAAATATAGAATATATACAAGAATGAAATGAGCAGAACCAAGAGAACATTATATATAGCTACATAAATATTGTTTGAAGAATGACTTGTACATTCAAACCCCAGGGAAAGAACTGAAATAGAAATAAGCAAGCCATAGTTTTACATGTACATTTGTCTTTTTGTCAAATAAGGCCTTCTCTAATGGGGGGAAGAGTTACCTGGGAATTTTAATGTAACAAATAAACAAATTTAAAAGTTTTAAATAATAAATACAAGAGAACACACAATCATTGATGGGAGAGGAGGTAATTAAAAGTTGGGGGGATTCTCTGGGAAGGGCTCTACTTCTTTCTCAACAATTTACATGAATCTTTTCAGGTTTTTCAGGATTCTTTTTATATTGTTGCTTATAAAGCAGGGACATTCCATTACATCTATGTGCTATAATTCATTTACTTGTCCCCCAGTTAATCAGCATTGACTTGGTTTCCATATTTTCACTTCCACAAAAAGAGCTGCTCCGAATACTCTGGTACACGTGGAAGAAGGTGTTTTGCTTCCTGTAGCAAGTGACTAGGGACGTGAATTTTATTATTTGGTGGATATATCTATTGTAAAACATGCCATATTAGCTTATATGATCTCTACTCATAACAATTCCTATTTCTCCACAATTTATTTTTTTAATTGAATATAATCTACTTCATGAGGAAAAGGGAAAAAAATCAAGACATAAAAATAAATTGTAAACAGGTGAAATGAGTTTTTTTCTAAGTGAGTTAGTCTCACTCTTAAGTGCAGATTAGAATTCTGTCAAATAGAATAATATTAAGTTTTATTCAAGGTCCATCAAATTAGTGTTGCTTCATTTAATTCAATATTTATAATTCCATTTTGAGTACTATGATATAAAATCACCAAATAGAAAAGCTCTTTTCAGATTCCTCAAAGTGGCAAGGTGATTATCCTAGGATCACAAATATTAAGCTAGAAAGTGACCTTAGATGCCATCTCTTCCAATTCCATTTTTAAAATAAGGAAACTGAGTCACAAGAAGTTCAGCATCTTGCCTACTATCACACAGGTCACAGGACTAGAGATTTAGACCTAGAAGGGACTTCAAAGGTCATCTCCTCCAACCTCTTCATTTTACAAATGAGGAAACTGAGGCACGGAGATATTTAGTTTCTGCCAAGATTGACAAGGTGACATATTGGCAGATCCTCCCTAAACCTAGCAAAGAAAATTAAAAGTTATATCTGAACAACAATGTGAGAGATATTCACTTAGTTTTGAAGAAAAAATGTTTTAAAATATATAAAATATGTAAGATTGCTCCCTGTCTTATTAAAACATTATAAAATGACCTTGGAAGGGACCACAGTTTGAAAAATATAGGAGGAAAAAGTGAAAGCATTTTACTCAGGTACCATCTTAATACTAATAATAACAACATTAGCTAACATTTATATGACACTTGTTATGTGCCAGGCACTATGCTAAAGTGGTTTTATAAATTGACCAGTGCCCTCTCCCCAAAATTCCTTGGTATCTATTTTGTATTTAACTTTTCCGTATAAATATTATTTACCCAACAGAATTTAAGCTCTGTGAGGACAAAAGATATCTCATTTTTGTCTTTGTAGTCCTAGCATATAGCCCAATGCCTGGCATTGGGCAGATAATAGAATATTCGTAATAACAAATGTTAATAACAATATATGTTTAATATGTATAATACATACTCATAACAACTAGTTGAGGAATGAATGAATGAAAAGGGGCTTGGGGAGGGGAACCTTTGACCTAAATTATTTTCTTATTCCTGGAAGGCCTTTCAAATATACCAAGGTGAAAAATAAGGAAGACAACAAATGGATTCCATCCCAGGTTCAGATTCTGAAAGAGGCTACCTGTGGTTTTTTGCACTGCCCCAGCATTGACTTAATAAGAACCAAGAAATAGAAACTATAGCAATAGTCAACCCTTGTGTGTTAGCAGATTGGAGGAAGGGAATAAACATATATTAAGCACCTACTATGTGCCAGACATGTGCCAAGTGCTTTGCAAATATCATTTCATCTGATCCCTACAACAAGCCTGGGAGATAGATGCTATTATTATCTCCATTTTACAGTTGAAGAAACTGAAGCAGACAGAGGTTAAGAGCCTTGTCCAGGGTCACATAGGTACCGTGGATCTGGGGCTGGATTTGAACACAGATCTTCCTGACTCAAGGTCCAGGCTCTATTCACTGGGCTACCTAAGTCCCTAAGGAAGCAATATATAAATGGAACCTTAAAGTCAGAAAGGTCTAGATTCAACTCTCACCTCAGATGGTCACTAGTTTGAGCCTCAGTCTCCTTCTGCTAAAGGTAGGTAATAGTAGTACCCATCTCTTGGGATGACTGGGAGCATTAAGTGAAATAATAGATATGCCAGGCTGTGCAAACCTCAAAGAACTGTCTAAATGTGAGCCTCTGTTGTTATTTTTTTTTAAACCCTTGTACTTTGGTGTATTGTCTCATAGGTGGAAGATTGGTTAGGGTGGGCAATGGGGGTCAAGTGACTTGCCCAGGTTCACACAGCTGGGAAGTGGTCTGTTGTTATTTTTATATAGAATATTAGGTCCTTGAGGGCATGGGCCATGCTATTTTGGTCTTCATGTCCTCGGTGCCTTCTTAGCAGTTCTAGAACATAGTAGGAGCCTCATAAATTTTTGTTGAACGATTGAACATGGTAATCTTTACAGATGCTCCTTTCCTGTCTTTCTAGCTAGAGCAGGTGGGCTGTACTTTTATCCCACTTCATAGAATAACTGCTATCTTTCTTCCATCACATTCTTTAAAACCTAAACAACAGAGGAGTGGGTAGAGTGCCAGGCGTGGAGTCTGGAGGTTCTGAGTTCAAATTGGACCTCAGATACTTCCTAGCTGTGTGACTTTAGGCAAGTCATTTAACCCCAATTGCCCTATCCTTACCACTCTTCTGCCTTGAAACCATTACTTAGTATCAATTCTAAGACAGAAAGTAAGGGTTTAAGAAAAAAGGAACCTGAACAACACAGCTGTCAATGATTCCTCCATAGTTGGTATTGGGTTGCTCTTGATGAAATACAAGCTGTGTTAATAGGCGACCTGTTGGAACTGTGGGTTCCTATGTAGACCTGGAACTGTGTTAGGTACTGGGGACACAAAGAGAAAAGTGAAGGCAATCTTCATCCTCAAGGGTCTTATAATCTAATGGAGGAAATATCATGTACACACATAACTATATTCAAACTAAATATGAAATAAATTCAAGGTAGTTATAGAAGGAAGTACACTGGCAGTTCAGGATACCATCATTCAAGGGCCTCAGACAGTGTTCATGCCTAGAATGCCTAAAGTTTGGAAAGCAGATAATTTGTCGAATATTTAGGGAACTGAGCCAAATTTCAAAAAATAAGTCCCATTTCCAGTTCATAATGGTCAAAGGATGGGAACAGGCAGTTTTCAGAAAAAGAAATCAAAGCTATCAACAGTCACTTGAAAATGCTCTGACTCACATGATACTGATTATAGAAATGCAAATTAAAACAACACTGATTAAAACAACACAAATTAAGAAACCACTACACCTCTATCAGACAGACTAATATAATTTTAAAGAAAAAGGAAAATGACAAATGCTGATGGGGATGTGGAAAAATTGGGACGCTAATGCACTTTTAGTGGAGGTGTAAATGATCCAACCATTTTGGAAAGCAATCTGGAACTATGTTCAAAGGGCTACTCTTTGATCCAGCAGTACCACTAGTAACTCTGTATCCCAAAGAGATCAAAGAGAAGGGGAAATAATTAATATGCACAAAATATATATAGCAGCTCTTTTTGTGATGGCAAAAACCTGGAAGTTGAGGGAATGCCCATCAATTGGGGAATGGTTGAACAACTAGTGGTATATGATTGTGATGGAATTTTGTTGTGCTATCAAAAATGATAAGCAGGATGCTCTCAGAAAAACTTGGGAAGACGTATATGAATTGATGCAAAATGAAGTGAGCAGAACCAGGAAAACACTATACACAATAACAGCTATATTGTAAGTATGATTGTGAAAGACTCAGCTCCTCTGATCAAGACAATGATCCAAGACTAATCCAAGGATCTGTGATGAAAAATGTCATCCACCTCCAGAAAGAGAACTGAGGAACTTTATTTTTCTTGGGGGTTTCTTTTGTCTGTATTTTCTTTGCAACATAGCTAATAGGGAAATGTGTTTTGCATGACTGCACATATATAGTCAAAAAAAAGTGCTTCTTTTCTCAAGGACAGGTGAGGGGCAGGAGGGAGGGAGAAAATTTGGAACTCAACATTTTAAAAAATGATTGGCAAATTTTTATACATAACTAGAAAATCTTTAAAGAAATAAATAAAAATATATTTAAAAAAAGATTGACAGGCAGTCCAAATGGATATAAATAAATCCCACCACTAAAGGATGATTATTCTTTTGTTGCAGGCTCTACTCCTACTTCCTATAATAATAGATTCCTTTTTTCTCTCTCCAAGAGATTAGAACTTAAATAGAAGAAGAGAAAATGATTTGGAATGGTTTGACAAGTCAAGTTAGATGTCTTTGTGTTTTCAGAAATCTGCAAAATGCCGAGCCAAGCCATGTCAGGTTAGGCCAAGCCCAGAATTCTCTTCGAAGGGTCTATCCTGGGTACATTAATTACAAGACAATCCTCTGGAATTAAGTGTCTTTTATGTTTAGCAGCATCTGCTCAGAGACCTCTAATGCCTCTAAATAGTCCCTTCGGAAGCTTGTTAGGAAGAGTACCATATTTTCATTTCCGCTGGCACTGTTGGGGGACAGCTACTCCAATTTCAGCCACCTTCTGATTGACCAGGTCCCAAGGACACACACAGCTCCCTAGAGGATAGCTAACTCCTTGTTTCTCCATTAGGAACAAGGATGTAGATACCCTTCAGGGAAAGTACAGTTAAAGCCTTCGATTTAATAGATGGGGGTCCATGCATTCTGAAGAGAACAAGAGATTGATGTCAAACTGGCTCATTGAGTCATGGGCTAAAACAAATAAACATTTCCATGTAGAACTGAGATTCCATAAATCTGAAGAAATGAATGAGAAAAATCTGTGATGTGATTAATTTATTATGCAAAATGGAAATGTGTTTTTAAGTTGAATTTCAATAAAAGTTTGAAAAAGAGATCTGGACTCTAGCACATGGGAAATTGCATTTGGGATTTTTTTTCTCCCTCCAAAATGATAACATAAGGAAATCTATGATCTGGTCTTAGGAAGCATTTGTGTTTCCTAATTTGAAAGATTTTCTGAGTGGGAATTTAAATTCCTTCTATTTTCCTACTAAAAGGGCAGATGTAGGCAGAGCATGATATTCACTCAGTTCATTTTTACCAAAACAATTTGATTGAATTAGAATGTTCAGAGTGCCCTCTATGGTCTAGGCATCTAAGAGATAAAGACAATAAAAATAGCCCCTGTCCTCAAGGAACTTTCATTCTTTGGGGGAGGGGGAGGTTTGGGGAGGAGGAAGGAGACAACAAATACATTAGTAAATGTATTCAGCAAGCATTTATTAAAGACCTATTATGTGCCAGGTATCATGCTAAGCACTGGGAACACAAATAGTCTGTGCTCTCAAAGGGCATGAATTTTTTTGGGGGGGAAGGAAAAATATGAATATAGATGAGGAAATACATTATATTTAAAATACAAAGTCATATCTTTGGGAAACTTGGGGAACTCTTACTGGGGACATTTGAGCTGAACCTTGAAGATAGCAAGTCCAAGAGTCAGGGATGAGAAACAAGAGCATTCTAGGGATGGGGGACAGCCCACACAATACTATTGCCTTGAAAATTAGTGCCTGGAACATTTAGAACAATTAATGTTAGACTGATGAATAAGTGAATGACAACTTCAGCTCAGGATGACTTCGACAGATAGTAAGGTACCTGAAAAGATGGTGGCACTAAAGTCAATTGCATAAATACAATTGGAGTCAGAGGATCTAAATTCAAATCCTGGCTCTTGATATTGCCTATTTGACCTTAGGAAAGTGAATTCATCTATAAACTGAAATTTGAAGCCGAAGTCCTCTAAGATCAATTCTAAAGTTATGATCTTGCGATCCTACTACAGAATTCTATGATTTTCTTCCCCCTTATTGTGATATTCACCAAAGAACTTTGCTATCCATGGAATCCCAAGACAAGACAGGTTCTAGTAACATTCCTGGGTAGAATGTGATAGATAATGGTGCTAAGGGTGAAAGATACTGAGATTATAAGGTCATATATTTCTAACATGTACTTTTCTTAAGGTTGTTAGAATCACGTTGGGGAGGGAAATCAGTATTCAAACCCTACCAAGATGGATGTTTTACAGCAGTAGGGTTAACCTACTCGGGTCCAAGGATGTTAGGAATGGGTGTTCTCAAAGACTATTCCAGTGGATTCCATTTTCTGGAAAACCCAATGATATCGTTCAAGGGAAGGGCCAGTTAACATCCAAAAACATTATCACTGAGGTGGAGGCAGAGCAATGGATTATTTGGGCATGGAAACTCTCCAAGAAAGTCACCTTCAGATGTTTCCATGACATAGTGGTGAGTGTATTGGACTTTGGGACAGTATTAATGTCCTTCATGATCTGGCTCCACCTTACCGTAACCCATTAGATTGTAAACTACTTGGGGGCATGAACTATTTTTGCCTTTCTTTTTATTCAAGTACATGGCACACATAGTAGGCATTTAATAAATTCTTTTCAACTTATTGACTTGACAGACTTTTTAGGCATTACTTATTTTCACACAGTGTGCTTCAGACAAACTTGCCTACATGTCATCGCTTGTATGTGCTGCTCCCTATGCTGCCTCCATGACTGCCCTCCATACCTCTATTCAGACACAACTCAAGTACCAGTCAGGATCCTTCCCTCCCCTCCCTCTCTCCATGAGTGGATGTATGTATGTGTTTCAATGGTACAGTGGATAAAGAGATGACCTCATAGTCAGGAAGGCCTGTCTCTGACACATACTGGCTGCCAACCCAGTGTAAATCATTTAACCTCTTCGTTCCCTAAAGGATTTTATTCACTAGAAAGTTTCTATGCCAAACTCAGGTCTGTTTTTTTTTATTTATCCCAAGCTAGACTAAAAGCTCCTTGAGGGCAGAGAGTTGTTTTTATCAGAGGCATCATACACATTTTAAATATAATGATAATGAATAATGAATGTCTGTACATATTTAACTAAGCAGCCCAGTGTTCAGGTGGGACAGTCTCTTGGGATAGATTTTATAGATGATATTCTGGGCCCAAAATGAGGTAGAAAGAAGAAAATGAGATCACTGAATTGGGAAAATTGCGATGATTTCAATGTCCCCAAAATTGTCCCTGAAGCCAAAATCCACTTTTTCTAACACCAATGTTCTCTGGGTAATATTCTGTGGCTTCTAATAATGGAACATTACTATAAGGAATACCACAGAGGCTTCAATGAATCAAAATGACAAGTCACTCAAAAAACAAAGGAGAAGTACAGAGGTAGGTTTAAATAGGCTATAGCACATGGCCCCCAGTGAACTGTATACAAAGAATATCATAAATGATACTGTTAAAGATGAGAAGGAGGTGGTCACTTGGCAAGTATAAGAGATATGGATGGGCACCAACCCCAGGGGGTGTATCCCATTGTAGCAGATTTATGGAAAAGCATGAACAAAAATGCATAGGAAAAGAAGACATGGAAAGGTTGCCATTTGCCCCTTTGAAAGGAAGGCTTTTATGGAGGAGGTCATTGGTCCAGTGATGCAGTGAAGGATGTGAAGACCTTTTATTTAAATATTTCATTAATCTTTTTTGGAATGTTATTGTCCCTTTCTCATTTAAAAACCCCTAAGTAAGCATGGTACAGTAAAAGAAAAGAGTTCTGATTTTGGAATGAGAGCCTCGGTTTGAAGCTTGACTTTGCTGCTTACTTTCTGTGACCATTGACAAGTCTCTCTGGGTCTCAGTTTCCACATCCATAAAGTAAAGAGGCTGGACTAGATCTCTAGGGTCCTTTCCAGATCTAAATCAATGATTCTAAATTGGACCCTAATACAGCAGCGTCAACCAATTAACCAACAAACATTTATTAAGCACCTCCTATGTGCCAAGTATTGTTAGGAGATGGGAATACAAAGTAAACAACAAAATTATCCCTACTCTCAAAAAGAGTCCTTTGAGAGTCTGTGTGAATTTAAATCATTCCACTACATAATTTGACTTTGGGACTCTCACAGTGATGAGAGACTATCCACTGAGCTGGGTATGATATGATGTACTCCAAACTTTTTGATCTGGATCAGAAGCCACAGAGCTCACCAAGGACTGCCCAAATACACGGACAATCATTTCCTGCATAGATTTCTGAAAGGGTTAAAGTTCTTGGCTTCTATGACTAGCAAAAAATTCGCTCCATCCTTATAGCTAGAGCCAATCCCACTGAATTGGAAATCATCGTGGTGTGTGCTAGTGGGAGGAGACTGACAGATGAGTAATTAAGAGTAGCAAAGTGTGGAAGACAGGCAACTCATTTGCATGAGACTTTCTCCCCAGAGAAATCCTGCCAGTCCCTAGCTCATAGGCTCTGAAAGTGGGCAGGGATGGCTTCTTTCTTTGATCTGGACGCTTAGGACAAGGAAATGCAAGAAATCAGGGTTGTTAGTGGGGATGGATTAGGGTGGGAAAGGGGGCAGAGGAGTTCCTTGTCCTCAGCTGCCAATATTCTCCCTATGCTTCCCCACAAAGAATCGTCAGAATCAGACAGAATCTCTAAGTTGGATAAGACCTTGGGGGACCTTAAGGTCAAACAATTTGAAAAAGAATTCCCCTTATAAGTGACCACCTGTCAAAGACCTCCATTTTGGACAATCTCCTCCCCTCCCCTCCCCCAGACCTACCTTTCTACTTTTGTTAACTCCAATTCTTAGGCAGTTTTTTACATAAATTAAGCAAAAAGCTCCCTCTGTACAATTTGCCTTCATTATCCCTTGTTCTGCCTTCTGGGGCCAAAAAGAACATTTTTTTCTTCCACATTATAGTCCTTAGACACCGCTGTTATATCAATTAGTTAATAAACATTTATTAAGCACCTACTGTGTTCTAGGCACCATAGCATATAATGAAAGGCAAAAGGCAGTTCCTCCTCTCAAGAAGTTCATGTGTTTTCCTTCTCTTCTCCAGGCTAAACATGCCAAGTTCTTTCAACTGATCCTCACGTAACATGGTTTCCAGACTTCTTGACATCCTGGACATCTCTCCAATGCATTGTTCACCAATCTGTCAACATCCTCCCTAAAACATAATGCTTGGACCTGAAGGTGACATACATGGCGTGATCTACCAAGGGCAGTCCTTATTCCACATGACAGCCTTTCCAGTTCTCAAAGGCAATTCTTTGGTCCATCCTGTCTTCTCTTCTACAAGACGAGCATTCCCATTTCTTTCCCTTTTAGGTGCCTTCTCCTTCCATTAGAATCTAGACTCCTTGAGGCCAGGGGAAAGGAAAAGAATAAGTATTAAGTACCTGCTGTGTGCCAAGTATTGTGCTAATCACTTTACAAATATTATCTTATTTGATCCTGATAACTACCCTTATCATCTGATCCTCTCTGCTGATAGAAGATATGCTTCACTGTTAGAACTCTGAAGTTGATTGGCTACTTCATTGATTGGAATTCTAATAGCCTTCAAAGTTATTCAGTATTACAGTCATTTTGCAACTCCAAATCCAGCCCTCTAGCCACCATGCCTACCTGGCTGCCTCTGATTGATTTGCCTCTGGGTCTTTGCTCCTAGAAAAAGAGCTATTTGGTGCTAATTCTATGGAAAGTGTGGAGAGATGTGAACTAGGTGAAACTCTCAGAGGGATTCAATATTCACAACTGTTTTAATGACTTGAAGAGTAGTCATTAATAGTTTTAGGTTAGGCTAATTTGCAGGTCTCTAGTGTAGTGCCCAGGGATCTGTGCTCTTACTATTTTTTAATAACGACTTCAATAAAGTCATAAATGACATCCTCCTCAGATGTCAGAAAATTGGGAATGGGCGCTAACACACTGAAAGGCTGAAGCAAGGAACCAAAATGGTCTTGAAGAGTTATAACATTGAAAATAATATAAAATTCACTAAAGATAAATTAAGGTCTTACTCTTGGGCTCAGAAAATCATGTTTGCAAGTATAAAATGTGAGAGGCAGAATTAGACAGCAGTTTGTCTAAAAAGGATCTGAAGGTCTTAGTGGAGTATAAAGTCAATGAGTCAACAGTGATATGTCAGCAAAAATAAAAGCTACTGGGACTTCAGACTACATTAAGAAGAGGCACGGTATATATAAATAGGGTACTAGCCATGCTGTGCTCTGCCTTGGTTGGACCAAATCTGTAATATCATGTTCCGTTCGTTTTAAGAATGAAATTGACAGGCTAGAGTATATTTGGAAGCGAATGACTAGGCTGGTGAAGGTCCTAAGTCCATCCTATATGAGGATTGGATGATGGAAGGAGTGTGTTTATCATAAAGAAGAGCAAGCAGGGGGGAAATATTATGGATATTTTCAAATATTTGAGGGACTGTTCTGTGGAAGAAGGATAAGAATTGTTCTATTCATCTCTAGAAAATGGAATTGTCAGGAAAATGTCAGGAAAATTGTCAGGTCACTTTAATTGTTAGAAGCAAATTTAGTCTTATGGTTGGGGGAAAAAAACTTCCAATAATTAGAGTGACCTCTAAAGAAGAATGGGCTGTAGTAGGAATCAGTAATTTCCATCTCATTGGGGGTCTTCAGGCTAATAGATAACCACTTCTTGGAGGACCTACGGAAGGGATTCTTGGTCAGGTAGGGATTGGACCAGCTGGCTGTTGCATTCCCTGTCCACTTTGGAATTCTGGGATTCTGTGAAATGCAATTAAAGTATTACCACTGTCTATGGATTAATACTAAATGTTTATGGACCCTATGGCTTAAAGAATCTCCCCTTCAGACCAGTCCAATCTCATTCTATGGCAGGGGGACACCTCGGATATTGGAAGAAACCAGGGTTGTATAAATCTTAACTTAAAAAAAAATTTTTGTACCATGTGACAATGGCAAACAGAAATTCGGGAAATGCCCTGAGGACCCACCACATTAGAATAGCATATAAATGATGGGGAGCCTGGATTTAAAGAGTAATTGTCAATGGATCAATGTCAGCCTGCGGGATCATATCAAATGGAGCCTAGGTAGGCTGATCTAAGAGCAAGAGTGGCTAATAGTTTACCTGCTGACTCAGATGATGGAATGAAGAGACTAATTCAATCTGCTCATGGCTTCAAGTCTGAGAGTCAGAGTAGAATAGAGACAAGAGAGCAGAACTTTGGGCCTGGAGATAGGGAAGCAGTGACTGAACACACCACTAATAAACACAAAGAGTCTTCAGTTTCTTGTCCATGATTCCCTAAACCCAAGGCAATTTTTAAAATTCCTTCTGGCAATACCATTGTGCCCATGTGAATCACCAGAAGGGTACAGTAGTCTTCAATTATGAAAAATGTTTGAGAGGTTCTACATTATGTCTTATATACTGGATCTGAGAAGACAGAAGACTTCTCTGCTGTGGTTATCAGGTCAATAGTTACCTAAGGGTTCTTCAGCAGGAAGTTACCAACCTTCTCTACTTTTCTTCTTTGTCTGACCTTTACTATCTAACAATGAAAAGTGCCCAATCTCAGAATCAGAGAAGCTGAGTTAAAATCCCACACCTGATGCTTGCCACCAATGTGGCCTCCAGGGGAGTAATTTAACGTTATTGGGTCTCAGTTTCCTTATTTGTAAAAACATTTGTAAAACAAAAAAATTTTGGAGTTGAACTAGATGGTCTCTGAAGTCAAATCTATTTCTAAACTCATGATTCTATGATCCTATGACCAAAACTGGACTGCTAACTCTGCCACTTGCAACCTATGGCCATGAACAAGTTGCTTAACTTGCCCAGTCTTAGTTTCCTCTTCTGTAAAATGAGGTCATTGGGCTAGATGACATTTAAGGTCTCTTGCTGTTCTAAGTCTATGATATGATAATGATGATGATGATGAGGGTAGTGATCTTGGTGGTGGTGATGCTAATGACAACTAGAATTTACATGGCATCTTAATTTTTGTAAATACCTTAAATGTGTTTTTGTTAACCTTTACCTTCTTCTGTCTGAGTATCAATACTAAGTATTGGTTCCAAGGCAGAAGAGGGTAAGGACTAGGCAATCGAGATTAAGTGACTTGCCCAGGGTCACTGAAATAAGAAGAGTCTAAGGCTAGATTTGAACCCAGACCCTCCAATCTCCAGGCCCAAGTATGTATCCACTGAACCATCCAGCTGCTCTCTTAAATGTGTTTTCTCATTTGGCCTTCACAACAGCCATGTGAATTAGGAAAATCACTTAACTTCTCTAAAATGAGATGGCATCTAAAGACCTTTCTTAGTTGGAGAGATATGATCTTATGAACTTTCGCCTGACAGTACCCAGGGTTCTACTGAACTTCTCATTTTATCCAGATCTCTTCTCTTCAGTGAGAGCCTCAAGTTTGGTTCTTAGCTCCACATGAAGTAACAACAACATGAAGCTGGCATTTCTGTTGCATTTTATAATTTGGAATGTGCTTTACGCAAGTCTTATTTGATGCTCACAGCAACTCTTAGAGGTCAATATGATTATTCTAATAGTCTTTCTTCTGTTTCTCCTTTGGGCAGCATCCTTCCATGCTCCCTCCCTCTGATAGAGGTCAGAATTCTCCTCTGCCCTTTCATGTCTTCCTTCTACTTGTTGAGAGAAGGGCACATGGAAGCTCTTCCTCCATTTCTCCTTTTGTTCATTGTTATTTTTAACAAACATTTCATTATCCCATATAACCTAGAGTGTAGATTGGGATGGAAAGCTTTCCTAGAGCCACTTCACTTTCTCTTTTAGGAGGGAGACTTGCCTGCATTTTGACCATAAATAGCCATCAACCGGACATGGCAGAAATATAATCAATACTCTCAGTGCAACTCACTGCAAAATACACCCTGCTCTCCATTCTTACTGGAACAAGATCCTCAGTTCTCATCTCTCAAACTGCAAACCTCTTTAGTCCTAAAAGAATGCCTTTATATCCTTCTATCATGGCTTTATAACTTGGCAGCCTTCATTTATCATTCTAACCTCTTATTTTATTTACCTTTTCTTATTTACCTTGCCTTGCCAATTACTTGCCAACTACTTGACTCATACTCTTCCTCTTCCTCAGTATCCCTCAGTCTTTTACGTCTTTTGTAGTAGGTTCTCCTTTAAACTAAGCCCTTCTCCTTCAGTATTGTCCTTCACCTCTTCCTCAACTTCTCCCAAATTCAGTCTTTGATCTTTTTCCCACTTGGCAAGTCCTCTAAATTACTTTCTTTTGGTTCATCTCAATTCCTCTTCCTCTAGCTGCTTCTGCCCCAGTACCTTCTAAGAAGCAAGAAGTAGAGATCAAAAGTTTATTTGTGGATGTTTTCTATTTTCTGAAAAACATAGCTATCGATAGTTGAGCTATTAGGAATGATGGCAATGATGAAAAGGATAACTGACATCTAGACCTTTAGTCATCTCCCACCTCTTTAAATATGTCATTTATCTTCACCACTGCCCTGTCAGATAAGTACTATGCATATTATAATAGTCTGTTTTGTAGATGATGAAACTGAAGTACACAAAAGTCAAATGACACCCATAGTAATATGACTTGGAGGTTTTGGAGGAAGGATTTGAACTCAGGTCTTTCTTGACTCCACAACCAATATATTTTTAACCATATGTATCTCTTTATGTCTTCCTGTTTATGAGGACGTAAAATGATGAAAGATAGGCAGAACTATAAGCCTGATATTAAAAGAAACAAAATAATTGTTTTCTGACCACAATGCTTACATATTTAAAGTAGGTGCAGAAAATATTTATATGCTTTTGGGCAAAAAAAAAGCTAAGGTGAAAAAAGGAAGAAGATGGAATCCATAATGAGTCTGTCAAGGTTCGAAAACATTATTAGAACATTTAGAAAAAGAAGCAGTGGTTACAAAGACCCAGCAGAACTTCATTAAGAACAGGTGTCACAGGGAGCAGCTGGGTAGCTCAGTGGATGGAGAGTCAGGCCTAGAGACAGGAGGTCCTGGGTTCAAATCCGGCCTCAGACACTTCCCAGCTGTGTGACCCTGGGCAAGTCACTTGACCCCCATTGCCAACCCTTACCACTCTTCCACCTATGAGAAAATACACCAAAGTACAAGGGTTTAAAAAAAAAAAGAACAGGTGTCACAAAACTAACCTCGTTTTTCAACTGCATTGATAGAAAAGGGGCTGGCCATTGATATAATATTCTTGTATTTCAGTCAAGTATTTGACAGTTTCTCATATGATCCTATTGGAAAAGGTGGGAAGATATGGGCTTAGGGTTGGCTAAACCATGGCCCAAAGAGGACATAAATAGATCAATAGCCTGAGAGGACTCTAGAGGTGTGTCTCAAGGATCTGCACTTGGCTCTACCTCTATGACATTTTAAATCAGTAACTGTGTGCTTGTCAAGCTTGCAGATGACACAAAGTTAGGAGAGTTAGTTAAGACACAGTCAAGATCCAAAGGAATCCCAACATACAGGAAGATGAGACACAATGGAGTAAATGAAAAATCCCACATAGGTTCAAAAAATCAATTTCATGAATATAAGATGAGGGACACATAGCTAAATAACAGTTTGTTTGACAAAAATCTACTGTTAAAAGGACTCCCTGGCCAGACCATCTACTTAAACAACTGCCTCTCCTCCCCATAACTGGAATCTTTGTCCTGGACAATTTAACCCTTCCCCTTCTGGAATTTTGGCTCTAGGTCCTCGTTGGTGAGTACTCCACAAGGCCCAGTCTATCTGATTAGGCTGATTTCAGCTGCTTCACCTCATTCCCAGGCCACCTATAAGCCAACCACCTTGCCACCATCCCAATAATTATTCCTTTTCTGCTTGGTCCTAGAAAGCAGGAGGAAACAGATTTCATTATGATATAAGGCTAAAAAGATTCCTAAAAATAAGAGCTGTCCCTAAGTGGTATGAACTGCTTCCAGATTTACAATGAGCATTCCATCATTGCCATCCTTCATATAAAGGGGAAATAACCACATTTCATCATGGATGTTGCTGGGTTAATTCCTGTTTAGCCCCTTGAGCTATCTTCTAAATCTCAATTCTTGTGATCCTGGAGAAAAAAAACAAATGAAATTCAGAGACCAGGCTCTTAGTCCTGCCTCCAACCCTCCTTTGCTGAACCCTTGATATTTGATTTTGTTTTTTTTCCCAGCCATTTGCAATAGTTTCATATCACTGCTTGTGGATTTTTGATTAAGGAGATTTGTAGCAGTGTGAATATATGGACAAAATTCTTCTTAGTTCGTTTCTTTTTACCTCCTTCCATACTTGTGCACAGAAATATACCTGATTGTAGGCAGCTCAGTGGCTCCGTGGATTGAGAGCTAGGCCTAGAGATAGGAGGTCCTGGGTTCAAATCTGGCCTCAGACACTTTCTAGCTGTGTGACCCTGGGCAAGTCACTTAACCCTCATTGCCTAGCCCTTACTACTACCTTAGAACTAATAAACAGTATTAATTCTAAGTCAGAAGGTAAGGGAAGAAAGAAAGAAAGAAAGAAAGAAAGAAAGAAAGAAAGAAAGAAAGAAAGAAAGAAAGAAAGAAAGAAAGAAAGAAAGAAAGAAAGAAAGAAAGAAAGAAAGAAAGAAAGAAAAAAAGAATTCATGGAACCAATTGCTTTCATATGGAATTATTGGTAAGGAACATCAGGGAAAAAATATGCTACACTATTCTATACACACACATAGAATGTGAATATTAAAAATATTTACTTTAGGATCTTCAGGGAGTTTTTTATACTTCTCATACTTTAAGAAGAATCTCAACTTTTCTATCCCCTTTGCCTAAAGAGCTTCTTCTTTTGTTTCTTATGAAAATGGCAACGCACCCTAAAGGCAACCATGTAATTTGTATTTGCATTGTTGAGTTGGGAAGCAATGCTTGGATTTTCCCATACAGAAATTTCTCCAATCTGATATCAAAGATGGCTTTACAAAAATTCTTTCCATTTATAGCTGCTTTTTAAATCATTTGGGAGTGAGTTAACACCTGGTAGTAATAAACATATGGGAATACCTTTTTGGAAATATGACATATGCCCACTTTATTGTAAACATTATATTTGTCACTCAAATTTTTTTAATTTCCTTAATTTCATGACACTAAAAATCTTAAAACCTGCCCTTTGGGTGAGAAAAATGTCTTGAAATTACCATTTTTTTCCAAAAAATGTTTTTTAGGCTTTCACATGTCTATGTTGAACATATTGCAATGGTTTAATAAATGTTCATTAGCTTGACATCTTTGGCAATGTTCTAGCATGCAGACAGCATGCCGTAGAAATGATGAGTGACCCTGGGGATGAGTAGGCTCATCCAGGGCAGATACAGTATGGTGTCTTGGAAAGAGGGCTATGCCTGGAGTCAGGAGAGACTTGGGTTTGAAAGCTAGTTTTACCATTTACTAGTTTAATAACCACAAGTGAGTTAAAACTATATCAAACTGTAAGGGGTTCAGGGGGCAGCTGGGTAGCTCAGTGGAGTGAGAGACAGGCCTAGAGACAGGAGGTCCTGGGTTCAAACCCGACCTCAGACACTTCCCAGCTGTGTGACCCTGGGCAAGTCACTTGACCCCCATGGCCCACCCTTACCAATCTTCTACCTATGAGACAATACACCGAAGTACAAGGGTTTAAAAAAAACTGTAAGGGGTTGTCTTGGGAAGTGACAGTGATGTTACAGTGAATAGCATGCTAGCTCAGGAGTCAGGAAGATCTGAGTTCAAATCCAGCCTTAGAAAATGTTTCAGCTCTGTGACCAAAGGCAAGTCATTTTGCCTCTGTCTGCTTCAATTTCCTCAACTATAAAAATAGGGATAATAACATAACTCCCTCCCAGGATTGTTGTGAGGATAAAATGAGGTAATTGTAAAAGTGTTAGCACCATGCCTGGCATATAATAGGTGCTTAATAAATGCTCATTTCCTTCCTTTTTCCTTTTGGATGGGTTTCCTCTCACTTGAGATCTTGAGGCAAAAGCTATATGATCAACTGAAAATTATTTTCTAGAAGAAATTGTATTCTTAAAGCACAGATTTAGTCAAAGCACTTAGTTCCTCAAGAAGCCGCTCTGGCTCCCTATTCCTCAAGTATAAAACATGAACTTCTCATTCTAGCATTTAAAACCCCTCACAATCTATCTCCAACCTGCCTTTCCATACTGACTACACATTATGCCCCCTCTACATTTCAACCACACTAGCTGACTTGCTGTTCCCCATACAAGACATTCCATCTCCCTCCAATGCCTGACTGCTCTCTCTCTTCCTTAGTGCCTCTTAGATCCGTAGCTCTCTTCAAAGTTCAATTCAAAGCCCACCTCCTAAAGAATAGGCTTCTTCTTATTTTTTCTAGTTGTTTTTACTCCTCCCCTCAAATCTCCTAATTTGTATTTATCTTGTATGTGTTTCATATTCTTGTGATAAAGGTCTTCTTTCTCTTTCCCCTTCTCTCCATTAGAATGAAATTTCTTTGAATGTAGCAACCATTTCATTCTTTTATCTTTGTATCTTTAGTGTTGAGACACAGTGTGGTTTAGAGGATAGAGTCAGTCTGGAAGCCAGGAAGACCTGGGTGCAAGTTCTGCCTCTGAAACATACTGGCTGTGTGATTCTGGTCAAGTCACTTAGCCACTCCATGCCCTAGGCAACTCTCTAAAATTACATGTTACAGAGAAGGCACTAACCTGCCCTGATAGAAGTTCCCTAAAACAGTGACAGCACAAGTCTAGCCTCTGTCCCTGGTACCTGGCACATAGTTGCCACAATTAAATACTTGCTGAATTGAATTGAACTGAACCCAATACAGAAATGAGTCAGACGACATGGTCAGTGACATGTCCTTGAAATCTAAAGTTCTGTGAGCCTATGATAATTAGCCTCTTCATTCAAATCTATAAAATGGGTATATTAATATTTACACTACCTACCACAAGGTGGTAGCCTTATTGAGATAATGCTTCGTAAGCCTCTGAGGAGATTCTTATCTTATATAAATGTCTTTCTTTAATCTGTTCTTTTAAAATCATATAACAAATTTCAAAACCTCCACATGGGGGGGTACTTATAGGAGGAGGAGGGGTGTGCATGCTTGGGGTGGGGATAGGTTGCAGGTGTGGATGTGGATGGTCCATATCTACAGCTTCCCTTGAAGGGAGAACACCTGGCTTTATGCCTCTTTATGGCATATGCCTGGGTTCTCCAAGTCTATGCCAGTCAGGCATAAACCTCTCCAACTTCCCAGTTTAGCTAAAGACCTGAAGACAGATTCTACCTTTGCCATCCGAGGAGCAGCCTAAGTAGAGGGAGGCTCCAGGCTGGAAGGCTGACCCCCTATTCGATAGGTCTTCTCAGATGGACTCAGCAACTTTGGAAAGCTGTTTACCTGCCAGCCACCATCTGCACTGATGGGAAGTTGGCCCATGACGATAAAACACTCCACCTTTGAGGTGCAGAAAGAGCCATACGGATATCCATCAGATTCATAGGGCCACTGCTTTGGAATGCCTGGAAGGCACCATGGACAGCAGCCTATGTTGGGTTCCTACTTCCTATAGGGATGATGTCTACCAAGTGCAAAGCCTATAAGCTGTCAGGAATAAGAAGGAAAGGCTCTGCCCTGATCAGCCCACAATTCAAGTATTGTGTTCAGTTCTGGGACTCCTATTTTAAGAAGGATGGAGAGTATCCAAGGAGGACAACCAAGGTGGCAAAGGATCTCACATCATGCCATATTCGTCACATGCTTGGATTAGAGATCAAGATTGGTCTTTTTGAAGGCCATTTCACACGGGTTTTTAATTTTCCAGATGAAGAAACTGAGGCCCAAGAAAGTTAAAATGTTTACCCAAGGTTGGCAAGCATTTATTCAGCACCTACTCAAGGCCAGAACCTCTGCTAGGTTGGGGATATAGAAACAAGAATGAAGTTTCTGCCTTCAAGGACCCCACATTCTAACAGGGAAGAGAAAATGTGTCAAGTGAAATACAAGTCACATTCAGAGCTAACCATAGCCAGAAATATCCTAGCAACTAGGAGGACCAGTAAACCCCTTGGGGTATGTTGTCAATGCAGTTCTTTTGAGGGTGGATTGAATGAAATACTTGCTCAGCTAAGGCTCATCTAATTCTGAATTTCTGGAGTTTGGGTCAGCGAGGAGACCTGAGTTCTAATTTTCCTGCATACCTTTTTGAGGCAGCTAGGTGGTATGATAGATGGAATGCTGGACCTGGAGTCAGGAAGACCTAGTTCAAGTTCAACTTCAGATCCTGACTAGCTGAGTGACCCTGGGAAAGTAGCTTAACCTCTTTCTGCCTCAGTTTCCATACCTGTAAAATGGGGATAAAAATAGCACCTACCTCCCTGAGTTGTTGTGAAGGTCAAATTAGAAAAATGATGTAAAGTTCTTTGAAAGCCTCAAAGTACTATACAAATGTGAGCTATTATTATTATTTGTCTATTTGGATTTTAATAATAGAACAGATAATAATAATAGTAACTTTTTGCCTAAGGAGAATAGATATTAATAATAGTAAGTTTTTGTCTAAAGAGAATAGATATCAGGAATAGTTATTTTGTCTAAAGAGAACAGATATTATTACTAGAAGAGATATTAATAATAGTAATTGTTTGTCCTAGGGGGAATAGGTATTAATAATAGAGATCTAGTTAAATGCAAACTTCCTAAGGGTAGGGATGGTCTTTCCATTGTCTTTGTGGCTCTTGGGATGGGCACACAGTAGGTATTTAATAAACATTTATGGATTGATTGGTATTAACCATTTAAATCCCAAAAGAAAAAATACCTCTCTCTCCTCCTTGAAGAAGAACCCTCTCAGCTTCTTCTATATTTTCTCTGCCACTAAAAAGCCATCCTAAAATAGATAAATGGGGCTGCTCTCGGGTCCCTTTAGTTATCATTATATTATATTATGATTTTAGTCGTTGCATAGTTAGGCGGCTCAGCGCATACACTGGAAATATATATGTACAGTAAATCTCTTTCTATAGACTGTGTTAATATTCAGCTTATATCCTATCAGCTAGCAATACCACAGCATCATTCATCTTCAGATCTGCGCTCACCCATGTTTTGCATTTGCTCAGTGGCACAGGAAGCCAGCTGAGGAATCCTTTTAGGGAAAGACAGCAGCTGCTCAACCCATTGGGTAGATCCAATTAGGTTCAATTCAGCAAGTATTTAGTAATCACCTCAAATACCTACTAGGTGCTGGGCATTCTCTTTAAACTCTTACCTTCCATCTTACAACCAAGTGGTTCTAAGGCAGAAGAGTTGTAAGGAGTAGGCAAATAGGGTTAAGTGATTTGCCCAGGATCACACAGCTAGGAAGTATCTGAAGTCAGACTTGAACACAGGACCTCCTGATTTCAGGTCTGGTTCTCTATTCACTAAAAAACCTAGTTATCCCCAGAATATTTTTTTTATTTTTTGATTAGAATTGTTTTATTGGCAAAGGGAATTCCTAATAAAGAAACACCCCCTACTAATGCAGGTTGGCACCTAGTTTCCAACTTAAAGTCCTGGAAAGAGGTAGTGTAGTTTAGCGGATAAAGCACAGGCCTTGTGGTCAAGAAACCCTGGGTCCTATGACACCCACTAGCCATTTGATCCTGGGCAAGTCATTTAATCTCTCTGGATATGATGTGATTCTCTAAAACTTAGTACCTGCAAGCAAACACTGATCTGCATTTATAAAGAGAGTTCCTTACAGAGAAATCCCAGGTCTCTTTTCAAAAGTTTCCTGAGACACTAAGAAGTTAGCAACTTTCCCAATATGATAGATGTGCCAGCTTCAGGATTTGAACTCAGGTCTTCCTAAGTCAGAGACTGGTTCACTGCTCACTATATCACATTGTCTTACATGCCCTGGTACCATGCTAAGAGCTAGGAATATAAAGGCAGAAAGAAAACAGCCCATGCACTTGAGAAACTTCCCTTCCACCAAGAGGATTTAATATGTACCCACATAAGTGAAAACTAAATAAATACAAAACAGCATTGGAAAAGTGGGGTATTAACGATGAAGGAATTAATAATAAAATGTCTGGCATTTATGTAGTCCTTTAAGATTTGCAAAGAAGTTATTTTATCCCCATAATCACCCTGGAAGGTAAGAGCCATTTATTATTCACATTTTACAGTTGGAGTAACTGAGGCAAGCAGATGAAGTGACTCACCCAAGGACACAGAACTAGTAAGAGTCTGAGAATGGATTTGAACTCAGATCTTCTTGTTGACTCCAGGTCTGGCACTCTCACCATTGTGCTATCTAGCTGTCTAGAAGGTTGTGCGAGATGGCCCTAGTGATGAACCATAAAGGGAGCTGGGAATCCACAAAAGAGGAAGTCAAGTCAATGAGCATTTATTAAGCACCTACCATGTGCCAGGCATTGTGCTAATTGTTGGAGATATAAAAGAAAGACAAAAATGGTCCTTGTTGTCAAGGGGCTCATGGTCTGATGGGGGAGATAACATGTAAATAACTGTATACAAACCAGTAGGAGAGAGAGAGAGAGAGCATTCTTGAAATTGGAGAGAACTTCAAGGTTCAGAGGTTTGGAGGTGAGAGATGGAATATCACATAAGAGGAAAAGTAAGCAGGTCACCTTATTTGGAGTGAAGAGAATATAATGGGAGCAGCTAGGTAGCATGGAGGTCCTGGGTTTAAATTTATCCTCAGACACTTCCTAACTGTGGGACCCTGAGCAAGTTACTTAATCCCAAATGCCTAGCCTGTACCACTCTTCTGCCTTGGAACTCAGATTTAGCATCAATTCTAAGACAGAAAGCCCTTTACTTTAGAGAGAGAGAGAGAGAGACAGAGACGGAGAGAGAGACACAGACACAGAGACAGAGACAGAGAGAGACAGAGATAAATTGAGAACATAATTAGGAGTATGTAGGAGCAGACTGGAGAGAAGATGGAACCAGACTATATGCAGAACAAAGAAGCTTCTGTTTTGTGCTGGAGGCCATAGGGAGCCATTCAAGCCTTTTGAGTGGGGATATGATATGGCAAGAGTCACACTTCAGTTTAGAAGTTATAAGATAAATTCTTATTGTATTTAGTGTAATCTTGAGAAAAAAGCCAACTGATTAGAGTAGAAAGCTTGCCTGTTTAAAAAATATTTTATTGATTTTTAAAAATCAGTCATTTCCTAATAATCTCTATCACCCTCTTCCTCCACCAGAATTTTCCTTTTGAGCAAAAGAAAACCAACACACTGACTCTGACTGCCAATATATCCATCATTCAATAGTCCACCACCTCTTTCTGCATTAGCCATGTTTCTATCAGGAGTGATAAGACTAGAATCGATTTATCCCAAAAGATCTTTTCTGTGTGGAATGTGGGAACCCACCAAAAAAAAGTTCTTCACTAAAAGATGGATGAAATTGATCATTTTTTCCTAGACAGAGCGCACTTCAGGCTCATTTTGCTTTGTAATTAAGAAGAAAGCCAGAAACATCATTTACACATTAAGAATTTAATAGATATATTTTTCTAGCTTTATGCATTAGCCCAGGACAGCCCATTAATGAAATAAGTCTTCCTTCAGGGTCAATTTAGATGGGCTGTAATCTTCTGCAAATATATTGCAAATGAGGATCATTTAATGACCTTAAAGCTAACTGCCAGGAGAGGATTGTTATAACTCTCCAGACAACAAGAAGAGACTTGGCAAGGGTTGAAATCTCTCTTTCTAAATTAACAAACGCTTAATTTCTAGCCACTACATTAAAAAATTGCAAATATTATCTTCTGTTTAGGTCAGTATCCGACTTGCTGACCTGGGAGGTTAATTCTGATTAAGGAACACTCGAGTCTGAATGAAACGATCAATAAAACGGTAGCAGAGTTTGACTGATGAAAACGTGTCCTTGGGACAGTTGATGGGACAACCATCACCCTGGTATGAGAGGCTCCCTTTAGTTTAGAGACCAGAAATCCCAAAGTGTAGAACTTTCAATAGTGTGTTCCCATTCTAAAGCCTTACATGAGATGATGAGCTCTACCATTGCGTGGGAAACTCCTTGAGGACAAGGACTGGGGTTTTGCCCTTTCTTCGCACTCCGGATCATTTAGCACAGCCAGGTGTTTGACGAATGGCAGCTGACTTGACTTACTTCCAAATAAAGGACTTTGGAGCGTCTATCAAATACATTAACAGATTTGATCCTTAGCTCAAGGTTTTGAGTTTTTGTCATTGTTGTTCAGTTATTTTCAGTTGCGTCTGACTCTTTGTGTACCTTCTTGGCAGAGATATTGGAGTGGTTTGCCATTTCCTTCTCCAGTTCATTTTTCATATGAAGAAACTGAGGGAAACAGAATGAAATGACTTACCCAGGATGGCATAGCTAGGAAGTATCTTAGGCTGGATTTGAACTCAGGTCCTCCTGACTCCAGGACCAGTTGTCTATCCACTGTGCCACCTAGATTTTGATACAGTCAATGAAACAGCCAAGGTCATGAAGTGGAAGGAGAACCGACTTTGCAATTAGGGGAAATGTGGGTTTGGCTCCTGCCTAAAACCCTACAGTTTCATGGTCCTGGTAAGTCACTGGACTCCTCTGAGCCTCAGTTTCCTCATCTATGAATTGGAGCTGAGAAACACAGTGTGGTGAGGAGAAACCTGAACTGGTGAGTAGACTATGTAATGCCGGGGAGATCGTTTAACCTGTTAATGCCCCAAACAACTCTATAAGCCTGTTACAGGGCTTCAATGAGATAATGTATGTAAAGAGTTATGTAAACTTTAAGAATTGGACTAATATTGGGGATGTGCGGACAATTACAATTGAGACCACTAGGTGGCATGATGGATGGAACACTGGACCTGAAATTAAGGAGACCTGAGTTCAAATCCTAACCCAGGCAGTTATTAACAGTTTTCCTTGGGCAAGTCACTTACCCTCTGTCTATCTCGATTCCTTCAGCTATAAAATAGTACTAATAATAACACCCACCTCCCAGGGATGTTATGATGATAAAATGAGATTTATAAAGTATTTTGTAAACTTTAAAGCTTTAAGTAAACTCCAGTTATTATATTGAGAGACCTCACAGTCACCTTCTTTGTGCCACCTTCTAAATTAGACCTTTATGGATCCTCCCAGATGTTGGTGCCTATCTCATTATCATATATATATATAGTTTTTTGTTCTTTACTTTCATTGTTTATTTTTTCAGTTGTGTCTAACTCTTCCTAATTCAGAGAGGGTTTTCTTTACAAAATACTGGAGTGGTTTGCCATTTCCTTCTTCAGTTCTTTTTACAGATGAAGAAACTGAGGCAAATAGGGTAAAATGACTTGTCCAGCATCACACAGCTATAAGTGCCTGAGGCTGGATTTAAATTAGGGAAGATGAATCTTCCTGACTCTAAGCCTAGTGCTCTGTGCACTATGATGCCCTCCACCTACCCCTGTTTTCTCTACTGATCGAATGCAAGCTCTTTGATGGCAGAAACTGTTTCTTTTCTGTCTAGCACAGTGCCAGGCACTAAAAGTAGGTGTTTAATAAATGCTTTGGTGATTGGCTGACCTAAAGAATAAATCATTCAACCAACAATAGAAGTATTTTCTGAAATTTAACTGAAATCACTTCCCAGCTATCTTCCTGCCCCCGCTGACCTGTCCTGTATCCTCTTGATCAAAGACCAAGTTCTAGAAGACTTAACCCTTTCAGTTCTAGAGCTCCCATCCTGGGAGTGTCTTATTGGTGAAGTCTCTCATAGTCCACTCTACTTAGGTTTTATCCATTGATTCTTCCCTCCAATCCCACCATCTTCTTGCCATCTCCCCTGCACTCAATATAAATATAACTTACCCCTTGCCCAGATTCCAACTATAAACTCATAATCAAATTCTTGCCAGCTGTCTAAGAGGGTTATTTATATAAGGTAGACTATACCAGGAGAGAGTTCTGATTTCTTCTCCATTGGACTTCATCCTTGGAATTAGGTTATTGCCAATATTGTCCAACAATCCAGTCTTCCTTCTTAAACCAGGTATAATATTCTCTCTATTCATCTCCTTGATTTCATCCCAACAGAAGGATTTCGCTGCAGAAGTCTTGAGGAGAACAGTAGAGAAAGTTAGAGCACTTAACAAAGCTTTCCCCTCCAAAAAACAATGGTGCTTTGGCTTGATTTCACCTAAGGGAAAGCTCTAGATTTGTCCTTTACCCTGATTTGGAAATTTTATTTTTAAAATGAATTCAAAAGATCAAGAAACTTCTCTTTCTTATAACTCAGGAGCCCCCAGCTGAGACAAAATGTAGAAAATTCAGACAGAGCCCTTTTGTCTGTATGCCTTGTCATCCCTGCCCTCTTTCTCTCTTTCTCTTTTTTCTTTTTTTCCTTTTTTAATATTTTATTTTTTAGAAAAATTTTCCATGGTTACATGATCCTTGTTTTTACTTTCCCCTTCGCCCCCCTTCACCTCCTCCCACATCCAACGCATATTTCCACTGGTTTTAACATGTGTGATCAATCAAGACTTATTTACATATTATTGATAGTTGCATTGGTGTGGTCATTTTGGGTCTACATCCCCAACCATGCCTGCATCAACCCATGTGTTCAAGCAGTTGTTTTTCTTCTGCCTTTCCACTCCTGTAGTTCTTTCTCTGAATGTAGGTAGTGTTCTTTTCCATAAATCCCTCAGAATTGTCCTGGGTCATTGCATTGCTGCTAGTACAGAAGCCCATTACATTCAATTTTACCACAGTATATCAGTCTCTGTGTACAATGTTCTTCTGTCTCTGCTCCTTTCGCTCTGCATCAGTTCCTGGAGGTCTTCCCAGCCATAGCATTGCTGGGTTTGTACCCTGAAAAGATCATAGATAAACAGACTTGTACAAAAATATTTATAGCTGCACTTTTTGTGGTGGCAAAAAACTGGAAAATGAAGGGATGCCCTTCAATTGGAGAATGGCTAAACAAATTGTGGTATATATTGGTGATGAAATACTATTGTGCTCAAAGGAATAATAAACTGGAGGAATTCCATGTGAACTGGAAAGACCTCTTTCTCTTTTGTAGCTTCCTATTCACAAATAATAAAGCACACTCACAAGTGTGATCCTCCAAACTCCAACTGTTCAAAATTCAAGCAAATAAGAAGTCACAAATTAACTCTGAATAACAAACAGCTTGGCTTTATCGTATTTTCTCTCTAACAACAAGAGGGAGAGATAGGAGGTGGGCACTTCACTGTCTGATATCTAGTATCCTGAATGAAAAGTCAGCAGCAAGCTATGGATGATTCAGAGACTCTCTCCTCTGTGCTTTAATATTTTGTCCAATGTGAATACTGAATATTAAATATGCTGCATCAAATGGAACTTTAGAAGTGGTCCCAAATGAGTATGCCTTTCAGTCTTTCCTCTCTTGTAGTATCTTTAATTTTTTAAAATTATTTTCAAATTACATGTAAAATAATTTTTATCAATCATCTTTAAAATCTTGAATTCTAAATTATTTCTCTCTTTGAGAAGGCAAGCACTTTCATTTTGATTATTCATGTGAAGTCATGCAAAATATATTTCTATATTAGCTATGTTTCAAAAGAAAACATAAACAAAATAAAATAATAAAAATAACCTTTTAAAAAGTCTGCTTCAATCTGCATTCAGAATTCAGCAGTTCTTGTTGAAGTAGAAATGCCAATGAAAACATATGATTTATTACTTGTTTGCTTGGGTGTATTTTGAGGTTTTGGTTCTATAAAACTATTCACTTACAAAAATGACTAATATGGAAATATGTTTTTGTAATAATACATTTATAACCCAAATTGAATTGTTTGTCAGCTCCTGGAGGGAGGGAAGACAAGAGGGAGGCAATATGGATCATATGACTTTGGAAAACTTCTGTGGAAATTTGTTATTAAAATAAAAAATTGAATAAAGAAAAGAAAGAATTCAACAGTTCTTTTTGTGGAGCTGGATAGCATGGCTATCATCATGGTTCCTTTGGATTTGTCTTGGGACTGTCTTGGTCAGAATAGCTAAGTCTTTCACAGTTCATCATCATTACAGCATTGCCGCTAGTGTCTAGAATGTTCGCTTGGTTCTGTTCACTTCATTTTGTATCAGTTTGTAAAAGTTTTCCCGGCATTTTCTAAAACAATCATGCTCATCAATTTTATAACACAATAGTATTGCAATACAATCATAGATGACAACTTGTCCAGCCATTACCCAATTGATGGGCATCCCCTCAATTCCCAATTCTTTGTCACCACAAAAAGAACTGATATATATGTACATATATATGTATGTATATATATATTCACACACATATACACACACTTTAGACACACACATATGTAATGAATAAGTCTTTTTAGGCAGTCTGATGGATGTGAAGTGGTATCTCAGAATTGTATTAATTTTCATTTCTTTAATCAGGAGTGATTTAGAGCATTTTTATATAATTATTCATAGCTTTGATTTCTTCTGAAAAAAAGCCTGTTTGTATACTTTGATCATTTATAAACAATGGAATTGCTCTAATTTTTTAAACTTGTCTCGGTTGCCATATATTTGAGAACTGAGCCTTTTTTCAGAGGAACTCATTACAAAAGTTTTTCCTCCTAGTTTCCTGCTTTTCTTTTAATTTTGACTTCATTTTTTTTTGTTTCTGCAAAATATCTTTAATTTCATGTAATCAAAGTGATCTTCCTTATTTCCCATAATCTCCTCTAGCTCTTGTTTAGTCATAAACTCTTCCCTTATCCATAGATCTGACAGGTACATTTTTTCATACTCACCTAATTTACTCTCAATTATGTCTAAATAATTTATCCTTTTTTACCTTATCTCAGTATATAGTGTGAGTTGTTGGTCTATGCCTAACCTCTCCCAAATTGCTTTCTAGTTTTCTCAGCGATTTTTGTCAAATGATGAATTCTTACCCTAAAATCTTGGATCTTTGGGTTTATCAAACACTATATTATCATGGTCATTTTCTACTGTGTATTTAATCTATTCCATCGAACTGCCTCTCTATTTCTTAGCCAATCCCAAGTTGTTTAATGATTACTGCTTTGTGCTATAGTTTCAAGTATAGAACTAGTAAGCCACCTTCCTTAACATTTTTTTCATTGATTCCTTTGATATTCCTGATTTTTTGTTCTTACAGTTGAATTTTGTTACTCTTTTTTCAAGCTCTATAAAATAATTCTTTGGCAGCATGACTGACAATGGTGTTGAATAAGTAAATTAACTTAAGCAAAATGACCATTTTTATTATATCAGCTCGGTCTACCTAGAACAATTAACATTTCTCCAATGGTTTAGGTCCATATGTGAAAAGTGGTTTGTGGGGGCAGCTGGGTAGCTCAGTAGATTGAGAGCCAGGCCTAGAGATGGGATGTCCTGGGTTCAAATCTGGCCTTTGACACTTCCCAGCTGGGTGACCCTGGGCAAGTCACTTGACCCCCATTGCCTACCCTTACCACTCTTCTGCCTTGGAGCCAATACTCAGTATTGACTATAAGATGGAAGGTGAGGGTTTAAAAAAAAAGTGTTTTGTAACTGTATTGGTATAATTCCTTGGATTTGTCTTGGCAGGTAGCTCCCTAGTATTTTATATTGTCTGTAGTATTTTTATTCTTTTTTTAAAAATCCTACATTCTGTCTTAGAATCAATACTGTGTACTGGTTCCAAAGCAGAGGAGTGGTAAAGGCTAACAAAGAGGAGTAAGTAATTTGCCCAGAATCACACAGCTAGGAAGTGTCTGAGGCCAAATTTGAGCCCAGGACCTCCTGTCTCTAAGCCTGGCTCTCAATTCACTGAGCCACCTTGCAGCTCCATCTGTAGTCATTTTACATGAAATTTTTCTTTCTATCTCTTCATGTTTGGTTTTATTGGTAGCATATAGAAATGCTGATATTTTACATCGGTTTATTTTCTATCCCTCAACTTTGCTGAAATTAATTGTTTAAACTAATCTTTTAATTGATTCTCTAGGGTTGCAAAGAGTAATAGTTTTGTATCCTTATTGCAACTCTTCAGTTTCCAGTTCTTTGCCATCACAAAAAGAGCTGCTATACATATTTTAGCATGTATAATTTCATTTCCTTTTTCCTTGATCACTTTAGGGAAAAAAATCTAGTAGTGGTATTTTATAAAGTATGTGCAGTTTTATAACTCTTTGAGTGTAATTCTAGGTTTACTATCCAAAATGGTTGGATCAGTTCACAGTTCCACCAACTATGTATTAGTGTCTCTATTTTCCCACATCCCGTCCAACATTTGTCATTTTGCCTTTTTATCGTCTTAGCCAATCTCATAGGTGTGAGATGATATCTCAGAATTTTTCTGATTTGCATTTATCTAATCAATAATGATGTAGAGTATATTTTATTTTTTTTAAATCCTTACCTTTTTTATTAGAGTCAATCTTATGTATTGTTTCTAAGTCAGAAGAGCAGTAAAGGGTAGGCAAAGGGGGTTAGGTGACTTATTAATGATCACCAGAGAGGAAGTGAGCATGGACAGATTATACCTAGCTGCCCCCATGACATATTTTTATATAGTTATATATAGCTTTGATTTCTTCATCCAAAAACTGTCTGTTCATATCTTTTGTCCTTTTATCAAATGGGGAATGGCTCATGTTTTAATATAGTTGTCAAAGTTCTCTATATATTTTCAATATGAGACCTCTATCCAAGAAACTGTCTATAAATTTTCCCCAAACTTATTACTTTCCTTCTAATCTTGACTGTTAGTTTTATTTGTACAAAACCTTTTCAATTAAATGCATTCAAAATTATCCATCTTATATTTCATTATGTTGTCTCTCTTATTTATTAATATATTCTTCTCCTATCCATAAATCTGATAAGTAATATATTCCCTATTCTTCTCATTTGTTTATAATATCCCCTTGTGTACCAGTGTATCCATTTTGACCAAATCTTGGCAAATGATATTAAATATTGGTCTATATCTAGTTTCTACCAAACTGCTTTCCAGTTTTCCCAACAATTTTTACCAAATAGTGAATTTTTATTCCAAAAACTTGGAACTTTACTTTTGTCAAACTCGAGGTTTCTGTAATATTTTATGATTGCTTGTTGTTTGTCTATTCTGTTCCACTGATCTACTTTTCTATTTCTTAACCAGTACCAGATAATTTTGATAATTATTGCTTTATAGTTATAATAGTGTAAAATCTGGTACTGCTAAACCTCCTTCCATAACATTTTTTTATTATTTCCTTTGGTATTCTTGACCTTTTGTTTTTCCATATTTTCTACTGTTTTTAATAGGAATGAGTGCTATATTTTGTTGAAGCTTTTTTTCTGCATCTATTGGTATAATCATATAGCTTTTTGTTTTTATTATTGATGTGGTCAATTATTATAGTTTTCCTAATGTTGAACCAGCCCAGCATTTCTGGTATAAATTTCACTGGAGATAGTGGGTGATCTCTGTGATATATTGCTATAATCACCTGGCTAGTATTTTATTTAAAGTTTTTGCATTAGGGGACAGCTGGATAGCTCAGTGGATTGAGAGTCAGGGCTAGAGACAAAAGGTCCTAGGTTCAAATCTGACCTCAGACATTTCCCCACTGTGTGACCCTGGGCAAGTCACTTCACCCCCATTAGCTAGCCCTTACCACTCTTCTGCCTTGGAACCAATACACAGTATTGATTCCAAGACAGAAGGTGAGGGTTTTTTAAAAAAAAGTTTTTGCATTGATATTTATTAAGAAAATTGGCCTATGGTTTTCTTTCTCTATTTTTGCTTACCCTAGTTAGATATCAAAATGATATTTGTATTGTAAGAGGAATTTGGTAGGACTTCTTTACTTATTTTTTCAAATAGTTTATTTGTAAGGCATTGGGATTAGTCGTTTCTTAAATATTTAGTAGAATTCACTTGGGAATTCATTTGTCCTGGGGATTTTTTTCTTAGGGTACTCAATTATGGCTTGTTTAACTTCTTTTTCTGAGATAGAGTTGTTTTAGTGACCTATTTCGTTTTCTAATAATCTGAGCAGTTTATGTTTTTGTACATATTCATCTATTTCACTGAGATTGTTAGTTTTGCTGCCATATAATTGGCTAAATAGTTCCTAATAATTGTTTTAATTTTGTCTTCATTAATAGTGCATTCACCCATTTCACTTTTGATAATAGTAATTTGGTTTTCTCTTTCTTTTTTAATAAAATTAACCATTGGTTTATACATTTTAAAGATATTTTTTCATAAAACCAATTCCTAGTCTTACTTGTTAATTCAAGAGATTTTTTTACATTCAATTTATTACTCTCCTTTGATTTTCAGGATTTCCATGTTGGCATTTACTTGGGGATTTTTAATTTATTCTTTTTCTAGTTTGCATGCCCAATTCATTGATCTGCTTTTTCTTTTGTTGTTGTTTTTATTGATATATGCATTTAGAGATATACATTTTCCCCTTAGTACTGCTTCGGCTGCATTCCACAAATTGTTGTCATTATCTTTAATGAAATTATCGATTGTTTCTATGATTTGTTCTTTGACCCACTCATTCTTTAGTATTAGATTATTTAGTTTCCAATGAGCTTTTAATCTATGCTTCTATAGCCTTTTATTAAATGTATTTTTATTGCACTATGGTCTAAGAAGGGTTTATTTAATATTTCTGCTTTACTGAATTTGGTTGTGAGGTCTTTATACGTTAATACATGGTCAGTTTTTGTGAAGATGCCTTGTATGGCTGAGGAAAAAAAGAATATTTCTTTCTCTTCCCATTCAGTTTTCTCCAGAGGACTATCATATCTAACTTTCCTAAGATTCTATTAATTTTATTGTCTTCTTTCATTTTTATGTTTAGATTTATCTAGCTCTTAGAAGGGAAGGTTGAAGACCCCACTACAATAGTTTATTATTTCTTTCCTTTTGTAATTTATTTAACTTTTCCTTTAAAAATTTGGATGTTATGGCATTTGGTGCATATATATTTAATATTGATATTATTTCATTGTCTATATTTCCTTTTACCAAGATGTAGTTTCCCTGCATGTATCTTTTAATCAGCTCTGTTTTTTTGCTTTGTCAGAGATCATGATTGCTACTCTTGCCTTTTTTGCTTCAGCTGAAGTATAATATATTGTGCTCCACTCCATTATTCTTACTCTCTGTGTGTCTCCCTGTTTCATATGTGTTTCTTGTAAATAGCATATATTGTTACATTCTGGTTTCTATTCTATTATGCTGTCTGCTTCCATTTTGGGGCAAATTGATCTCATTCACATCTCTCTCTCTCTCTCTCTCTCTCTCTCTCTCTCTCTCTCCAAAAGTCTGTTTTGCTTCTGACCACTGTCTTTTTTATCTGCCCTCCCTTTTTATCCTCACCCATTTTCTTTTATTGCCTTTCCTACTTATTTCCCTTTTGGATAAGATTGAATTTTATGTACAGTTGAGTACATACATATTTTTTCCCTTCTTGAACTAATTTATGTGATGTTCAAGCACTGCCTGCCCCCTCAACCATTTCACTCTCCACTGTAAAAGTTCCTCCTTGTGTTCCTCTTTTATGTAAATTATTCTTCTTTTCTCTTCCGTTTTCTCCCAGGGCATCCCTCTTTCTTACCTACATTTTAAAAAACATCATCTCAACATGACTGATTCACTCCAAAACCTTCTTTCTATGTAGAATCCTTCTAGCTGTCCTAATAATGATAGCATTCTGAGAAGATTCATATATCATCTTCCTATAAATAAAGAGATATAGTTTAACCTTACTGAGTCTTTTGTGATTTCTCTTTCATGTTTATCTTTTTATGCTACACTTGAGTCTTCTATTTGAAAGTCATATTTTCTGTTCAGCTCTGATTTTTTCAACACGAATGCTTGAAAGTCCTCTATTTCATTAAATTTCCATCTTTTTCCCCTTAAAGGATTACACTCGGCTTTTCTGGGTAGGTTATTTTTGGTTGTAATCACAATTCCTTTACACTTCAAAATATCACATTATGAGCCTTCCATTCTTTTAATGTGGTCAACTACTAAATCTATGTGATACCCACCAACTGTGGCTCCATGTAATTTGAATGCTTGAATGGTTTCTTGTTGCTTGAAGTATTTTCTCTTTGACCTGGAAGCTCTGGAATTTGACTATAATATTCCTGGGAGTTTTCATATTGGGCTCTCTTACAGATGGTTATTGGTGGATTCTTTCCATTTCTGTTTCACCCCATGGTTCTATATTAGGTAGTTTTCCTTTATATTTTCCTGAAATATGATGTCTAGGCTCTCGCTTTGATCATGACTTTCAGGTAATCTGATAATTCTTAAATTATCTCTTCTCAGTCTATTTTTCAGATCAGTTGCTTTTCCTAATGAGATATTTCATGTTTTCTTCTATTTTTTCATTCTTTGGATTTTGTTTTATTGTTTCTTGGTGTCTCATGGAGTCATTAGCTTTCAGTTGCCCAATTTTAATCTTTAAAAAATTCCTTTCTTCAGCAAGCATTTGTGCCTCTTTTTCCATTTGGCTAATTCTGCTTTTTAAGAAGTCATTTTCATCGATTAATTTTAGTACCTTTTTTCTTTTTGGCCAATTCTGTTTTTAAGGTGTTTTTAGACAGTACTTTTTATGCTTCTTTTACCAAGATGTAAGTGATTTTTTATTATTTTATTTCTTTGCTTTCATTTCTTTATTTTTTCCTCTAGCACTCTTATTTGATTCTGAAAATTAATTTTTTTTGAGTTTTAGAAGAAAACCTTTATTTTTGAAAATATCGGACAGCTGGAAACAGACCCACAGGCCTGTCCTCCTCTCTCCAATCCCACATGCTTCCCAGGAAAGCAGATGATTCATTGCAGTTTGGGGAAAGTAGATAGAAGGGGGGAAAGAGCATGAATAATAATTTTAGTGTAACTAGAGATTCTTCTCTTACCCCATCTATAGAAGACAGTTGGTTTGGTTTGGTTTTTTGTTGTTGTTTGGTTTTGTTTTTAATGACTAAGCCTTTTGCCACAATGAACTTTCTCTCTGGTTTCAATGTGACCCACAGCAGGGCTTGGTGAAAATTAATTGTTAAGGTCCTCCAGGAATTATTTTAAGGCTTGTGTCTAATTCACATTTTTCTTTGACACTTTGCTTTTGGCTGTTTTGACTTCATTGTCTCTATCTAGGTTTGTGTCTTGATCTTTCCTGTCACCATAGTAGATTTTTATGATCAGGTTTTTTGTTGTTGTTTTTCCCTCATTCTCTCACCCTATTTCTAAATTTGGAACCTTATGTTAATGTTGGGTGCTGGGGAAAGTTCTGTCTTGATCATCAGACTTTTTTGAAATAGCTCTGTGAATTTGAAGTTTTTATAGTGTTTCAGAGGTGGTGTGATTGTTTTTGACCTGAGAACTCTCAAAATTATTGCTTCTTCTGTCACTACCACTTATTTCCACTACTAGTGTTTCATTCACTTGAGCTCTGGGCCAGTCTCCTCCTGCATGCCACAGGTCTCTCTTTCCTCCTATGTTCTCCTGGAAAGGAAGAATGTCTCATTCTGGCCTTTTGTTGGTTCTACCACTCCAGAATTTGATTTGAAATGCTATTTTAAAATTGTTTGGAGGAGAATGTCAGGAGAGCTCAACTGATTGCTCTTCTACTCTACCCAAGTTTCCTGAAGCAATACCATTTTCCAAGAGCAATGGCAGAGTAGCTTTATAACTCTCTTTGACATTGAGTAAGCATACAGAGGAATAAATATCTTCTGGCTGGATTGGAATTCTTTGGCTTCCCAAGATTCATAGACAGAAAAGGAACTGAATTTTATAGAGACAAAGTACTTTTTTCCCACACAGAGGTTGAATCAACATGCTTCAGGAGACTTGGGTAGAGTAGAAGAGGCTGATATAAGTTTAGTGCCGTGGGTAGTCTCTTCCTTCACCAACCCATCCTCTCCAAAACTGCTAAAGTCATTTTCTTAAACCACAGGTCTAATGATGCCACCATCCTAATCATTAAATTGAAGTGGCTTCCTTTCAGATATAGGATCCAATATAAGTTTCTCTATTTGGCATTTACAGTTCCTCACAGTGGGCAGCTGGGTGGCTCAGTGGATTGAGAGTCAAGCCTAGAGACAGAAGGTCCAGATACTTCCCAGCTGTGTGACCCTGGACAAGTCACTTAACCCCCATTATCTAGCCTTTACCACTCTTCTACCTTGGAACCAATACACAGTATTGACTCCAAGACGAAAGGTAAGGGGTTAAAAATTTTTTTTAAATAAAGTTCTTCACAGCTTCCTTTGCTCTACTCCACTAATCTTTGGTATAGCAATATTGGTATTTTTAGCTGTTCCCTATTAGATTCTATCTTCAATTTCTAAGTTTTTGCAAATACAAATAGTGGGATGCTCTACCCCCCACCTTCCACCCTCACTTCCTTCACTTTTGCCTCTTAGAATCCCTTGTTCCCCTCAAGATTCAGCTTAAAGGCTGCTTTTTAGAGGTCCTTTCCAGGCTCGCTAGCTTCTAGGCCCTCCCTTCTGAGATCACCTTCCATTTACTCTGTATATATCTTGTATAAACCTATTTATATACATCTTGTCTTCTCATTAGAATGTAAACTCCTCGAAGGGAGAGAGTACTTTCATTTTTTCTTTGTAACCCCAGCATTTAGCACTGTGCCTGGTACAGAGTAGGCTCTTCAGAAATCCTTTTGATTGATTGATAATGGATTCCCCTCATTGGAGGTATTTAAGCAAAATCCAGACGACCCACTTGTCAGCCTTGTTGAAGCGAGTTTTGTTTTCATGTGTAGATTGGACTAACTGGCTTTGGGGGCTTTCAAATTTCAAAGTTGAGATTCTGGGACTGGGTTGCTAGGGTGACCCCGGTTTCCCTATTCTCCGCCAACAGTACAGCCTTTATTGGATACAACAGAGTCATCACAACTAAATGTCTTTGTTCATTTAATGAATTCAGAGAGTTCTGAAGTGGATTCGTGAATTTATCCATAGAGCGAGGATCCTCTAGCTAGAGGCTATGAACTTGTTTTTTGAAAATATTTTGATGAATGGATTTCTCTATAATTAGTTTCCCTTGTAATCTTGTGTGTGTAATATCGGCATTTAAAATATTATGTTGATTCGTGGGCCATAGGCTTCAGCAGCCTGCCCCAGGGTCCATCACACACACACACACACACACACACACACACACACACACACACACACACACACACAAGCCCCTGGTNACACACACACACACACACACACACACACACACACACACACACACACATCAGGACTCTCTGCCTGAGGGCATCATCCGTCCTCTCTTTAACTCAGTCTCTCTGTCCACAAAAAGTTATACATGATCCATTCTAAAGAGCCGCTCCACACACACTCGCTCCAAAGGGGTCTAAGGAGTCGCAGCGTCCTGAGTACTACAGAATCTACAAGCCAAAGGCATGGGGGCATACTTTTACTATAAGAACACAATCAAGCCAATAAACATTTATTAATGCCTACTATTTGGGAGGCCCTACTGAGGGGGGCCGGGGTATAAAGAAAAGCAAAAATAGCCCCTACCCTCAAGATACCTACAATCTAATGGGGGAAGCAGCATGAATACAAATAGATACACACAAGACACATGTACAGACAAGAGACACACAGACAGATAACAATAATAATTATTATTTATATAGTGCTTGCTAGGTGCCAGGGATCATGTTAAGTGCTTTACAAATATTATATCATTTGATCTTCATTGTAACCCTGGGAGAGAGATGCTAGTATTATCCCCACTTTACAGATGAGGAAACTGAGGGCAAATGACTTGTCTAGAGTTACATAGCTAGTAAATGCATGAGGCCAATTTTGAACTCAAGTTTTCTTAACTCTATGCCCAGAGTTTTTTCCACTGTACCACACAGACAGACAGACAGACAGATAGATAGATAGATAGATAGATAGATAGATAGATAGATAGATAGATAGTAGATGGATAGATAGATGGATGGATGGAGAGAGAGATAGATAGTAGATGGATAGATGGATGGAGAGAGAGATGGAGAGAGTGATAGATAGACAGAAAGACAGATAAATAGACAGACAGACAGACAGACAGATAGATAGACAGACAGACAGACAGACAGACAGACAGACAGACAGATAGATAGATAGATAGATAGATAGATAGATAGATAGATAGATAGATAGATAGTAGATGGATAGATAGATGGATGGATGGAGAGAGAGATAGATAGTAGATGGATAGATGGATGGATAGATGGATGGAGAGAGAGATGGAGAGAGTGATAGACAGACAGAAAGACAGATAAATAGACAGACAGACAGACAGATAGATAGATAGATAGATAGATAGATAGATAGATAGATAGATAGATAGAATAATCTGAAGAAAATCTCAAAGAGAAGGATTATAGTTTTGGAACTAGAAGGGACCTCAGAGGCTACCTATTCCAACTCTCCATTTTACAGATGAGAAAATTGAGGCCTGGGGAAAAAAACAAGTGACATTCCCAAGTTATAAGTAGAAAAGAAAGGATTCAAACCCAATTCCTCTGACTCCAGGTCTAACAGGCTTAACCTCACCTCATGCTGCCTCTCGGTGATACTATTATCTTTGGAAGTTTTGTCAACCCCTGAATCTTCCTTTGAAACCTCCCGGGGGCAAAGCTGCTGCCATGAAGAATGCCTGCCTTGCATCTTTCCCCAGAAAGCTAACTTTCAAAGTCACGCGTGCCATTGAGAGCAGGCAGGATGGCATTAAAGAGAAACAGCCGTCATTCCAGCCTGGAAACGGTTCCCTAGCAGGACATTACTTGAATTCACTGGTTCCTTGTAATCGAGATCTAATAAGAGCATCTTTAAAGGAGTCTTACACACAGGCAGCATTGTGATGATCAATTGAGCTCCTTATAAAGAAAACCTCTGAGGCTATCTGGGGGAGGGGGCTGTGCTTCCCTCTGTTTTATGACACCCCCTTAGACACAATGTGGAGGAAGGTCAAGACAGCATGGAGGCTCAGGCATTAACCAGCAGAACACTAATTAGTTTTAGTGACAATGGTCTTCTGTGTGGGCATTCTAATATTTTGATGTTTAGGTTTGTTTGAAACCTCTGGCCATGAGGCACAAAGCTGCTTCTATCTCTTGTTTTCCTTTTTTCTCAAGATTTTTCTGTCCCATTATCAGTATGAATTGGTTAAGCATATCCAATTTCACATTGTTATCACTATTAGTAAATGTCTGTTTTGCTATTGGCATCACAATCTAGCTTGAAAGAGTTAAATCGAAGAGCTAGAGAAAAAATGAAATGGAATGAGTATCCTCAAGTTATTAAGGCTATTATCGTGGTCTCATTCCATATTATTATGGTTAATATCTGCCTTTATTGGCACCAAAATCCAGTTTTTAAGAGTTAAATCAAACAGATAAGAAAAAAGGCAAAACAGAATTGATCATTTATCCTCCAATTATCATTGCTGTTTTTAGTAGTTACCATATACCTTGATGCTAGTAGTAAAACCTCATTTTAATCAGATTAAATCAGAAAAATAATGGAGGGAAGAAGAATATCTGTAGACTTAAGTTAGTATTGCAGTTACTGATACTAAATATCTGGTACTAAACAGAAATACTAAGGGGGGTAATGTTTGTAAATTATTTAATGAGGTGTCTTGTACTGAGTAGGTATTTAATAAATGTTTGTTTGTTCCTTTCTGCCCTTGATAGTAGCACTCCAGCATTTTAAGAGTTAAATTAAAGGGACATCGCAGTAACTTAAAATCAAACTTACGCTCAGTTTTCTTTTTTTTTTTAAGGTTGTATTTTTTCATGTGTTTATTTCAAATCTAAACTTAAGTCGTATTAAAACAGAAGCAGAGATTGCCCTGAGAAGCTCAGCATCCTGGGCAGAAGTGTTTCAGACATGTTGAAAAATGCCAAGAAAGCAAAAAGTCCTCAGGATCTCGCTGAATTGGCCACTCTGTAGTACTCAGTGTTCTCAGAAACAATCCCTGGCCTTTAAGAATCTGCTTGTTGGTGGCCCTGCATTGCCAGATATCTGTCCAGCTGGACCATAGAGAAAATCACCCCGGGGAATTTCCCTTTTTCCAAAGTTGAACTCTTACAGCTGTTGAAAAATGGAGATTTCTGGGATTCTTGTTCACATTGCGCATAGTAGGTATTTAATGGATTCTTGTTGAATTGAGCAAGAGTACAAAGTATAAAGTTTCAAAAATAGAAGGGGACATTTTTTTTACTTAGACATTTATTGATGTTAGATATCATGAATGAATGAATTAGAGCAAGGTCTATTTCATTTTGGTTTTGTATCCTCAACCCTTAGCATAATGTCTGGCATTTAAACAGAGAAGGAATTTAGTGAATGCTTTTCAATGAAAGAATTCGAGAACTGTTCTTAAATTTGTCTAATTTGACCAAGAGCCAAAGAAAAGAAACCCACTGGCAATTGCAGGTGGCAAATACAATGCTTTTCATGCCTTTATTTCTTCGGTAACAAGGTAAGGACTCCAAATGTGAAACCCATCACGTGGACCTGAGATACTTCGTGAATTAACTCACTGTGTCAGTTGGTTTCTTTGGGGGTTATAGGGAACTGTTCAATGACAAGAGGGACGTTAAGAGCTAATGACTATATTGTAAAAATAAAGAGAGCAAATAAAGGAATTCTTAGAAAGAAAACGAATAGGATTTTTTCTCAATATGTTATTATCTTTGAATGAGTATATTAAGCAGTAAGAAAAAGAATGAACCAGTAGATTTCTGAACAAAGTTAAGTCTGGTTGCTCCCCTTCCTGACTTTTGTTAGACTCTAGAAAAGTGAAGTGTGTCACCATCATCTTTTCCAGGGGTTAATTTCACTAATCTTTTCTCCCACTTGGCTGTTCTACTCCCACAGGACCAAAAGCAATCAAATCTGTAGGTGAAAAAAACTCCTCAGATTCTTCTCCTCCTCCCTCCTTTCTTGCCCCCCCAGAAGACTTTGCTATGGTCTACAGAAGGCGAATTTTCATTAAAAGAAAATAAAGTTTCGAGGCTTCCATCTGGGGAAGGTGGTGTCTTCATACTGTAAATCAATACACCGGCGGTGAGTTTGCTCTTTCGCCGGACAGACCAAAACAATATCTCTCCAAGGAAAGTGGGAGCATCCTCTCAAAGCCATTTGTCTTAATGGAGTGGCCCCTCTGAAGCCAGCCTCTGCTGGCTGTTACAATATCAATTCGAAGGTTAATAAGCCAGGCCGTGGAAGCAAGTCCACTGACAAAGGCAATTCTTAATAGCTGAGATGGGGTCATTATGAATGCATTGCTTTGGACACTTGGCTTCTAACTGGGGCAAAAGCCTAATTCAGCTAACAGGAGACCTTCAGAAAGTGAGCCAGAGGAAGAACAGCTCACAGAATGACAACCATGGAAATAAAGTCACTATCGGGGGCCACAAAAATGGTCACTTAAAAATGGATGTTCATATCAGACCATCAAAGGTAAAAGACACCAAATCACAGGCTAATTCAAACACCCAAGAGCTGGAAGGGACCTTGGGGGGCATCTAGTCCTCAGAGAGAATTAATTAGGCACCTACTGTGCACCAGGCACTCTACCAGGGGTCCCAAAAAGTCTTCATGTAGTTTTAAACCATTAAAATTTAGAACTGCATTGACCTTTGGAACATCCTCTACTAAGCACCGGGAATAGTACACAAACGCTGCCTTAGAGAGTTTACATTCTATCAAGGACAATAAAATGGAAATAAGAAAGGAAATAAGGCAGATAGGGGTGCCATCGTGCACAGAGACTGTGTCTAGACCCAGGAGGACCTGAGTTCAAATCCAGCCTCAGACATGTACCAACTATGTGACTCTGGCAAGTCATTGAACCCCCATTGCCTAGCTTTTAGTGCTCTTCTACCTTATTGAGCTTAAGAGAGAAGATTAAAGTTTAAAATAAATAAATACAAAGTAATGGGAGGGGGCAGGATGAGCAGGTGAGGGCACTGAGAAAGACCACATATATAAGATAACATTTGAGTAGAGTTTTGAAGGAGACTAGGTTTTTCAAGAGGCAAAGATCAGGAGAGAGAGCGTTCCAGGCATGGGGGCCATCATCTATAAAGGCATGAAGATGGGAGATGAGTGGTGAGTGTGAAGAATACTAAGAAAACCCTTTTGACTGAATCCCATACATAGAACATGAAGGGCAATATTATCAGGCTAGAAAGGAAGAATGGACTCTAGTTGTAATGTAAAGGGCTTTAAATGCCAGGCAGGACTCTAGACTCAGTGGCTTATGATTTCATTCCCCTCACAGGTCCCCCCCAGGTCCCTTCCATGATGCTTTTACCAAACACAACCACAATCCCTCACTCTGTTGGTAGTTTTGAAGTTTCCAGGTCCAGGGCGGCCACTAGGGAGCATTGTGACGATGGTAATAGTGCTCGATATGGAGTCAGAGGACTTGGGTTCAAATCCCAGATCTGCCACTTGCGGTCTGTGAGGCTTTACACAAGCCATTTAATTTCTCCAGGCTTCAGTTTTCTCATCTGTAATATAAGGATGTTCGACTTGATCTCAAGCTCCCTTCCACCTCTCAATCTAGGATGCCATCATCTGTTCCGGAAAACAGTTCAGAACGATACAGGAGAAGTTGTGCATCTCAGGACTACTGGAATTCAAGAGTGGAATCTTGGGGCTAAAGAGCACAAGCAATTTAATGATTTCTCCTACATAAAACCTGCCTTGTGGGGTGCTCTGGATGAATTGCTTAATTTCTACTCGCCTCAACTTCCTCAACTGTAAAAAGTGTATCATCGGAGCATCTACCTCCCAGAGTTGTTGTGAAGACCAACTGAGATAATATTTGTAAAGCTCTTAGCACAGTGCTTGGCACATAGTAGGCGTTTAATAAATGTTTGTCTCCTTCCTTCCTTCTGGATGCTGTCCAGCTGCTGGGGCCTTTCCCAAACTACTTCAGCACCATCATTTTGTACATATTCTGCTTCTAGTCAGATGTGCACCTCTTATCTCCTGCTTGAAAAGAGAATGAAAGCCTAATGAGGGCAGGAAATACTTCATGTCTCTTAGCACAGAGCCTGGCTTGATACATCCTTGAACTTTGTTCAACAAACAGTTATTGTAAGACTTGCCATTCTCAGTACTGAGAACTCAAAGACCAAAATGAAACAACTCCCGCCTTCCAGAAGTTTCCATTCTACGCCAGATAACATGCCATCTGCGTGCATACAGATAATACAAAGATAGAGATACTGGAGGAAGAAAGACCCAGACAAAGGCTGGTAGGACAACTTGTGAAGGAAGAGAGTACGTTCAGGGCCTCGTGCACAGCAGGCACTCACATTTTGGGGCACTGTTTTAGTGGGAGAAAAGCAGAAATAGCCTGGTTAAGTGATTTTAATAACCCCAGTTCCATTTTATGACTGAGTAAATTGAGGATCGGACTGTTTGGACAAAAGAGAAAGGAAGGATAGGATTTCAAGTCCTAAATGACTTTTTAATTTTTTTTTAGAAATCTGCTTCGTTGGGCTAATTAAGAAAGGCAGCAGGGACCCCTGCCATTGGAATCAGAGCCTCTGGGTTCAAATTTGATTCCTGGACTTACTTTGAACTGATTGTTTCACCATTCTGGACCCCAGTTAGATGAAGCAATTAGAGATCAAGGACTGAAAGGGGCCTCAGAAGCTAGCTAGTTCAATTTCCATGTTTTTAGGGATAGGGAAACTGAGGCTCATGGAAGTTTAGTGGCTTGTCCAAGGCCACAAAGGTAGTAGCAGCTAGCATTTACATAGTTCATTAAAGTATTTTACATACATTAACTCATTTGATCCTAACAACAACATTATGGGTTCGATGCTATTATGATCCCCATTTTACAGATGAAGAAATGGAGCCCCAGAGAGGTTAAGTGATTCCCCAGAGTTGCCCAGCAAAGAAGGGTCTGAGGCAGGATTTAGATTTCCTGTCTTTCAGACTAAGTTACCCTAGGCAGCTAGTCTCAGAAGCTGGATTTCATTCCAGATCCTTTGAATCTAGATCTCGTGCTCTTTTCACTGGGTCCCTTCCAGATCTAAAACTGGTAGCCCTCTTGAAAGTGCTTTGCCTTTCAATCCCAGCCTAGAGTTCCCATGAATTCTCACAGACATCATCAATCAAAAAGCATTTAATAAGCACCTACCTTGTGCCAGGCATTGTGCTGGGCACTGGAGATAGAAATAGAAAGAATGAGCCATGGAGGAAATTTCCCCAATGTAGCTACTTCGAGCCTTTTTTGTCTGCTTCATATTTTAGACATTAGGCAGTAAATTATTTTTCAAAGCTGTGCCTGCTAGTACATTCGGGTGCCCAGTATGTCTTGTAGCCGCACTCAATATTTTTAATTACTTGCCTTTATTGGTCAGACAAAATGTAGAGTCAAGTTTCAAGTAATACCTTTTATTGGACTAATGGCGGAATATTGACAGATAAGCTTTAGGGGATGTAGAAAACTCCCCTCTAGGTCAGGAAGGGATTGACTCTGAGGAATGGATTTCTATATGTAGAAAGCTTGTTTGTCGATATCGGCCAGTGAGGCCGATAAAAGGGATTACTCAAAACTTGGCTGGGTGTTTTGCCTGACATAAAGGAATTTGAGGCCCCACGGAATAAAGATGGAGCTATTTGGAATGGACTTTCTGAGGCAGGGTTGGTTTCCTCATCTGAAAAATGGACACAGTGACATCTGTCCTGCTTGTCTCACAAGGTTGTCTCCAATTCAATTCAACACCAACAAGCATTTATTAAAGTTTCTGATAAGTCCCAGGCATTGTCTTTGTAACCCGGGCAACAAAGGCAAAAAAGGTCAAGAGTCCCTGTCCTCGGGGAGCTTATAGTCAATAGCATATGCGTAGAGGTTGTATACATGAACATAGATATGTAACAACATATAAACAAACACGTTAACAAAATAAATAGAAAGTAACTGGGAGAGGGAACGCTAATGATTCAGAATGGCAGGTTTCTTGACTGAGCTCTCTGGGCAGCTCTTCTCTTCCACAGCTGGATTTTCTCTGTTGGGCATTTTAGCTTCTCCTGAGAGGGTTAGTCTGCTGCCAAATGCTACTGCTGGGGAAGGGGGAAAGAATCTCCTTCCCCTTTTTGCCAAACACAGGGGAAAATGTGAAGAGCAATTCCTTCTTGAGAGCTGAGTCCTTGCTCCATAGCTAGCTATCCTCTCAACTGCCAGGGTTGTCTACCTCCCAACTACCAAGGCATTGACTACCTCCCAACTACCAAGGCTTCTCCTGGCTTGACTGATCCCCAGAGCTGGCCAGCTCACTTTTTTTTGGAAGAAAAATAAAATCCTATTATTCAATTGAATTTAACTGAAATTTAAATATATATAACATTCTTGGGGCACTAAGTTTTAAACTAATGCAAGAAAGTCAATATTCTTTCCATTAATGGAAAAATGTTTTAGGAAAAGATTGGTCCAGCTCATTTTGTAAAGGCCAGCAGGAACATGGCTAACCTTTCAGCCAGCCAATGGCTGGTGCCAATATAATTCCATCAGTTTGATGGAACTTTATAATTCCTAAAGGAGTGAAAAAGTACAAACAATTCTCTACATTTTCTTTACATCTCCTTTACAAACAAGTAAAAACATTTGGTGATTAGTATAGTTTAGACAAACTTAAAGCTTGCTGGGAAACTCTTTATTGTAGGACACTAGCCTTGGTGTGATAGATGAGCAATATGAGAGAAAGAAGAAAGGAAAGAAGGAAGGAAGGA
>NC_058133.1:14751177-14765930 GCF_016433145.1 Gracilinanus agilis | reverse complement strand
GAAAGAAAGAAAGAAAGAAAGAGGAAAGGACAGAGGAAGGAAAGAAGGAAGGAAGGAAGGATCTCCTTCCTGCAAAGAGCTTACATTTCAGAAGGACCCTTTATAGAGAGAGATCTAGAATGCAAAATGACCAAAGTAAATATATATGAGAAGTGAAAAGGCATATGTATGTAGCCTAAATCTAGGAAGATTTCTGGTTGTATATTAGAAAGATCCTTAGGAAAGGGATCAGAAAGCCTGAATTTGAATCCTAACTCTGCCCCTTCTATATCTTGAACAAGTCATTTCTTGGAGTCAATAAAGGAATTGCTCAGGGAGAAGACCCAGTGGAAAGTCACCATAATAGGAACGTAAGTAGCAGTAAAAGAATATGCTTGGTGTGATGGAAATCATTATCAATTTGGAAAAAAAACTAGGTTCAAATCCTAAGTCTGCCATTTTCTAGCTGTGTGACCTTGGGCAAGTCAATGAACTTCTCCAGACATCAGTTTCTTAACCTGAAAAATGAGAGATTTGACCTACATGATTTCTAAGTTTTCTTCCTGCTCTTAATCTATGATCCTCTGACCTCTCTGAACTAGTTGGGAAACTATGCATTAATTACCTCCTCATGATGTTGTGAAGATCAAGTGATAGGATATAGGAGAAGCCCTTTGTAAAAGTGAAGGAGGACAAGGTGCTGAATTTAGACAGAGCACCTTGGTTCAAATCCCAGCTCTGCCAATTACTAAGTAAGCAGCCTTAGGCAAACCATTTAATCTTTTTGGGTCTCAGTGTCTCTAAATGTTGTGTCAGAGCAAGACTGGATGAACCACAGATTCCTTTCAGCTAAAAATCTATGACATAAAAATGCATTATTATTATTATTATTATTATTATTATTATTATTCTCACTGAAGCTTTGGTGTCCTACCAAATCCCCCAACATTTTCATTGGGAGAGAGAAGCAAAACAAGTGGAGGCCGAGTAAGGGCAGAAAAGTAGCCTGCGTGTGAATTGTTCAAATCCCGAAAATGAGTGGGTTGGACTAGATCATCTCCAAGGTCCCTCCGGCTCTAGGAAGCCCATGAAATCAGTTGGTTGTTCTGCCATCCCCTAGACACAACGTAACATGGGCTAAATTGAGCTTATTTCTGGAAAGGCACAACCTTTCTGTCTTTATTATTGTCCCCAAGACACTTATACTTCCAGGATGGATGGCTCCGGTGGTGAGCACGCTCCCTCTGCCGACTGTTGTGACTCCGCAAACGCTCTTCAAGACTTGTACCCAAAACAGAAACATCATCGCCCTGGCATCGGCCGGGCTACCTGGGCCTCTGGGCTGGCAAGCTCGGGATGGCTCCTCAGAGCCAGCCTACCAAGCCTGGGTCTTACTCAGCAGAGCCTGGAACACGCCGGGTCATCCCCACACAATGAAGCACCAAAGACTTGACCCACCCCACGAGATCTCAAAATGCGTCCCCAGGGAGCAGCCATGGTGGGTGTCTTTTTCTCCGCACAAAGAGGAGACCTTTGCCTCCCATTTCAATTCTGATGTCATACTAGGCCGGCGTCCAATAGCGTTCCATTCACAAACAGAAACCGCATTCAGACGGGGAGGCGAGCAATGGGAGCCTCAACTTGAACTTGGCCTCTTTTCAGAGATGGGAGAGTTTTCCAAACTCTAAATATCAAGAAATCAATAATTCCACATACAAAGCTCAATAGGCCTGGTTTGTACTCAGAACATTTCCCCCTCCCCCAGCCAGCTCTGGTTTAACTGGCGATAACTAAAAAAAGCCGCCTGAAGGAGAGACAGGGGCAACCGTTTCCTGCCCCATCCATGGTTCAGCCACTGCTGAGGCCTTTATTTGTTCCTAAACTACAGCTGTGCTTGCCAAAAGGGGCTTTGTTGTGGAATTATTATTATTATCATCATCATCATCATCATCCTCTCTTTCTCTTCTATTTTAAAATCAATACTGTGTATTGGTTCAAAGACTGAATAGCAGTAAGGGTGGGCAATGGGGGGTAAGTGACTTGCCCAGGGTCACACAGCTGAGAAGTGTCTGAGGTCAGATCTGAACCCAGGACCTCTCACCTGGCTCTCTGTCCCCTGAGTCATCTAACTGTCCCCCTTTTAATATAATTATAAGTCCCTGGAAAGAGGGAGGTTTATGCAGCCAAAATGGGAGCTTTGTTATTGAGATCCAGACACAGCAATGTAAGTAATGAAATATTGGTCCAGCACCATGCAGTGTACCGTGCAGATGTGATGCCACATTAGCTCCAAGGTAAAGGGGAGAGAGTGCTTTTGTTTTACCGAGCACCCATCTTTCCCTCATCAATGCAGCGGCACCTATCAGAACCAGAATCCTGGCGGGAATAACACCGCCATGAAAAGCAAACAGGGTCTTTAAAGCATTCAGCAAATCCCTGCAGGAGAGTCTGCCAAGGAAGTAAAAGGGTGGCCACACTAGTCTCTTAAAAGGAATATCAGGAGCCATTATTAGCATTAAAGAAGACAGTTTTAGAAACTAGAGATTAATATGATCTATTAAAATGTATGCAGAGAGACAGCTGGGTAGCACAATGGATAGAGCCTGGATTCAGGAAGACCTGGGCTCAAATCTGGTCTCAGAAACTTCCCCAGTGTGTGACCCTGGGCAAGTCACTTAACCCCAATTGCCTAGCCCTTACTGCTCTTCTGCCTTTGTGCATTGATACTAAGACAGAAGGTAAAGTTTTTTGTTTTGTTTTTATAAAAGGTGCAGAGCTAGAAAGAACCTTAGAAATCATCTAGTCCAGCCCCCTCATTTTATAGCCTGAGGCCTGGAGAGGATAGGCGATTGCTAATCATCACACAGGTAGCAGCTACCAGAGTTTGACTTTGAATCTAAATGCCTGGTCTCTGGACCAGTGGTTTTTTCGTATTCCCATGATGCCTCTGGAAAACAAAGACTAGGAAAATAGTTGAAGAACCTAAGGTGTATGAATAGAGTGGAATATTATTAAATGATAAGGAATAAGAAAAACTGAGGATTTCAGAGAAGTGAGAAAATGTTGTATGAACTGATTCAGAGAACTTAGCAGAACCAGGACAGTTGAAATGATGATCACAATCAAGGAAATGAAAAAAACAAACATGGAAATGAAATGAAATGCTGTGACACTAGAATAACCAATCATGGCTCTCCCTTACTTATTTTTTCTTTTGTTGCATATACTCTCAGATGTGGTCACTGTTGGTTAGTTTGGCTTACCTGTTTTCTCTTATAAGGATTGGCTCTCTATGAAGGAAATCAGAAAATGACTATGAGTTTTTAAAAATAGGAATCAACAAAACATTAAATTAAAAAAGAAAGAAAATGAAGACCAGAGTCAATGGATCCCTGCTAAAGGCAGAACTCTTCTATTCTCATTGCTGAAGGAAAGGAAGGAAAGGGAAGGAGTCAGGAGCTACTTATTTTTCTCTTATCACATGAAATGCCAGATTAGCTGTTAGGAATGTGGGATTTGGGAATGGAAGGGATCTTGGAAATCACAGTCTCATGTCCTCATTTTGTAGAAAAGAATATTGAGCCCCAAAGAGGATAACTTGCCCTAAATCACACAGCTGGTAAGTAGCCTGGACAGAATTTGAAACCGAGTCTTCTGCCTTGAAATCTTTTCACTGAAAAATGTGATATATCAACTGTAACGATTTTTGTAACAGTAAGCTCAACTGTCCACTGATGTGATAGAGAATGCATCATTGTGCCAGGATAGAAAGAAGGGAAGCTTCCTAGGAAGAGAAGTTTAAAGCTTGGAAGAAGTGACCATTAAATCAAATTCTCTCTAAGACAACTGAGGTAGGAGAAAGGGTAAGTGACTTACTATGGATCACACAACTAGCAAATGTCTCAAATAAGATTCGAACCCAGGTTCTCCTGACTTCAGGTCCAGTATCACTATACCACACTACTTCAACTGACCCCACTGGCATTTTTACAAAAAACAAGACTGTATTCAAAGGAAAAGTATCATAGACCCACAATACTAGTTGCAACATTAAAAATTGTACAAACGAACAACAGCAAGTCTTCTGGGATTATCACTCTCTCTATAGAAATAATATCTAGGGTGTTCACAGTTCCCTCTGGAAACAGAAAATTATGAGAGCCAGCACTTGAGGCTATGAGTTGCTCCCTTTTTCTCTCTGAATTCCCAAATAAAAGCCTAACAAGTAGAACTGAAACTAGCAAAGGGTCAAGAGGCCTTTGTCACACTGTGCCAACATGTGGAGAAACATCTTCTTCCCCCAGGAACTCTCATGGGCCTCTACCAGTCCATACAACTCTCATAGAGCTAAGGAAGACACTGTTAAAGACATGGACCACATCCTCTCCGATGATCAAACCATCCTCTGTACCACATCTCTGTGGAGACATTCTTATCCTCCTCCACTGCCCCATCAGGGTCACTGCTACTACTGCTTTCCCCTCAACTATATTTGCCAGGTAAAAGAATTCTTCATTATAGTTCTCCCCCTGAGGAATCATCCATGTGCTTGCGACAATCTAGCCTTTGATCTAGAGACCTGGTTAAAATATAATTTGGGAGGAAGTAGTAATAATAGGACGATGCTATAGATCCTAAATAGCAGACAACCTTGATTGAAAGCCAAGAGCCCTGGGCTCTACTCCCAGATCTGCCATTAAGAACTAACTGCATGACTTTTGCAAGCCCCTTTTAACCCTTGGGTGTCAGCTTCCTCCTTTGTAGAAGAAAGGGATTGGCCAACAGAATCTCCAAAATCTCTTCCATGACTAATAAATTCTGCTTTCTTATCAAATACTCTATGTTCTAAGGGCCCTCTCAGCTTTAACATTCTATGTTCTTTTTTCTTCTTCTCTATTCTAAAGGGTTCTTAACCTGGGGTCCATGTCCTTGGACTCTTTTTAATATTTTGTAATTATAGTTCAATATGACTGGTTTCCATTATAATCCTATGTATTTCAAAATATTATTCTGAAAAGAAGTAAATGGGTTTGTCTCGATTGCCAAAGGACTTCATCACACACAAAAAGTTAAGAACTCCTCTCCTAAAGTCCCTTCAAATTCTGCATCTGAAGGTGCCTTCTAGATCTAACTTTCTTTGATCTAAGGTCCTTTCTAGTTCCAATGGTATATTTTCTAAGGACCCTTTTAGCTTTAACATTCTATTTTCTTTCTTTATTCTAAAGTCCTTTCTGTTTCTAACATTCTTTGTCCTAAGATCCCTTCTAGTTTGAATATTCTCTGTTCTAAGAGTCCTTCCAGCGCTAGCAGACTATATTCCAATATTCTATATCTAAAGCCCCCTTTCATTCTATTGTTCTATGTTCTAAGACCTCTCCCAGCTGACATTCTGTGTTCTAGCATTCTATGGACTAAGGTCCCTTTCAGTTTCAATGTTCTGTGCTCCTAAAGTCCCTAACGATGTCATGCTCCTCAAGTCTCTCTAAACACCCTGACCTAAGTCCACGTCCTTCAGAGTCTTTCTTTTAATTTTGTTTCCTTTCTTTTCCTAGAATATGATCTGGAGAGAAGTAAAAAGGGTCACAGAGGAGTGCCCAGCAGGGTACACACAAAAAGAGAAAGAGACCAAGGGAGCAATTGAACTGGCCCCGAAAAGGTCATAGATCTTCATGGGAATTTGCGGGCTCCTCACCAGTGTGCAGGAGAGTGGTGATCCATGGGCTATTGGCAGTAATATGGCTGGAGCAGCAGGGGAGGGAGGCAGAGCCCCAGGGATTCTTCAGAATGAGATTTTAAGCCCCAAAGAGGCATAGACATTCCATTGCAAGGGATGGGGGGTGATATGTCTCTGCTGGACATTTGTTAATTTTACAACTTAGCCAAGGAGGCCTTTATTAGATTTTCCAAGGGAGTCTGAAGATTTCTCTGAACAAATGCCTTTTCCTCCCTTGAGTCTGTCCCCAGACTGCCTAAACCTTCTAAATCCCACAGTGGGAGTAGCAATTCTGTGATATTTAAGGAACTGAAATTTCAGGGAATGGCCTAAGGTAGCTGTCTGCCCAGGTCCTTTGAGTGCCTGGCCATCTTTACTTCTGGCCATTGTTGTCCCAGAATCATAGAAAACCTCGAAGCCCCTCAGAATCCAAAAGAACTCCAGAGATTTAGGCCACAGCTGAGTATAGACAACATGCGCAACAAATACTCATCCTTTGGCTAAAGGCATCTAACAAGTGCTTGGAAGAAAGCACAGCTGATAGAGAAAGCTTTAGATGGAAAAGGAAGGGGGAAACTGCCTGATGGCACTTAGCAAGACCAACGGTAGCTCAGAGACAAGCTAGTGTGGAGGGCTGTAGAAGTGCCACGAATATTATGAATGGTAACATGACCAAGCTAGGCTCCTAATAAGAGATAAGAAAATCCAGCTCCTCTTTCTCTTCTTGCACCAGGACTGTGCGGATTCCTTTGCACTTGGTCACTGGGTTCATTTTCCTGCACGATTTCTTTCTCCACTTTCTTTTTGATGCTTGTCACAAGAAATGGTTTCCTAGGTGGTGGAGTGAGAAGAAATTAATTTGGAGCAGAATGTGACAGAAAAACAAAAGAGAAGGAGAAAAACTCTAAAAGGAAAGTAGTTATGGGGCTCCCAAATAGGGAAGTTGTCTATAGCCTTGTGGTATTATGAACTCTTCAGCCTACATCCAGGTGTTGCCTTCCATTTGGAAGATGGCATTACAGAAAAGATGTCGATAACCGAGAGAGTCTGAAAGTTGGGGGTTGGGAGTAGGGCTGGCCAGGATGCTGAAGCAAGACGATTGGTCAAAGGAACCTGGGAGACTGAGCTTGAAGAAATGAAGATGTGGGGCTTGGAGAGGGAGGGACACAATGGCTCTCTTAAAGTATTTGAAAGGCTGTCACTGGGAAGAGGGATTAGCCTTGTTGGGCTTGGCCCCAGAGGGGAGAACCAGGAACAATGAGGGGAAGTTGTCGAGAGGTAAATTTCAGCTTTATATAAATGACACAAGGTTCCTAGCGCATGGGCAGAGATATAATGAGCCACCCTGCCCACCTGGGGACCCAACCTATTCACACTGACCACATCAAGTTAGACAGTAATTCACCTTGTCTATCAGACCTGCTTTGTTCAAAAGGCACCTTTGGTAGTCAGAATTTGCCCCAGACTGGAGGGGAACCATGGAGCAGCAGTTGGGAAGCCTGCCTTGTCCATGTCTGTCCGAATATTTTGCTAATTAATACTCAGTTCTCAAAGGTTATATTTGGAGAGAGAGCCCAAGAGGAAAGGTCTTCTTTCAGGGCTTGGTGACAGCCACATGAGAAACAGTCTGGCCAAGCTGTTCTAGTTCCTTCTCAAATCATGGAAGAGAGGGAAGAATACGAGAGTTTTGTAGCTTTCCTAGATCTCTCCCCCTACACACACACACACACACACACACACACACACACACACACACACGTCAATGAGGAAAAGTTCTCTCCTCCAAACCCCATTCTTTTACTCCATGGGACACCCTAATGCTGTTCTGCATCATCGTTGTCCCCTAATGGTCTGATTTTACGGGACCCATTAATGCTGTTAGTTACAGCTCTGGAGAAATCTAGGGTGTGGATTCTGTCACTGGAGCTCCCCGAGAAGAGGCTGCCTGACCACTTATCAGAGACATTCTAGAAAAGATCCTTGTTGGAGTATGGATTGGCCAGAATGATCTCTCAGAGATTCTGGGGCTCTGATCCTGGAATTCTTCTTAAGCATCCCCAAAGGAAATTTTCTGTCAGTAGAAGAGTGAAACAATTCACAGGCTTGGAGATACCTAGAGTGACTCGGACACCATGTAAAAGGGAAACCGCCAAACAAATGCAACCACTTCAGAGTGTTGCTGAGTGCTTTTACATCGTTGTTTTTCATTCATTCATTCATTCATTCATTCATTCATTCATTCATTCAATAAACCTTTATTAACACCTACTATGTGTCAGGCACAATGCTAGACATACAAAAACAAGGCATCTCTGCTTCTATTAAGGGAGGAAGAAGACGTACAAAGAAATTGAACAAGATATGTATACAAACACACACCACAGCCCAAATGATCTTGTCCTCCTTTCCTTTAGTGGTGAAAGCAGGCTGAGCAGGCTTTAGATGTCTCTGATCCTCATTTTCTTTCTTTTTGCCATGCAAATTTCACAAATGCCTTTTATTTTTACATCATTTTCATTTCTGGATGTCTTCTGCCACCCACCCAGCCCCAACCACTGTAGGATTAAAAATTAATAATCCCAATACTCCAAGAATTGTTTCTTATTTAAATTCTAAGATTTAATAATAATTTAAAGCCAATGAAAAATAGCCTCAGTAAAGAGAAAAGAAACTTCCCAGACCTCATGCCTAGGAGAAAGCCCAGAGCCATTCCTCTGAGCAGAGAGCCCCAAAAGGTGGTGCCTCCAGCAATTTTATTTCCCAAATGCAAGGATGCAACTCAAAAAGATGCTGGGTGATGCAGGTCAGGTGCATCAAATTTCCACCTACACACTACTGAGGCAGCTTGGTTCAGGGAGAACATTTTCTACTCTGGAGTCAGAAGATCTGAGTTGAAATCCTACCTCTGATACTGCCAATGTGACTCTGATTGAATCGCAAACATTTCCTTGGTCTCAGTTTACTCATATGTAAAATGATATCATTGGACTAGATGACCTCTGAGATTCCCTCCAGCTCCAGATCTGAAACTAAATAGAAATTTCAGGAAGGATGGCGTCTACAACTGGGGCTGAGGAAGAGTCAGGCGAGGTTGAACCTTAGAGGAAGCTAGAGGCTCAAGAGGAAGAATTGTTTCCCACAGCTAGGTGGTGCAGTGGATAGAACACTGAACTTGGAGTCAGGAAGACTCAACTTCAGGAGTTCAAACTTACTAGTTGTGTGACCCTAGGCAAGTCACTTAGCCTTGTTTGCCTGAGTTTCCTTGTCTGTAAAATAAGCTGGAGAAGGAAATAGCAAAGCACTCCAAGAAGTCACGACTGAAAGATCACTGAATAGCCATAACAGCATGGCAGGGAAAATAGCCTATAAAAAAATGCCTGGAGATAGCGAATGGACTGTCACCTATGAGAAGCAGCCAGCAGGCCAGTTCGGGTGGCATGTAGAGTACATAAGGGGGAGTAATGGGAAATAGACTTCGAGAAGGGAAGCTGGAGTCAGATTATGAAGTCTTTTCAGTACTAAATGGACACTAAAGACAACAGGGTTCCTTCTGAGCTTGGACAAATGAGTTCCCTCCCCTAGAACATCCTGCTTACAAGTCACTCTCCGCTAACAACTGTTTAGGCCTGAAGGAGACGAAGAAAGAGCTAGCACATTGGCCTTTTTCTCTTTCCTATTTCCCATCATTCAAAGAAATAAATGGAGCCCACAGGACGTAGTGGGCAGTTAGAAAAAGTTTCTCAGGCTGAATTTTCAGATTTGCAAGTAGACTTTGTGATCGTGAGCTTGGTAGGCACAGAATTTAGAATAACTGCGTTTATCTGTGCAAACTTTCCTTAGCCTGTTGCAACTCCAAGCGTCCAACCGTTCTGCATGGGTGTTTGCTAGAATATACGAATTAAAAGGGGGGACAAAGCCTTAATTTTTCTCCTGCCTACAAAGAACTCCAAATCTTTACTATTCAGCACAGCTGCCTAGAATAGACAACAGTGGAACCTTTGTGCGATGATTCAAACGGAGTAGGAGGAAAAATACCATTAACCCTTGAAAACAGAATTATTGTATTCTTTTGATTTCGCTGCACACTGTAATGTGTTTGTGGCCATATTTGGCTCATATCCGGCTCAGCTTCGCAGAGCACAGGAATAATAGATATCATTCAGCTAATAATTAGCCCTCTACTTGCAATAGCGAGATGTAAAGTCAAAGGAAAACACAAAAAATGTTGGTTTTTTTGAGGATGACAAAGAGCTTCTTAAATGCGTTGGGGCATTTTTAGCAGCTGACTCATGTCTGGAGGTCTCCATCACAGTCACTGCGGCCTTAACTTTTGGGGCGTTTTTTTTTTATTTCTATCTTTGACAATTTCAAATGCTTCTAACACAAAGCTTTCCCCACATATGGTCTGCCTTTGTGTTCTGTATCTAAGCAAATGTCATGATTAGAAATCACATTTTTTTAGTCATCGTTATTGACAAAAGGCAATTGGAAGTCGTCTTTAGACAGAGGACACTGTGCTTCTCCTGAGCAGGCTCGTTGGTCATGGCGGGAACCCTTTTTCGATTTGTATATTTCTTCCGCTTAAAAAAAAAAATGATGGCTAGATCACAGCATGGATAGATTGCTGGACATGGAAACAGAAAGAGCTTCCTGGGAAAACAGGAAATCCTTCCTCTTCTACATACTAGCTATGTGGCTGTGGGCAAGTCACTTAATCTCCAAACTTGCTTCCTCAACTGAAAAGTAGAGCTCCTCCTCCGATGAGACAATGGGTGTGACTATAATGCTCAATGATTCCATGGACAAACAAGCATCTACTATGTTCCAAGGCTGTTCTGGGCCAGAAGATACAAAGGTGAATCAAGGGAGGGGAGGGAAGAAAGAAGTGTTTATACTGTCTACACTATATCAGGCACTAGGCTAAGCACTTCCAATATTATCTGATTTGATCTTCCCAATAACCTGGAGAGGTAGGTACTATTATTAACCCCATTTTACAGCTGAAGAAACTGAGGCAAATAGAGGTTAAGTGGCTTGCTCAGGGTCATAGAGGTGGTAAGCACTGAGGTCACGTTTGACCTCAGGTCTTTCTGACTCCGGGTCCTGGACTCTATTCACCGTCCCACCAGCTGTTGTTTCTTTGACAAGAACCTAAAAATAACCAGGAGTTACACTATCTTTGCCCTCAACGAGGTTACATTCTATCTGGGAAAAGAACAAAAAAGCATCTTCTAAGCATTTTACTGGGTTCTTTGTACCAAAGATGCAACTCTTAAAAGAGAGATGGTCCCTGCTCTCAGGTAGCTTACATCCTACTAGGAGAAGGAGGAGCACCAGGAAGGGAGTGGTGACCAGGAAGGGCTGTCATTCTAGAGGGATGAGGAGATGAGCGGATGGGGAGACACGCAGGTGGCTGCAGGAAGATGATGAGATGCGTTGGGTGGAAGGCTGGGTGGGATGGAAATCTGAAGCAAGCTCTGTTGTCTAGAACCATCCACTTGGTAAAGTGGACCAAGAAGATACCTCAGACACACTCAGGTGGCAGTCTACTGGGTGGAGTCCTTTGGGTGGGGTATCCAAAAGAAGTGGATTAATTTCCCCAGACCCTGGGGACTGTGTCCCAGAAGACCTGATGTGGATAAAACAAATGTGCTGTCCAAGGGAAAGAATGTTGATTCTGGAGCCAGAGGATCTGGTGCTTACTCCTAATGGGGCTGGAAGCAGGTCATTGAAACTTCCTGGGGTTCAGGTTCCTCATCTGTAAAATGGGAGAGTTGGGCAAGATGGCCTTGAAGGTCTCTTCCAAATCGAGATCTATGTATCTAGACATACTGAGGTAGATGTGAAGTCATTTCAGAATGCCGCAGGCACCACAGGAAAGGCTTCATGTAGGAGGAAAGAAGCCAGAGGTTCTAAGAAGTGGAGAGAGGAGGATGAAGAGTAAAAGTCATATTTAAAATTTAAAAAGTAGGAATCTTGCCTACTTCAAAATCTATACTGGATTGCTTGCTATCTCAGGGAGGGGGTTGCATAGGGAGAGAATTTACCTTTATTTCAGATGAAGGTTAAAATTTGTTTTTACATGTAATTGAGAAAAAAATAAATATTTCAAAAAAGAAAATGATTCCTTTTCGAACTCTTTTTGGAAAGAATGTTTGTCCATGGTTTAAACCAGGGGTTCCCAAACTTTTTTGGCCTACCGCTCCCTTTCCAGAAAAAATATTACTTAGCCTCCTGGAAATTAATTTTTTTAAATTGTAATAGCAATTAATAGGAAAGATAAATGCACCTGCGGCCATCACCACCTTCTTGGATTGCTGCAGCACCCACCAGGGGGCAGTGGTGCCCACTTTGGGAATCATTGGTTTAAACCTTCTTCCTTCTCATGAAATCAGATGAAACAGGGCATCTCCTGGCTGTTCAGCATTCGGACTTTTTGTCTCTGAGCATTTCATTTGTTCAGGCTTTTACCATGAGCCTAGAAGCCAAGCTTTCAGAGACAAAAATGGGACAGACCCTGCCCTCAGAGAATTTACTTTCTACAAGGAAAAAACACTGCACATGCATAGAAGTAAATGCAAAATAAGAAGAGAGATGAGCTCTGTGAGTTCACAGATATAGAGAACTTCTGGGTGAGGGAACTCTCTTTACCTCTTCAGGTTGGCATCTCATAATCTTAGAGAGTTACCTCGAGGATAGAGGTTTAATGCCTGGGGTCCCGGTCAGGGTATGTCAGAAGCCGGCCTTGAATACAGGCTTTCCTGGATTTCACTTTGACATATGCCCTTTCTGATGCAAAATATATAAAGTAAATACAAAGTAATTGTGGGGCAGGGCAGGAGAGAGAGTAAGACTCTCCAAGAACTAGTGGAATCAAGAAATTTATGGAGAGAAAACCCTGAAAATTTCTCTCTAGTTCATAATCTCGCTTTCCTCCTAACATTGGAGCCTCAAATGAGGGACTATAAAATGCCTGACCATTAATATCTACTCAGGGGTAAAGAAGTTGACTAATGTAGTTGGTGCTTTTGCTTAGTTTATAGTCAACGAGATGTTCAGTTGAAGAATATCGATGAGACAGTCATAGGATGGGTGTTTTCCAAGACTAAGCATGGAGTCCTTCCCTTCTCTCTGTGCTTGGCCTGTGAGACTGCATTTATAAGAGCAGCACATCCATAACTGTAAAAATGAAAAGAGCCAGCTTGTTCTCTTCCCTCTAACCCCTCTGCCATCTTTCTGCCCCTGTGGCAGAGCCTAGGGAGTGGGGAATGCAAGGCCTGAATGTTGGGTACCCACTGATGCCGTGTTGAAGGCAGCTATCACCTTGGTAACTGACAGTACAGGCCTCAGCTCAAAGTCATTACTCTGTTTTTCTTCCCTGGGAGCAAGGTTCTGCTGGACTTCAAAGACAGGACTGCAAGCAGAAATGATCCAAGAGGGCAGAGGGGCATGAGAACTGGGCCCTGGGCACCTCACCACTGACACAGGATATCTTTGTTCTGAAACAGCGTTTGGCTAAGTTTGGCTGCTTGGTACCCCTTAAATAATAAAAATGTTACTATTAATAAAAATAATAGGGTAGGAAATCAGAGAGAAAATGGATGTTTTGGAATCAATGTTTGTTACTTACTCAGAGGAAATGAATAAGTTTCCCTTTGATCTTCTCAATATCCAGCCAGTAGAGAATTTTCTAAAAGGCACTTCTCGTTCTTAGAGTTTATTAGATCAAACAAGTCACAGACCCCGTGAGAATAGTCACGGACTTTACTAAGAGAGGCAGCTCATCCACGAATAAAGAAGTGAAAGAGCCAATGTATGCCTCTCTCTGGACAGACCACACCTGGAGTCTTATTTTCCGTTCTGGAAAGCCAATAAGCCAAAAAGAGTCCAGATCAGGGCAGCCAGGACATCGGAGGTCCTTGAGTCCATGCCATTTGAGAGTTGGTTGAAGGAGCTGGGGATACTTAATTGAAAAGAGAATAGAGAAGGGCATAGCAGCTGTCCTCAAGTATTTAAAGGGCTGTCAGAGATCACACTTGCTCTGCTTAGTCCCAAAGGAAGAACCAGGAGAAACAGAAGCATGTTATAACAAGGCACTTTTAGACTTGATTAAGGATAGTTTCTTAACCATTAGAGCTGTCCAAAAGTGCAAATGGGCTTCCTCAAGAGGTAGTGAGCTTCCCCTCATCAGTGGTCTTCAAACAAAGGATGAATGATCATTTGCCAGATGTATTGAAGAAAGGATTGTTGTTCAGGTATGGATTGGAATAACTGGTCTCAAAAGACCGTCTCTACTCTGAGATTCTGTGTATTTCCCCCAAAAAGCAAGCCTTTAGTTATAGAATCAGCGAGCATTTACAGCCCCCTTAGTGTGCTAGCTACACAGCACTGTGAGTTAGCAAAGTCTCCAAAGATGGCCGGGTCTCCTAAAGGGACAAGGGTGATTTTTTTTTGTCCTGATCATACCTTATTAGGAGGAGAGGAAAGCCCTGCCAACAACATTTGAGATTCTCAGTAGAAGTTACAAAACATTCATTATCTTTTCTGAATTTTCTGACTATGAGGTAGACAATGAAGGCAGGCATTATTATTCCCAAGTTACAGATGTACAAGTTACAGTGAGATTTAAGAAGGTCAGGTGCCTTGTTCAAGGTCACTCAATCAGGAAGTGATAAGTCTAGTACTGGAAGTCAGACCTTCAGATTCCTGGTCAAATGTGCTTTCATTAAATTATTCTATCTACATTCTCTCTCCCTCTGTCTGTCTGTCTGTCTTGTCTCTTTGTCTCTGTTTCTCTCATCTTCTATCAGAATAACATTTTCTTCCATAATAGAAGACAGCAATCGATCAATCAATATGCATTTCTTTTTTCTTTTTCTTTTTTAAAATAACTTGCATTTCTTCAGCACTTGCTATGTAATAGGTATTGTGCTAAATTCTGGGGATACAAAGACTGTAGTGAAATATTCCCTGCCTTCAGAAAGCATATGTTTTAACAAGGGAAAATAGTTTTGGTTGAGAGAGAGAGAGAGAAAGAGACAGATATATATATATATATATA
>NC_058133.1:14736177-14741300 GCF_016433145.1 Gracilinanus agilis | reverse complement strand
GAAGGAAGGAAGGAAAGAAGGAAGGGAAGGAGGAAGGAAGGGTGGGAGGGAGGAAGGAAGGAAGGAAGGAAGGAAGGAAGGAAGGAAGGAAGGAAGGAAGGAAGGAAAGAAGGAACGAAGAAAACATAAAAGAACCTATATTCTATTGGGGTGAAAGTGATCATCACAGAGAGAAATTGCTAACAGAATAAAATAGGATTTGTCATTTCTGGAGGCTATAGGTTGGACCATCACCTTTTAATCTTTACTATTGGTAAGGGAGGCATGCCAAGTAACTACCTTTTTAAAGTTAAATTATCTGCTGATATCAGGGAAGGAGTATCCTAGAATTAAACAGTTTTAAAGCTGAGCCAGGAGTCCTCTAGCAGAGATTTCTCCAACATCCATGGTCCTCTAACCTTTATGTATAGATCCTTGAATAGGGGGTGGTCCCTATCTCTCGTGGTAGCCCACTCCACTTTGGGATAGCTCACTCTGTTATAAAGGGATTTTAATATCAAGTCTAAATATTCCTCTTCAGAGGTTTTAGCCTGTTTTCCAGGAGCTGATTTTTATCCTTTTTCTAGTTCACTTCCATGAAACCAGTTCCTCTAAAACCACTGGAATTGCCTCTTCTCTAGGAATTAGCAAAATGCCATGAGGTAATACCATTAAATGTTTCTTCTGAAGTCTTCACTTGTTTCCATTCAGAAAGTCTTGATCAAGACATCAACGATGTCACAGGGAGCAACCAGGAAGTCCAAGACACATTCCTTGCCCTCAAAGACCTTACAATGAAATTGAGAACATTAGAAGTCAACTCATGTATTCCATGTTGCAGATAACATGCTCTCAGGGAGTTCTGACAAAAGAAAGACTCACGTGCCCTGGAACAGCCTCCCTCTAAATACCATCCCAGCAAGCCTTGCACAAGTTTCCTTACTTGTTGGTTAGTCAACAGTGGCAATTGGGAACGACGCCGAGAATATTAGCAGATAGTAAATTCAACACAACCTCTCCAGATTCCATCTTCCAGTTATGAATGCTCTCTCCCTCTTAAAATCTTGCAATTGAAGCAGCTAGGTGTTTCAGTGGAGAGAGCACTGGTCCTGGACTCAAGAAGGTCTCAGTTCAAATCCAGTCTCAGATACCTACTAGCTGTCTGACCTTGGGCAAGTCGCTTATCCCTATTTGCCTCAGTTTCTCATTTATAAAATCAGCTAGAGAAAGAAATGGCAAACTGCTCCAGTATCTTTGCCAAGAAAACCTACAAAAATGGATCACAAAGAGTTGGGCATGACTGAAAATGGCTAAACAACAACAAAGACAACCAGCCCCTATCCTTATGATTCCCTCCAGTTTCTCATCTGCAAATGAGAGAAGGTGGGGAGAGGAAGGGACCTCTGAAACCTCTCCAAGCTCTAGAGCGATCGTTCTCTGATCCAGGGCTACCTTTTATCCTCTCTCCCCCACCCAATCCCTTAGTAGAAAGTAAGCTCTTTTTAAAGCATCTTTATTTCCCCCATCTATATATGGCACCAAGTAGATATTTAAGAAATGTTTGTTGAATTTACAAATATTAATCTGTACTCACATCAGCTTTGGGTCCCTTGGAAAGTAAAATCTCCTTGAGAACAGGTACTGTTAATTGTTATCTTTATAGACCCAATTGTTTAAGGTAACCCCTGACACTATTGATGGGTTGGCAAAGTGAGTAGACCTGGAGTCAGAACGACTTGAGTTTGAATCCTACCCAATACATTTACCGGCTACCTGAACGTGGACAAGTCACTTAACCTCTGTTTGCTTCAGTTTCCTCATCTATAAAATAAGGGAGTTAGACTTAATAACCTCAGAGATCCATCCTAGCTCTAAATCTATGATTCTGCTATTTGAATTGAATGTTTCCCTTCATGCCAAAAGCAAAGAGAAGAAAAAAAAGCAGATAAAGATCTTATTACCAGATTAAAAATCCCTAATGTGGCATATCCAAGCAGGACAGATGGGCAAGGAGCCGGGAACATGCATTATTTTAAACTATGAGTTATTTTATTCAGGGCCAAGACTATGAGAAGGAAATGAGAAGGAAAATTAGAGTGAAAAGAGAATAAAACGGAATTTTATGGCATTTGGAGATTATCTTTGAAGGAAAATTCAGTGAAAGATGCTTTTTAAAATAAATAAATAAATGCAGGCAAACAAAGGCAATTCTGTCATAAGCTGCTCGGTGCAGAGCTTAAAGAAAGGCTAAAACCATATCCCATTATCCAGGGAAAGAATTGAAGGAGAGTAAGAGAGGGAAAGAGCCGGGGGGACTCTCAGGCAAGCCTGGAGACGGCACCCACCAGGTGGCTGTGAGGAGCTCGCCATGTGGAGGGGACAGGAGATCAAATGGCAAAGGGGATGATGGAGTGGCTGCCAGCAGGGAATAGGCCACATGAAAGACCACATGTGAGAAGTGGGGACTCGACACTCCAAGCTCGAGGTGACAGAGTTAAGGGAACAAGACAAATGGAACAACTTTCAAAGCGAAAATGATGATGGATAGAGCTGGGAGCTTTGGCTGCCCGAAGAAGTAGAGGTCCTGAAAGAAGTCCTCAACTCTCTCCGTCTCTTCCTCGAGGCTGGAAGGGGCAGCATGGAACAAGCAGTTAATTATCTCTTGTTCGCTGTGATCCAGCGATTTTGTTGGGAATCCAGATGGAAAGTGGAAGCTGCTCACACACTGAAAAATGTTCCAGAAGGAAAAGCATCAAGACTTGGGACTCCTTCTGATTACACACACACACACACACACACACACACACACACACACACACACACACACACAGAGGCATCCTGGGGGCTTTCCAATGTTCCCCCATCATCCCGATGGGCGATGGATCTGTGATTCAGAAAGGCATGGTTTTCCGTTCTGGAGCCTAAGTGTGCCCCATTCTTTCCATATCAAAAGGAAACAGATTCGTGGGTGAGATCCAATACAAGAAGCATTCTCTGAGCCCAGAGTCGTGTGGCAGGCACTCTGTGCAATGGGGTCAGACGGACAAAAAGGAAATAGTCTGTGATCTCGGGGAACTTACATTCTGTTGGTAGATACCTCGCAAGAACCTACAACACACATAGATGAGCAAAAACCAGATTGTCAAGAGAACTGAAAACTCAGGTAGAAACGCCGAGTTTTTCAATCATATTCAGTAGCCTGGATCACAGACTTAGAGCTGAAAGGAAGCCCAGACTTCCCCTAGTCCAAAATGCCTTCAGTTTACAAAGAAGGAGAGTGAAGCCTACAAGAGACAGAATGGCTTGCTGAAGGTTGTGTGACAACCAGGATTTGAATACAGACCCTTGGAGAGAAAGTACAGAACTAGGATGGTCCCGAGAGATCGCCTCATCCAGCCTTCTCCATTTTCGGAGGCCCGGAGAAGGGAAGTGGCTGCCCAGGCTCACCCAGGTAGCGAATGACCAGATGGAGCCTGGAACCTTGGCCCCAAGTCCAGCCCTTCTTCTCCCCACTCATGGATAACTCCAGAAAAGAAGACGAGATGGGCCAGGCAGAATGAAGGTGTCCAGGCCCCTTCCTCCTAAGGGCTCCATCCCAGGGACACTCTCAGGCTGGATTTCTGACAAGCAGGAACTTGAACTCGATTCCCAAGTAGCCTCGTCCCCTCCTCCTGGCTTCCCTGGTCTGCTTTAAGACTCAGCTCCCATCTCGCACTCTCTCCCCATCTCTCACCAATGTCTTCTCTCGAAATCACCTTCCATTGAGACACAGGATAGGCTCCGTCTCCATCTAGTGGGGGGGCCTGAACGTGAATATGAAAATGAATATAGAGTTCAACAGACAGACATATACAAGGTGTAGACACGCTACAAATAAAATGTGTGTAGATATATGTACATATACAATATAGATCAGTTGTATGGCTATAGATATACTCAACACATATGTATGTAAATACAACATACATGGTGCACGTGTACAACATAAATACCATGGATATACACATATCTACTAGATATATACAATATATATAGAATGTATGTATATAAGTACATAGCAGTTGTGGGTACAGATTCAATATATGCGTATCTCTATGTAATATGTCCTATATACAATGTATTTGTTTATCAGTCAGCCAGTCTTTACTAAGCACTTACTATGTGCCAAGCGCTCTATTAAATGCCGGAGACACAAAGAAAGGGGAAAGACAGTCCTGCTCTCAAGCTAATGAGGCAGACAACATGAAGATAACTTCATAGATAACTAACTACATGGAGACACACTCAGATATTTTGTTTCTATGTCCGTATTTGTTACTTCCTGGGATTTTTTTTTTAAATTTTAAACCCTTAACTTCTGTGTATTGGCTCCTTGGTGGAAGAGTGGGAAGGGTGGGCCATGGGGGTCAAGTGACTTGCCCAGGGTCACACAGCTGGGAAGTGGCTGAGGCCGGATTTGAACCCAGGACCTCCCGTCTCTAGGCCTGACTCTCAATCCACTGAGCGACCCAGCTGCCCCTACTTCCTGGGATTTTATTCATCTTTACATACACACATAACTTTGAACGTTCTAATGTTGCCCCATTAGAATTGAGAACAGGGACTGTCTGTTCCCTTCATTTGTTTGTTTGTTTTTTTAATCTTTACCTTCTGTATTAGAATCGATATTAAATATTGGATCCAAGGCAGAAGGGCAGTAAAGCCTAGGAAATCAGGTTTCCTATTTGGCTTTTGTTTTTTGAATTAAAATAAAGGTTTTCTTCTCTCATGTCACAATCCATTAGCCACCGAGAAACCATTAAGTGACTTGCCCAGGGTGACACAGCTAGGAAGGGTCTTTTCCCTTTCTTTGTACCCCTAGTATAGGACCTGGCACAGAGTAGATGCCTATTGACTGACCGACTGACTGATTCACGTCAAGGTACTTGAGACGCCCTTGGCAAATCCTCCTTCGACTTAAAACAATAAAAAGCTGTTGATGGGAGTTGGGCGCCCCTGTCGAGTGATCTATCTTTTTGTTGTTCGCGTATCTATAAATAAAACAGCATATGGACTAGGTTGTTCCGGGACTGGCCTGGCCCACTTAGGCATCCAGTATTTTAAGAAAACAGAAGCGAGAACACAGCCTTGTTTATTCCCCTGGA
>NC_058133.1:14686177-14733677 GCF_016433145.1 Gracilinanus agilis | reverse complement strand
GGTGCCACACACCAGCAGCCGCCTGCCCAAGAAGGACGCTTCCTCCAATGATGAATCACGGCAACGCTCCGTCTCTCCCAACCTCCCTCTGCTTTGGCCCCCAAACCTGTAGGCACCCATAATGCACAAACACACATCCACGTACACAAGAAATTCTCTCAATGATAGCAAAGCAGAGAGCTGGGAAGGGACAGGCTCCCTTTTCAAAGGGCTCTCAGGAAGGTTTCCTCTTCCCGAGAAGGCTACTTGCCTTCATCTAATGGGAGCTGGGAAACAGGTCAAGAAAAAGTTAGTGATTTACAGAGTGAAACCCCACTCCAGGAATGGGAGGAATTTTGCCAAAAGGCTTAAAGGACGTGTGACAAATGGGATGGTTTATTTGGAATTCAGTTTTTGTTCCAGTTTCTTAACCACACCCAAAATATTTCTCTTAAAGATCAACAAAATAGGAACAATAACTCATGTTTATATTTAAAGTTTGCAAAGTGCTTTACAGACAATAAATTATCTCTAATTGATTTTGCCGATTTCTTCTTTGTGGGGGACCAGGTCACATAGGGGCTGGAGTCAAGAAGATCTGCGTTCAAATCCATCCTGAGACATTTACTCAGCTGTGGGACCCTGGGCAAATCATTTAACTCTGTTGGCCTCAGTTTCCTCATCGGTAAAATAATGTGGAGAAGGAAAGGGCAAACCCCTCCAGTATCTCTGCCAAGAAAACCCCAAATGGGCTCACAAAGAGTCACCCTTGACTGAAAAGGACTAAATAACAATCACTGCTCCACAAATACAACACTTCCCCTCCAAGCTCCCCCAACCCATTTGTGTCAGAAGTGGGATTTGAATCCAAGTCTTTATGGCTCTAAGGCTGACTCTCCATAAAAAAACAAAAAAGATGACTAACTAGGCACCCACCAACACTGAGCTTCAATTTGAGATCCTTGAAGACAGAGATGATTATTTTTCATTCTGTCTCCCCAGGGCCTCGCCCAGTGCCCAAGCAGTGAAAGTATTTAATAAATGCTTGTGGAATTGAATTGGATTGAAAAGCCCTGAATCCACTAAAGAGACAAGAATAGCTCCTCCACCAGCCCGGTGACTCTCCAAGCTATTGAAACCCAGACAGGAAGGTGACACACTTCTGCATTTCAACATTACTATGCATGAGGGGCCCTGCGAGGACGCCCTCCCAATGGCTCCCAATACAGACTTTATTACAATGCCATATGCTAATCAATGCCAAGTCCTGCACAGGGTGGGTTTTCCTAGCCTTATTTGCTCTTTAAGAATAGTCAAGATGATACAGAGAGCGCCTGGAATTACAACAACAAGGGGAGGCAAGGTGAAAGTCGATAGGGACTCATCAGCCAAGGAGAACGCTCCCTCGCTTTGAGCCAGAAGGGGCCCGAGGCCATCTAGGGAAACTGAGGCTGGGAACAATAAGCAACTTGCCAAGGGTTACACCAATAAGCATGAGAGGTGGGATTTTCGATTACAGAACCAGTGTTCTTCCTAATATTCCATCCTCACCTCCTCCACTTCATTCTGCCTCCAATATCTTCCCATCTCCATTTTATAGAAGAGGAAACTGAGATCCCCAAGACGTGCCCTCATCATCTTCCAGGATTTGAACCCAAGCACTCCATCTTCCAACTCAATGCATTTTCATCGAATGGTCCCATTCTTGGAATTCTCTCTTTCCTCACCTTAATATCCTTGCTTTCTTTGTGTCAGCTAAAAGTCTGCCTTTTGCAAGAAGTATTTTTCTGGTCCTCCTTAGCACGAGTGCCTTCCCCCTGAGATTATCTCCAGGGTGTCTTCTAGGGGTCTTGTTTGTTCACAGCTCTCTCCCTCAAGAGACTATTGATCTCCTGAGAGCCAGGGACTGTTTCGGCTTTATTTGTTCCCCCCGCATAGTACCCGGAACATAGAAGGCGATTAAAAGTGCTTGTCGAATAGATTCCCTTTCCACTGTGATCTCATGCTTATGGCTACTCCTTCCACCAAGGCAGACTGAAACCTCCTCATCTTGTCTGACTCTTATATTTAACCTCTCCAAGATTTAGTTTCCCCATTTGTAAAGGGGAGGGACTGATATCTGGAGTAACTTCCTTTCAAGGTAACGTGGTTGGGAGGTTCCAAGGATATCATCTGAGCCAAGTGTTAGCAAGCTGAAAAGCACTATGAAACTGGTGGCTGTGGTTAATTTTGATTTTAATTATTACTTTTGACCATCCATCTGATACATAAGTAAGTAGCAAGAAACACTTGCACATATTTTGCCAAAAATCATACAGTCTTTTGCAAACTCAAAAATGGGCTTGACTTTTATGTCCAAACTATGTCTCTAAGAAGGTCTGACCCAGACATTCCTCTCCTGAATAAGCTCCTGTGGCTCCCTATTATCTCTAGGGAAAATGAGAAAGTACTGTTGGGCCTTTAAACTCTTTCACAATCTTTTTGTTCCCGGAAGTTAACACGATGTCTTGCATCTGGTAGGATGGATCTAGGGACCGAAACTGTGGTTTCATTAGGATACTAATCCCACCTCTGACACAAACGGGGTGGGGGAGCTTGGAGGCGAAGTGTTGGCTTTGTAGAACAGTTATTGTTATTTAGTCCTTTTCAGTCAAATCTGACTCTTCGTGAGCCCATTTGGGGCTTTCTTGGCAGAGATACTGGAGGGATCGGCCTTCTCCTTCTCCAGATTATTTTACCAATGAGGAACCCCTAGATGAAAAAATTCCCTTTTCCAACACACCTTAGCAATAACTACTCAAATACTGAGGGGATCAGTGAATTGTTCAGAGTCCCCCAAACCATATGTGTCAGGAGCAAGACTTGAACTCTGGTTTTCCTTTCAAGGATGACTTTCTGAGCCAGCCAACACGTAGGATTAGCTAATTAAGTTGCTAGGTGTCCGCGGAGTCAGACACTACCCAGAAGGGTCTGAATGTTCTTTCCTTGCCTACAGACCCGGGATGGCCAGGCTATAACATTTCAAAAGACTTCATTCCAAGCAAAACTCTTGTCTGCAGGAGAAAATCTAAGGCTCGGCCCTCCCAGGCTAAGGGTCTCCTTCCAAGTCCCTGCAGAGTTTTTGATAGACCCGAAGTCATCCTTAGCTCTCTGCAGAGAAACTGGAGATGGAAGCGAGGGGTCGGCCCGGGCCCCCACGGGCCGGGACTAGAGATACAGAAGCTCCTCTGGCCCTGTGTGCGTTGCGGCTGTTTGTGCAGAGAACAAAAGAACCAAAGTCTCCGTAGCTATTAATCCGACTTTGCAAGCATGAAATTTAGAGAGACACGCAGGAATTCATCACCGAAACCTTTTCCCCTTGTCATTCTCTGACTGCTGACGAGTGGGCACACTTCTGGGTTTGAATGTTAATAATAAAAAAAGAGCAGGCCCACCTCGGCGGCCCCCTCGCCTTGCTCCTGGCCCCTTACCTCGCTTCCCCACGGGGGGACGTCTTGGGGAGTCTGACCTTTCCGGGAGGGCTGTGGGGGTGGGACGGCAACCTTAGCTCAGAGCGCCGACTTTTCCGAAGATTCTGATCCATTTTACGATGCCCTTGAAAGTCGACTGCTTTTTCTTAATAAATAAAATACACCCCTCGTAGGAGACGGATAATTCAAGCAGCAAAGGGAACGGTGGGGAGAATATCGCCAAAGAGACGCAACGATCCACGTTCCTCGATGAGCTCCCAAACCGATGGCGTCAACTGGTTTTGCTCGTTTAACCTGTCTCTGCTCAGAGTCCTCCCGTCATTTAGCTGCAGGGTGGATGTGTTCATACTGAACTATTAATCTGTTTCAAAATGCCATAACATTTCCATGAAGAACTTCCTAATTTTTTTTTCAGAAATTAAATGTCTGTTTAAAGTTCATTCCCTCCTGCTGCGACTAATTGAAATGAGATTTGGTTTATCTTTATGACATGGAAATGGGATGGAGTTTCATAATAATAACAATAATGATAACTCTATAGATTTTAGGACTAGTAGTTAATAATTATAGGAATATGTGGAGAAGAGAGCGGAGGAATGTAGCGTCAACAGATTTCCCCTCCCTGGTTATTTGTTACGAGCCACGAGTGCGTGGCGGCTCTCCGACGCTCGCTTCCTCGCGCAGTGGCTGCGTCCAGTGGGCATCGGCTTCGGGAGCTACACCATCATTTGTTTGGCCTCAAAACTTTGTCTACCTTCTACAAATGGATGACTACATTAGCAACCCGAGGAACCAGCTCGGGCTGAAAGGTGAAAAGGCGACATGGTTTATTGGTTAGGGCTCTGGACTTGGAGTCGGGAAGTTTAAATTCTATTGGAGACATTAATGGTGCCACCTCAGGCAAGTTGCCTGACCACTCTGAGCTTCGATTGCCCCGTGTGTAAAATGAAAGGGCAGCGAGGTAGCACCGGACCTGGAATCGGGAAGGCTCATCTTCAGAAATTCAAATCTGACCTTTGACACTTAGTAGCTGTATGACCCTGGGCAAGTCACTTAACTCTGTTTGCCTCAGTTCCTCATCTATAAAATGAGCTGGAGAAGAAAATGGCAAACCATTCCAGCGTCTTTGCCCAGAAAACTCCAAATGAGGTCATAAAGAGTCAGACACAGCTAAAGTGAACTGAATAACAACAATAACATCTATAAGTGAGGGGACTGAATTTAATGGACTCCATAGACATTTCTAGCTCGGAATCTGTAGTCCTAAAATCTGTGATTCCATTTATAATGCAGATATTGATGACGAAGAGGACCCGAGAAGGAATAATGGTAATAATAATAGCTCATGTTGCTCTAGAGTACCAAGGTTTACACAGCTTTTTACATACACCATCTCATTGAATCCTCACAACAACCCTATAAGGTTATTACTATTATCACCCCCATTTTACAGTTGAGGAAACTAAGATTTGTAAATGTTAGATGATTTGCTCAGGGCCACACAGACAGTAAGTGTTTGGGATGGGGTTCAGAGGATCATACACACTGAGCTTGAAGGGATCTTAAAGACCTGTCAACTTACATTTAAGGAAACTAAGACACTAAGTGCCCACAGTCACACAGCTAATAGGGTTCTGATATGAGACTTGAACTCATGTCCTTTGACTCTAGAACCAATGTAAAGAAAACCATAGCTCTAATGCCTAAGGAATTAATGATTTCCCCATCACTTGAAGCCTTCTGACAGAAGATGTAGAACCTTCTGTCAGAGATGTTCTAGAGGCCATTTTCAGCCAGATGTAGATTTGCCTGGTTGGCCTTTAAAGTCTCCCAAGTCTGAGATTCTGGGATTCTGTGTCAGCCACTCATGCTCTCTCAAGCTATACCTTTCAAAGTCATTTGCTTCCCTCAACGCCCCATCTCTTCTACCTTCCCCAATGCTCCCATGTGGCAGCCAACTCTCCATCCTTTGGCTTCCTAAGGCATACTGTCTGCATCTTCCCTTTGACCCTCACCCAAACCCTGCACACCATTATCTTGGTATACGCTGCATTTCCCAGCAGACTATGTCATCCTTGAAGGGAGAGGCTATGTTATTTTCATCTTTGTATCCTTAGTCTCTACACAGGGCATAGTAAAGGGTGGATTAATTTTTGGGAAGAGAAAAAACGAATCCTGCCACTACCATGACTGCTTCCTCTCCTTGGGACATGAGGGAAAAAACAAGGCAATATTTAGTAAAAATAAAACAAAACAAAAACTCTAAAGAGAGCAAGATTATGCAAACCTATAGTCCAGTTCGTGAGACTTCTTAGCAGGCAGGAATAACTAATATATAATGCCTTCAATATTATAAAACTCCTTCTATTAGAATGCTGTCTCATTTGTTTCTCCTGACTACCCTGGGAGGTAGATACTGCAGGTAATTAATTCTTCTCCCTGTTTCACCAACATGACACTCAGAGAAGTCGTGGTTTGATCAGAGACAAACAGTTAAAGGGTCAGAAATGGGTCTTCCAGACTCCAAGTCCATGACCATTCTCCGAAGCAGAGGTAAACATGGCAGATTAGTGACGATGACAATGATGATGAGAAAGATGGTGACTATAGAGATGATGGGAAAGAAGATAGCTAAGAAAAAAAGATTGACTAAGTGGCCAGAATTGCACACTAGATGTTCATTACCCTTCATAATTCATGGATTACAAACACTCAAATTATGAATATAAACCCTTGAGAATGCAACAGTCCTAGAATTAGACCACTACCCAAACCGAGCTATAGTCCACAATGGCCCACACTTAACAGTGACTCACAAAAACTTTAAAACAACAGTCTGAAGTCACATCACTATCATCAATACTCACGCCCTCCAAACCCTCCAGAACAAAAATCTCTTGAAATAGAGATTTAGAATAAAAGAAAACCAGATGGGGACAGAATATGGGCCATTTCAGCCTCGTCATCCTATCTGCTATGGCAGTTGTCTTGAAATTACTTTTAGCAAAACTGCACAAAATAAGAGGCAGAATGGTATAGATAGCAGATAGAGGATTGTGCTTCTAGTTAGGAAAAAGTGAGTTCAAATCTGGCCTCAGATATTTCTTAGTTTTGTGACCATGGGCAAATCACTTTAACTGTTGGCCTCAACTGTAGAATGGCAATAATAATTGTAATTAACTCCCAGGATTCTTTTGATGATTAAATGAGATGATATATTAAAGTAATTTGCAAACCTTGAAGTAGCATATAATAGCTGACTATTATTGTTGTTAGTTGTGGGTCCCTGGGAAAATGAGTGTGTTTCCCTGTGACTCAGTTTCTTCATCTATAAAATGAGAGTTGGATTTAATGACTTCACAGATCTCTCCTAGCTCCTAGTCTATGATCAGAATGCTTTTATTTGATTATAAAAAGCTGTCAATCATTTTATCTACCTGCACAATTGGCAGAATATTCACTCTGCAAGAATCTGAGAGCAACAGACTGTTTCTCTGGACCATTTCTGTCTTGAGTCTTCTGAATAGGCGAAAAGAATAAAGATAATGTCAGTGATGGAGGTCAAGTCATGTTCATAAGAATAACTGGCAAGTCTACAGTAATTGAAGGTTTTCAGAGCCCTTGACACCTAACTAAATGAGGAATGGGGGCCATTAAACCATATTAAGGATCCTGCAATCTGGATAATAGCATAGAAAACCACATATTCACATTATCTATTTTTATTGTATTTAATATTTTATTTTGTTAACCACTTCCCAGTTCCATTTTAATCTAGTTCAGGCTGTACTCTGGAGTGATGAAGGCTGCAGGTGGACCAGCAGCCACATGACTGATACCTCTGCTTTCCATCTGCTTTCATTCCAAATTTGATTTTGTCCATGAGGAAGCAGTGAACTACTTCATCTCCAACCCAGCATCCTTCCCACACTCGCATTGCCTCCACCTCAACTGCCCCCTTCTCTGGTGAATTCATTCCAGAACCTCCACCCATGCTAGAAATGTGCACTTCAAACTTGGGCCAGCTCGTGACTCCTCAGACAACTTGTGAACCTTGACCCAGTCCAAATATCTCCACTTCCTTACCTGCTTTTCAATTCCCTTTTATCTGTTGTCTTCTCCCATCTGAATGTAAGATTCTTGAAGGCAGGGACTATCTTTTTTTTTCAAATATATTTGTATTCTCTGCACTTAACTTAGCACCTGTCACACAGAAATCTTAAAGGCTTGTTGCCTTATTTGTCTATCTATTGATTAGTCTATCCATCTCTCATATCTCTCTCTCTATCTCTGTCTATCTATTCATCTCTCTATCCATCTATCCATCCATCCATCTATCCATCCATCTATCTATACATCCATCTATCTATACATCTATCTGTCTATACTTATCTGTCTGTCTGTCTATCTATCTATCTATTTATCTATTTATCTATCTCCATCTATCTGTCTGTTTGTCTGCGTATCTATCTATCCATCTACATGTCTACATATCTATCTGCCTATCTATCTATCTATCCTTGGAATGGACAGATGGTAAGGATTTAAGAAAAACACCTAATATGTACCAACCTCTTTACAAACATCTCATTTATTTCTCACAACAACCCTAGGAGTTAAGTGCTATTATGGGTAAGTGCTATTATGATTCTCATTTTATAGTTGAGGAAACTGAGGCAGACATAAGTAAGTGATGTATCTGATGTCACACAGCTGATAATTATCTAAAATGTATTTGAACATAAGTCTTCCTGTCTCCTGGCCCAGCATTATCTTCATTGTATTTATTACCTAACTGTCTCTGAAAGTAAGCATTCAACTTTCTCATGAAGACATCTGACAAAATTCATCTAGACGAACAGAAGGCAAAGAATATCAAAGTGATTAATGGAAAAAATATGAAGGAAGGAGGCCTAGCTGTACCAGATCTCATACTGTACTATAAAGCAGTAAACATCAACACAATCTGGTACTGGCTAAGAAATAGAGTGGTAGATCAGTGGAATAGGATAGGAAATCAACACATGGTAGTTAAAGTCCATAGTATCCTAGTGTTCAATAAACCCAAAGATCCAAGCTTTTGGAGGAAGAAGTCACTATTTGACAAAGACTATTGAGAAAACTGGAAAACAGTACAGCAGAAAATAGGCATAAAGCAACATCTCACAACATACACAAGATAAAAACATGTTACTTGATCTAGAAATAAAGGGTGATGCCATAAGCAAATTAGGGAAACATGGAAAAGTCTACCTGTCAGACTTATGGATAAGGGAAGCATTTATGACCAAATAAGACATAGAGAACATTATTAAAAATGAAATGAATAATTTTTATTACATTAAATTTAAAAGTTTCTTTATAAACAAAACAAATGCAACAAAGATTAGGAGGGAAACAACAAATTTGAGGAGGGGAAATGTTATAGTAAGAGGATCTTGCAAAGAGATACTAATATGTAGAGGACTGAACCAAATTTATAAGGATAAAAGCATTACCCAACTGAAGATTTTGAATAGTCAGTTCTCAGAGAAAGAAATTAAAACTTTCTTGTCATATGAAAAAATGCTCCAAATTACTGTTGATTAGGGAACTGCAAATTAAAACCGCTCTGAGATACCACTTCATACCTATCATATTGGCTAATGTGACTAAAAAGGAAAATGATAAATTTTGGAGGGGATGTGGGAAAGTTGGGTACACCAATAAACAGTTGGTGGAACTACCAACTGATACAACTATTCTGGAGAACAATATGGAACCATGGTCAAAGGGCTGTAAACTATATATTCCCTTGGACCCAGGGATACCACTACTAGGTCTGAAGACCAAATAGATCAGAATTAAAGGGAAAAGGCCTACCTGTACCAAAATATTTTTAGTAGCTCTTTTTGCAGTGGCAAAGAATTAAAAATGGAACAAGTGTCCATCAATTGGGGAATGGCTGAACAAGTTGTAGTATATGGTTTGTAAGTATTAAATTTAATAGTTTGGCTAAATATATGAAAATTATAAATCTTTTATTTATAAAGTAGAGAAATGCAAAAGGGTAGAAAAGATATTAACCTATCTAACTAAATATTGTTCCAGTGCTTGGCTCAGCCAGGACTTGTTATCCTTCAATCAGAATTAAACTATCTCCAGAAGACAGGAAGGGAAAACCAGCTATCCACTCACCCAAGACATTGACTGGAGCTGAAGGTGACTGCTGATGCCGACTTTCTTCTTTGAGCCGACCTTCTTCTTGAAGCCAACTTCCTTCTTGGAGGGACTTTCTTCTTGGAGTCCACTCTCTACTAGCCTCCTTCACCAGACCTTTCACTAGACTACACTGCTCAGGGATTTTCATGGCTTTTATGGTGGTTTCCTGTCCCTGCTCCTTTTCACAGGGGCCAGTCACAGTTTCCAAATTATCTGAGTTCTCACCTTTGGAACCACACCTTTCTGAGTGTGTGAACTCTTAAATTTCTGGCTTGTTCTCACCTAGCATCAAGTAAGGTGTGAACTCACTAAGTGGTTTGTGAGCTCCTCCACCTAGTTCAAGATTGCCAACCAAAGTGTTAACTAAGCAAAGAGAACAAAGGATTCCCTTTTCACAAATGTGAACTCAAAGAGAACCAAGAATTCCATTTTACAGGTTGCAATGGAATACTTTTGTGCTATAAGAAATGATGAACAGGATGAGTTAAGAAAAACCTGGAAAAACTTATATGAACTGATGCAAAGAGAAGGAAGCAGAACCAAGAGAACACAGTCTACAATAACAGCAATACTGTATGATAATCAATTGTGAAGGACTAAACTATGATCAGCAAAGCAAGTTTCCAAGAGATCCAGAAGTGACTCATGATGAAAAAACATCTTCAGTCAAAGAAGGAACTGTTGGAGTCTGATTGCAGATCAAAGCATTCCATCTTCCACTTTATTTCCTTCATTGGTTTTTCATTTTATGTGTGATATGTGTCTTCTGTCATGGAGTGAGCAATATGGAAACATGGAATGCATGAAAGCATTGACATAGCCTACATTAAACTATTTACTGCCTGGAGCAGGGGAGGGAAGGAGGGAGAGAATCTGAATTGTAAAATGTCAGAAAACCACTGTCAAAATTTTTTAGTATATGTAATTGAAAAAAAAAATTTTAAGTTAAAAAAAAAAAAAGACATCTGGCAAAGATGACCTCATTCCCTTCCAAAGCATCCTCCTTCCTTGTGGGGAAATCTTTTTCCTTGCTTTGAGTCTGTTCCTCCTCTGCCCTCAGGCCAACCCAAATAATTCAGGTCTCCCTTCACTAACTAGCCACTGAGTTGCTGATTTTGTTGCTTACTTCCTCCTTTTCAGCTCTGTTCCTGATGATTGAACATCCTGGCCCCTCTCCCCCAATTTGGATGATATATTACATCTCTTCCTGCTCTTAAAAGTTTTCAGTCTATTGTCAGTTGGGCCCTAAGAAACTGAGCCTTTTTATCATTTTGTTCTGTGTAGAGAAATGTCAAGGATTTATGCAATAGAAGGAGAAGCTATAGTAGATAGATCATGTGGATAGAGTCAGGAAGAGGTAGATTTGATCCCATCTCTAATGTCTAAAGACCGTGTGACCCTGGGCAAGTCACTTAACAAATCTGTGTTCTAGGGAGCTATCTAAAACTGTAGGTTACAAAAAAGATGCTGGCCTACTCTGATGGAAGGAATCCCCATTAAAGTGACAGATCCACTCACTGCTCCATGGGAAAATATATTCAGGGATGTCCTAACTGGGCAGTCCTAAGACACATTTCCTGAATTCCCAAGGGGATACCAGGAAGACCTGGGTTCAAATCCTACCCCAGACAATTACTCTAGCAGGGCAAACAGTTTCACTTTTCTGAGATTCAGTTTCTTCAGCTGTAAAATATTTATAATAATAAAGCAGGGCTATTGTGGGTATTGAACGAGAAAATGTCCGTAAAGCACTTTTCAAATCTTAAAGTGTTATTTAAACATCAATTAATTTTATCAATCTATATTAACTCTTAAGTCAGGCAATGTGCTTAATTATTAGGAAGTTTTCCTAAAATCTCTTCTAGAAGAAGACCATTTCTCATCAAGGCCTCTTTGATTTCTTATAAATACTTCCTTATGTTCCTTTTTTTTTTTGCCCAGAAAGTTAGAAATAGCTATGTGCAATGAATAGTGCCTGTCATGTTCATCATTTTTAGACCTGCCAATGAGAAATGAGCCTGCAGAGAAAGCTGAGAAAATTTTCCACAAATTTATAAAATTCTTTGAACATGAATGTGCAATCTAATCTTCTTGTAAAACAATAATGGATCATTTTCTCTCCCAAATGAAGAAAATAAAGGAGTAAAGAGGGAATAAATAGCTCTAATATCACTAGCTAATTTTGTTTGCAATTTTCCAAATTCCAGATTAATGGCCAAACAGTGCACCCATTCTACTAGATATGGTTCAGAATGTTCAAGCTTCGCAGTGATGGCCACACGGATCATGGCGATTACAAGGCACAATGATACAGCTGTCATCCATGGAGACCAGAGCTGTTTGATTTAAGAACTTTGGCCAATCGTCTCCCAAAATCAGTGGAATGAAGCAAGGGCTAGAAATCCTTCAATTATTTCCTCCTAGAGCAGTAAAACATTTGCTAGATCAGGGTTCTGCTGTTTCTTCAAATCTCAAGCCAAATCATATTCATGAATTCTGGTCAATCCAGAAAGTGTTATTAAGTTAAGTAAGTGTTATAACACCTACTGTGTGCCAGGCGTAATGAGAGGTGCTTAAGTCCCTCATCTCAGAGTTTACTCTAATAGATTTCCTTATCCCAATGTCTTCCTTACTCCAATAGATCCTTCATTGAGTTTCCAAAGCAATTTTTCTAAAGTGTGTGGATCTGACCAAGTCACTTCTTTCCCCATATTTACACACACTCAACAAACTCCAGTGGCTCCCTACTGCCTATAGAAGCAAACTTAGGGTTGAAGGATCTTGACAACCTGGCCTTTCCCCACTTCTCTTGCCTTCTTACATATTGTTGCCCCTTCACATACTCCAGATTTAGCTGCTACACCCCACATTCCATCTCCCACCTTCCTGACTGCACTAATCTGTTCCCCATGCCTGGAATGATCTCCCTCATCATCTCCGTCTCTTCCTTTCCCTGATTTCCCTCCAATTTCCACTTAAGTCCCACCTCCTCCAAGTCTGCCAGATGCTATTATCTTCCCTTCTGAGATGACCTTCCATCTCTCCTGGATGTAGCTCATTTGCACATAATTATTTGCATGTTTTCTCCCCCATTAGATTGGGAGCTCATTAAAGCAAGGACAGTTTTTGCCTTTCTTCATCTAACTGCCCGACATATAGTAAGTACTTAATAAATTCCAGGCATGGGGAACAGATTAGTGCAGTCAGGAAGGTGGGAGATGGAATGTGGGGTGTAGCAGCTAAATCTGGAGTATGTGAAGGGGCAACAATATGTAAGAAGGCTAGATTGCTAGTCTACTGGGGGGAGACAAAACGTACTCCATTGGTTCTCAAGGGCTGTGGGCACGTCAGCATGTGTGAGGCGAATTTGATGGACTTTTCACTTTTCCTTACATGAACATCCATGGGACTCTCAACTCTCCTGTAATGTGTCCTATGGACAGACTGGTGATGATGAAGGAAGATAGATTCACAGCTCCACAAGAAGCCCATTAGAAAAACTATATCATACTTTAGGAGAACATCTTGAGGATTTCCAGCAACCAGGAATTGTTACTCCTCTGCCTCAGGAGTTCTCTAAGACTGAACCCTTTTGCCCTGACTCTGTATCACATATATTTGAGCAGTTGTTTTATGCCAGCTTTCTTCGTATACCACCTGGGTGAATAATCCTTTCTAAAACCTAATTATATCTGGGTAATTGGTATCAACTCATAATCATGATGGGAAGCACACCAGTGGTGGGCTCAGAGCCATAGTATTAGAAAGACAACCACCAAGCTTTTAGGGCTAACCCTAGAGGTCTGAGGGAATGCAGCAGCCTTTCTCGGGGAACCCACCTCATTGAGATGAGTATTACATTTCTAAAAGAGATGGCTGGAAAGGATCCATGAAATCAAAGATTTAGAATTGGAAAGAACCTGAGAGGATGTGTCATCTAAGCCACTCCTTTCATAAGTCATTGAGCTGAGACTCAGCCATCTTGACTTAAAGTTACATGAGCAGGAAGTCACATCACTTGGATTGAGCTTTCCATTGGCTCGGATTCCAGAGTCAAGCTTTTTTCTACCACATCACACTTCCTTAAAACCAATTATGGAGTTATAAAGAGAAATATTGAAAATTTGACAGAATTAGCTGCCATCTTTCCTACAAAGGCCCCAACTCTCAGAGAAGTCAAATTTCATTAAGTTTCCTAAAAACAGTCTAGTAGCCATGGGAGAGTCCAACCATCCAGACATCTGCTGGAAGCATTCCTTTGGCTCACAGCAAAGCAGTTAACAAATTCCATAGCAAATAAAAATTGCATTCCATATCTGGATGTCCCTTAGCAGCCATTTGCTTCCAAAATCGGGGTGTTGTTTATGTGCTACCTCTGGAAAGGACCTTAGACATAGTCATCGTCCAATCCCTTTCTTTCGTAGATGAGGAAACAGAGGTGACTTACCTTAGGTCACACAAGGAATAGGCAGCATTTAGCTATTTAGCTTCTCGGATTCCCAATTCAAGCCTCTTTCAACCATACCAGAGCTCTCACAAATCAAATAATATCACTACTTAATGAATTAATAAGAATTGAAAATGTTCTCCTGTTAGACTATGAATGGATGAATAACTCTTTAGAATTTTACAATAATTTTTCAGATACTTTGGCATTTGGGGAAACTCAGTGATCTCATCAGCATGAGAAAATCCTCCAACAGTGCAAATTGCAGCCTGCCTTCTCATGCCATGGGATTCTGGTCCAGGGCTTCCCACAAGAGGATCCAGAACTTCCCTCATAGATACTTGTCTGATTGATCAATCTTTTACCTAGCATGCAGGATGCAGATGCATCAACCTGGATAAGGAAATAATAACCATGAGCACTTATATAGCACTTTAAGATTTGCAAAGCTCTTCACAGATGTTATCATTTCATCTTCGAAGCATACCAGAAGTAGGTGATATTTTTTATTCAATTATTTGCACTACTGTCCAATTATTCATGATCCTATTTGGGGTTTTCTTAGCAAAGATGCTACAGTGGTTTGCCATTTCCTTCTCTAGTTCATTTTATAGATAAGGAAACTGAGGCAAACAGGGTGAAGTGGCTTGCCCAGAGTCACACAGCCAGTAAATATCTGAGACCAGATTTGAACTCAAGAAGATGAGTGTTAGATTAATTTTATAGTAGAAGAAACTGAGGCACATTGAAGTTAATTGACTTGCCCAGGATCACACAGCTAGTAAGGGGCTGAGGCTAGATTTGAACTCAGATCTTCCTGAGTAGGTAGAGAAGGAAATGTCAAACAACTCTAGTATCTTTACCAAGAAAACCCCAAATGGGGTCACAAAGAGTGAGACACAACTGAAAAAGGAATGAACAACAACTCCCTGAGTAGGGGAACAACATGATAAATTAAGCATAAGTGTATATTAGTAAATATTAATTTTCCTTAACAGTCAAATTATTCATAATTTTAAAAAGAGTTGTCCTCTTACTGTAATGCTAGTCTCATGTTTTACTTTTAATTTTATATATGTAACATAATATAATATGTAACATAACAATAATATAATACATGTGATTTTTTATAAATATATAATAAATTATAATCAATATATTTATCCAAGAAACAAATTCTTACATTAGCTAGTCCAAAACTCTATGTCTCATTCTTTTTCCCCTTCTTCTCTTTCCTCTCCCCTCCCCAAGAAAGCAGGTATCTATAAAGACTCCATTGGTGGAGGTCACTTTATCAAGAAGAGCTCTCATCCACACTTTAAAAAAAAAAGAAGAAAGTATCAAAGAAAACTTTGACTAAGTCAATCACGATTTATTGACTCTTGGGGCAAACTAGGTGGCTCAGTGGATGGAGAGTCAGGCCCAGAGATGAGAGGTCCTAGGTTCAAATCTGGCCTCAGACACTTCCTAGTTGTGTGACCCTGGGCAAGTCACTTAACTCCAACTGCCTAGCCTTTATGGATCTCTTGCCTTGGAACTGTTACTTAATATCAGTTATAAGACAAAAGGTAAAAGGTTTTTTTAATAAATAAGAAGATTTATTGATTCTTAAATTTTGGGACTTTCAAAAGAAAAATAGAAATTCTTTGTAGAAAGTCAACTTATGTTGAAACTCAGGTTACCAATTACAGACGTACAAAGCAATCATAGGGAAAATAGAAATCCTAACGCTAATGCAGAATTACAGGGACTTCAGAGAGACTCCCACTTGGGTGAAGAGAAGGACCGAGACGGAGAGCTGAAGGAAATTGAATGGAATGATGAAGTCGAAAAGAGATTCAAGGAATTTTCCAAATGAGTATTTATTGGAGAAGGCAATGGGGAGATTCTGGTTCCAAGGGCACTTTTTTGTGAGAAAGCAGAGAATGGCCTTGATGGAAATTCTTTAGTCTCTGAGGAGAAAGGTAGGAAGCAACTTGAGAAACTCAGCATAGTAAATCACCAGGACCAGATGTTATTCAGCCAAGGGTCCTGAATGAGATAAAGTGGGAAATCATGGCGTCAGTGACAAGGATATATAGTAGATGCTGAAAAAATAGCAAATATCCCTGAAGATTACGAAGTCATTAATAAGCACTTTGTAGGTTAGTATGTATTTATTTAGTTACCCATGAATTTACTTACATGTTTAGCTATTTGGTTATTCATTCATTTGTTTGGATGTTTAATTCTTGATTGAAGAATCAAGAGATTTTTTGGAAGAAACAAAGCAGATCAATTTCAGAAGGTAGATAGAGTCCTCAGTAGTTTTGTTTGTTCTGTTCTTTGCTTTGAGAGGGAATATTCATCATCTTCAAACTCTCCTAGGGATACAAAATGATATGATAATTTGTTTTTCCCCCCAAAAAAAGTATAAATAAAACTTTATCGTCATCTAGGGCTTGGGTAATCCCCAGTTAGGTATGGAGCTTTCTTTTCTAGTTCTGCAAGTAGTTTCAAGAACCTAAGGACCATTCTAAGAAAGTGGAGGTAGGGAATAAAAAAGTCACAAGTCTATAGGACCATGGAATTGAGAGCTGAATTCTGGGGTGGGGTGGGGTGGGGATTCTGAGGGATCATCTGATCAAATACTCTCATTTCACAAAAGAGAGAAGAGACTGAAGAGTGTAATGGGGAAAGGACTAGACTTGGATTTGACTAGACTTTGGTTCAAATCTGGCCTTAGATACTTACTAGATGGGCAACCCTGGCAAGTCACTTCACTGTTCTCACTTTAGTTTCTTCGTCTGTAAAATGAGAGGTTTGGTTTTGATGATTTTCAAGTTCCAAATTGATGACTGAGGACTGTCCCAAGTTGACATGGATAATTAGTACAGAAAGCAAGTTCCAACAGTATAAATTAATAAGACTTTTTGTCCATCAAGAACCAAGATGAAACTCTCAAACCCTAGACCCATGTTGGTGAACCTATGGTATGTGTGCCAGAGAGGGTTACTTCCTTCCCCCTCTCTATGTGCCCCTGAAGACATTTCTCTCATCACTCATCCCTTTGCCCAGTAGCCCAATGGGAACACTTCCTCCCTCCCTTGTCTGGGGCAAGGTAGGGGTGGGGCTCACATGCAGCATGAGGGTTGCAGTTTGGGCACTCAGTCTCTAAAAGATTTGCCACCACTGTCCTAGACAATGTGGCTTTGCACAGTCCAGGATTTTATCAGTATGCATTAGAATGACAAAAGTTATATTTGCCATCATCCTTTGAGGAGATGCCATACTGGGATAGATTTACCCAAATTTGAACTCATTTCAATTCAAATAATGTTTATCAAAATGCCAGAGGACCTACTATGAAAGGTATATACCTGATTGTTATCCCAGGACATCAATCAATCCACCCACAAGCATTTATGAGTTGCCTGTTCAGTGCCAAGCTCTTTACTAACCAATGAAGATACAAATTAAAATGGAAACCACTCTAGGACCATAGGATCCCACATTTAGTGCTGGTAGGTAGGACTTCAGAGGTCTTCAAGTCCAACACTTTCCCCCAGTTGTACTGACGAGTCCTTCTCTTGGAAGCAAGTAGGTAGCATAGTAGACAGAGTACCAGACTCATCTTCATGAGTTCAAATCTGTCCTCAGAGACTTACTAGCTATGTGACCCTGGACAACTCGCTTAACATTTTTGCCTCAGTTTCCTTATATGTATAATGAGCTACAAAAGGAAATGGAAAATTACTCCAGTGTTTTTTCCAAGAAAACCCCAAATTGGGTCACAAATAGTCAAATGTGACTAAAAGCAACTGAACAAGAGGATATAATGTAACCAAGCTAATCAGTCAACAAACATTTTTATTTAGCATCTTCTCTGAATCGGCCACTGTACTAAATTGCTGGGGATTCAAAGAAAGGCAAAAATAAGTCTCTGCTCTCAAGGAATACACTGCTTAACATGGGGGACAACATGCAAGGAAATACATATGAAAATGGTATGGACACAATAAATTGGAGCTGATCAACAGAGAAGACACTGAAATTAAGGGGAATGAGGGAAAGACTTACTGTAGAAGGTGGGGTTTTAGTTGGGACTTGATGAAAACCAGAGCATGAGTCACAAAAGAACACAAATAACCAAGAAGAATGTAGACGGAGTTTGGCAGATCTCACAAGCCTAAACAAGCCAGAAATCAAGGGTAGTATGACTGAGCTACAATTTGCAAGAATGGTACTAGGGAAAGTGTCAGAAGATCTGAGTTCAAATCCTGATTTAGCTATTACTATATTTATGACTCTGGGCAAGTCATATATCCTCTTGGAAATAGTTTCTTCATCTATAAAATAGGGTTGTACTGTATGATGTCTAAGATCAAAAGCATGATGTGGTCATGAGATAATAATGGTAGGCATGATAAAACTAAGAATAGGTGGAAACTGGTAAGGAGAATTAAGGACAATCAAAAAAAGAAGAATGAGGAAGCTAAATTAGAGGAAATAGCATGTTGACAGAAGTGATAAGACCATGGCTTAGGATGATGATGACAGATAATGGATGGAAGGCTGCCCTGCTCAATGTGTTCTTCTTTAGGTTTGTCTTCCAAGAAGAATGACCTTTGGGCTATGAATGACAGAGCACAAATAACTAATAGGGAGTTATTACCCAAGATTAGTGGAGAGTTACAAAAAGAATGAATGAATGAATGAATGAATGAACATTTATTCAGTGATCTAAAGAGTTTGATTGATGTGTTTATTAGGCTAATAAATGGGGGACACAAGTACAGACCCCAAAACCCATGCATATATAGGCACACGTGCTCAAGCACCCACAGAGATATCCCAGCCAGATCACACAGATGCTCAGAGCTAGGAGTGAGGATGATGGTGCCTGCAATCCTATCTGGCCCTATATCGGGAGGATTAAAATGAGGCCCCAGCCCTACTCCTCTTCCTCTGCTACCAGTGAGAGGAAATAAGTGTTGTCAACATGCAAGAGTATCAGAATGATGGTCACGTTTCTATTCCTGGCCCCCAAAGACGGCCATTACTATTCTGAGCATGATGGCCAGTAAGCCCAACCTAATTATGGGCAAATTGATTAAGAGTCGCATGATTTCAGGATTAGCACTGGGGCAGATGCTGCTTAACACAGCAGGCAAGGACCCAGAGGAGGAAACAGCAGCTGGTAGAGCTCAGAAAGTTGTTCAGAATGACCCCAAGAGTTTGCAGTTACTCAAACTCAAGTCATCAATGTCTCTAATAATAATAGCTAATATTTCTAGAATGCTTACTATGTGCCAGGTACTGTGCTAATAAGAACTTCATGATTATCATATTTGATCCTAGAAGATGGTTATTATTATTATTATTCCCATTTTACAGTTGAGGAAACTGAAGCAAGGAGAGGTTTAGTGATTTGCTCCCAGCTAGTGTCTAAAGACAAATTTGAACTCAAGTCTTCCTAACTCTGAGCCAAGTGCTCTATACACTATGCCACCTAATTCCAGAGTTAACACCTACTTAGACCAGGGGGACCTCACCTTTTTGTTATGGATCCCTTTGGAGAATCTGATGAAGTCATTAGACTAAATGTGTAAATAAAATACAAAGTATTACAAAGGAAATGAATTATATTGAAATATGATTATCAGGATATGGATATATGTATAGATATATGTATAATGAGTCGAAGATTTCAGACTAAAAACCTCAAATCTAGGAGAGATTGTACAAAAGATTCAAGCATTGTTTTCTATAAATTTGAGTTTTGGCTATTTCACTACTTCTAGTGAAAAATGTCCAAACCTGAGAAAGTATATATAGTTTCTTCTAAAGATGGCCCCCCAAGTCCTGCTTCACTCAGGTAGAACAGGGAGCAAGGAGTGGAAGACACCAAGAATCAAATCTAAGCTAGATAGATGAAAGATCTTTCTAATGGGCAGAGCTATCCAAAAAGAGGAATGGGCATCCTTGGAAACCTTCCAACGAAGGTTGAATGAAGTGGAGGAGTCAAAACAAGGGGACCAGGATTATTAGATCTCGCCATATATGGAAGAGAGTAACATATAAGAAGACTGGAAAAGCAGGAGTGAGCCAGGTTCTTAAGGACTTTGAAAAGCAAACAAGATTTTATGGTGGATCCTGGAGGTCCTAGAGAGTCACTGGAGTTTGTTGAATGGCGGAGTTAGAGGGTGGTAGGATAGACATGGTCCAACTGCACTTTAGGAAGATTAATTTGACAACTTAATGGAGGGTAGCCTGGAGTGGGAAAGACAAGAAGCAGGCATACCCACTAGTAGCTACTGCAATAGTCTAGATGTGAGGTGTTCTGGGCCAGCACCATGAATGGGGTAATGTCAGGGGAGAAAAGGGGATATGTTGGAGAGAGGGTGCAAAGATGAAATCGACAGGTTTTGGAGGCAGCTTAGATGTAGGGGGTGAGGGGGGTGGATATGAGAGTCAAAAGTCCAGGGTGACTCCTCACCTGTCAGCCCCCCTCCAAGGTCCAAGAGGATGCTATTGCCCTCCACAGTAATAAGAAAGTTAGGGGGAAGGAGAGTTTGGAGTGAACGATAATGAGTTCAATGTTAGACATGTTGAGTTTCTGATGTCTGCAGGACATTCAACTTGCCTGATAGGTAGTTAGCAATAAGAGACTAAAGGTCAGTAGAGAGATTAGGTATGGATAAATGGATCTGAGAATTATCAGCATAGAGATGGTAATTAAATCCACGGGAGCTAATGAGATCTTCAAGTAAAGTAGTATAAAAAGAGAAGAGAAGAGGATCCAAGACAGAACCTTGGGAGATACCCTTAGACAAGTTCAGAATAAACATATAGCAAAGAAAACTAAACAAAAGCTGAAAACTGATGGTCCGAAAATATTAAAAACATATAGTATCCCAAGTAATAGATCATATTAGACAAAAGATGAAAGGTGGGAAGTACTCAGAATATAAAAGGAAGTGTATTACGAGATATTTTCAACATTTCTCATCAAAAACATATTTTTGACATGACCAACAAGATGAACTAGACATTTTCTCCAAACCTTTTAAGCTCTTAGAGCTCCATAAAATAAAAATTATGCCCAAGAGATGAAATTATCACATCTCCATAAGCCAAGATACCATGAAGTCCAATGAAGTGATAGTCTGATGAATGACTAGGAAAGAGGGCTAATCTCTAATCCCCAAGGAGCTCATTCAATACTCTTTCCCCTTAAGACACCATGCTTTGACAGGGAGGCACAATCCAATCCACAGACATGCATTCTGGAATCCATTCAACAAATTTCTTTGCTACTCCTATATTTCCTGCCAGGATACCTTGCCTCTACCTTCACCTCACCATTCTGAGCTGACTAAACACATAATTCTACTCTACTTTCTATTCTACATAGGTATGAAGTGGAACCTCAAGTTTGTCTTAATTTGTATTTCTCTTAAATCCTTAGCTGTTTAGAGGATTTTTTCATATAACTGCCTGTTCTTGTCCTCTGACCAATTACTACTAAGGATTGTATATTAGAGAGAAGTCATTTCAGAAAGTGCCTAAGGCCAGTGAAAATTAAATTTTCCCACTGTAAGAGGAAGCCAAAACATATTTAATGTCCATCCTTGGGAGAATCTTCCATCAAAAGGGAAAGAGTTAGAAAGTGAGTAAGAAGGAAGAATGTGGAAAAAAGACTGCATATAAAGGTAACCTCAGTTAAAATTCTTGAGACCACCCAGAGAAGTCACCTGGGAAATAATTTTTAAAAGAAGAGGAGATCATCTTGAAGAACTCTAAATGGGTCCAAATATCTCTACCTAAATATTGAATTAGAAGATGAAGGAAAATGAATCAACACTTCATGAGGCAAAAGAACCCATGGATTCCCAATAAAGTATGGAACAAAAGCAAGATGTTCCCAAATCATTCAAAAGAGAAATAATAATTGTGAAAGCAGACTATATGACCTATACCAGCATTGGGGAAGAATTGGCGTGCATGCAGAGCTGGCACTTGGAGAGTTGCTCCATTCCCCCTCTTCCCAGTGCCCAAAAAAGTTTTGCATGCCCCTCCCCTCTGTCCAGCCACCCAAAGCTAGCACTTCCTCTCTCTGTTCTTTGGGTTAATGTGAGGGGTTCACAGGCAGATTGAAATTGCAGTCTGGGCATGCAACCTTGAAAACCTTTGCCAACTCTGGCCTATACTGTAGAAAAAAATCTAATCCAAAGGGTTGTCTTTCCAAAGAAACAAAAAAAAGAACATCTTATAAGGAATACACATGGTAGATGCTTAATAAATGTTTAATGATTGTTTAGACATTCAGTTCAAAATGTCTGAAGATGAAAGAATGAAGATTTGGAATAAGATCTCAAAAAATGTCACAGAGAAGGGGGCAGTCTGATAGGAGGAGAACCAGGAAAGAATGGTCTCCCAAAAACCTAGTTAGAAGAGAGTATTAAGGAGGAGAGAGGGAAACAGTGTCAAAGACTGCAGAGAAGTCAAAGGGAATAAGATTAAGAAAAAGCTATTGGATTTATCAACTAAAAGACCATTAGTAACTTTGGAGAAAGCAGTTTCAGTGAAATGATAAGGGCAGAAACCAAATTATAAAATATTTACTAGTTGTGTGATCCTAAGTAAATCATTTAACCTTTCTTTGCCTCAGTTCTCTCATCTGTAAAATGCACAAAATAATAGCAACTATCTCACAAGGTTGTTGTGAGGATTGAATGAGGTAATATTTACAAAGGATTCTCGATCTTCGAAGCACTATAAAAGAGCCAGCTATTATTATTATTGACTATAATGGTAGTAATAAGAGGGATTTCAAGATATTCCTTTAAAAAAAACAGATGTGAATATGTCATTTGCTTTTCAATTATACTAGATGACAGAAACAGCAGACACTTAAATATCATACCAAGGAAAACATAAGTAACAAAATAAACCACTTCAAAAAAAGCAGAAGAAAGACACCTATGGAGTTAAAAATAGCACCATCGATACTATCAGCATCACCAACCCAAACAAGAATATACCAACAGAGGGGCCATCTTAATGTACACAAGGAGATAAAGATGAAGATAAATTTTAAATAGAAGTGATTGATGGAGGAATAGGCCTGAAACACCGTGGATTAAGGCTTACAACACCCAACCTACAGGTGAGCCAAATATTTCTTGATGAGGTTAAAGAACATAAAGGGATATAAAGGGAAGAGGAAAGAAAGTAGATGAAGGGGAATGATGTGCCTGAATCAAGCCAGTGGTAAACAATGGAGGCGAAGTAATTCCTCTAATCTCTCCAAAAGAAAGAAAAAATTAAATAAAGCTCCCAAATTGGAGAATGAGACAGGTTTGATAGTGATCAGAAGAGGGTCCGTGGAAATAAGATTGCCCTAAAGTAGATCAGGCCAAAACACCTGAAGTGATCATGTACTTCCTTTTAGAAGAATACTATTTATTATATGGAATAGTTCTCTGGAAGGAGAGAGGGGGAGAAATACTAGGGGAAATTTTGACAATATAAAAGCAAAAGATATCCACAAATTTATTAAATTAAAAATGTCCTTTAATAACATAGAAGCCCACCACAAGGAGCTCAAGCATTTATTTTTTTGATGGGAAATAATATACAAGGATTCCACTGGATAATGACAAATGATGAGGCACAATTTCCCAACCTTGTTTGAGGTACTTATGTGCCTTGTCCTATCTCAAAATGCAAACTGTGACAATGGTCTTGGTCAGCAATTTCTGACTTCAATGATGTTTATTCAGTCCGCTTCAGTGAGTTATCTAGGACTCAGAGAGTTTTGAGGTTTGTCCTCAGCAATTTCACTGACCCGTGTGTGACTCTGCACCAACCAAAATGCCTCATTTTAGCATTCAACTCCCTCTACCTTGCCATATCATCATTGCTTCTCCTTTACATGCCAATATTTTTTCTCAGTTACTACTCAAAATAATCTCCCCACTCATGTTAATTAATTTGACAAATTCCAAATACAGTTTACTAATATCTACCTTAAGAAGGCAGTGGAGTGGAGTGGAAATGAGCACTTGGTCTGAAGCCAAAGAGCCTCTGCTCTGCTACTTACTAGCCATATAAAAATGGACACTTAGCTTCCCAAGTCTTGGTTTCTCCATTAGTAAAATAAGGAAATTAAAGTCAATGGTGCCCCTTCCAGCTGTAAGAAATGTAGGAAGGAAAAGGAAAAAAAAGAGAATGGAATGAAGGGAGGAAAAAGGAGAGGAGAGGAGGGGAAAGGAGGTACAAGAAAAAAAGGAAAAATCAAAGCTCAGTGCTACTGGTTTTTTCCATATATAAAACAGAAATCACAAACTCAATGAATATTGTTTATTCCTCTCTCTATAAAGAACTTTAAGGTTTACAATATGCTTTCTTTACAACAGGGTTTTGGAGCAGGTAGTATGTAGCATTATCTTAATTTTGCCTTTAGGGATGTGATATGACTAGAACCAATAACTGAAAGGGTTTTCTGACAATATATAAGACAAAAGTTGAACGGAGGGCTCAGAGTCAACAGTGAAGGAGAAAGGAGTGAAAAGAAGTAATATAATCACTGGATTTGTGCAGATGCTACTGTATGTCCACTTTGGTGGAAAGGAAAAGCTTCACTGGCACTGACTGAAAAGGCTTTCTGAGGAGAGGCTTATTAACCACAGCACTCCTGCAATAGATGGTGTCCCTGAAGAGAGCTAATTGCTAACAATTGCTAGTAACTAAGAAATCATACCCAGCAAGGAGCAGTTGAAAGTGGCACAGATAGCAAACCCACTAGAAAGCAGCATAATGACATCAGAGACATGAATTGCCCCTCCCAAAAAATGCACCCAAGCCATACATAGTCCAACCAAGAACATATATATCTGTGGAAGAATGATCCCAAGGTTTATGGGGGAATTTTTCTGTTAATGCTATCATGAGATATTTCTCATGAAGTTCTTAATTCTCATCATATTATCAAGAGATAAATCATGAGAATTTCATCACCAGGTTGATTTACTTGGTAATTAATTTTTTAGCAAGTCTCTTCTAAGAGAAGTTAAGTGGAACAGGTGCTAGGTTACTCAATTTAGAGTCAGGAAGATCTGAGTCTATATCCTGCCTTAGACAGTGGCTATATGACTGGGCAAATCATTTAATTTCTCTCAGACTCAGTTTCCTCTGTAAATGAGGATAATACTACTACCTATTTCATAGGATTGTTGTGAAAATCAAATATGATAATGCCTGTAAAGCAAAACTTCTAGATTCCAAGTCCAGAACTCTATCCAATTGGTCATGAAGATAAGGTTAATAGAAATGCCCTTTTAAAAATGTTATATAATGCCATATAATGGAGGATTGGCCAATGAGGGCTCAATCTTCAGAGCATGCTCAGGTTTTTCCTACCTAGTGGGCTAGACAGAACAGATTCAGTTATCCTTCATTCCATTCCAATCCAACATGTGGAACTCTGAGAAACTTAGAGGTTGGAATTGCGTGATGATGTGATGTCTTCTTGTTGGTAATAGAGCAAGAAGAATCAATGGCCTAGAAGGTGCTAACCCTAAACTAAGTTCTCCTACAAAAAGATCTGCCCAATAATCTCTCAGGCTTTTTTCCTTCCTGGCAGCAATTAAGGCAAAATTGGTAGGAGTTACTAGGGAGGGAGAAACATCTCTCATCCTGCTGCCATATGTCCACAAGTGCATGCCACATCTGTTTGTTTGGGTTTATTCTTCCCTGGTCTTTGGCAAATGAGTATCCAGAAGTGAAATTGTTCAGGCTCTGGTGAGTTCAGGAGACCCTCCTAGAGTTCTGAGAGATCATCCAAACAATAAGGATCAGGAGCAGAGACCACTGGAGGTAGTAGCAGTGGGCACCAGAAGATCAGGGGTTTATGAAAGAGGAAGCATTTACACATAGATGAATAAGAATAGTTGCTTAAGGACTTTGGTGGCTTCAGAGGCCATAATCCTTCCTTAAAGAGAAAATTGTGGGCTTTAGACTATAGATAGGCATTCTGGAGAGATGGGGGAGAAGCTATATTTAATGGGAATTTGGTAAAAATTTCATGAGGGTTCAAAATCTTGAGGTCCTTCTTCTCCCTATGCATTTACTACACTTGTATGTTGCTATACTTTTATTTTAAATTAGAACACTCCCCAAGGACCCTGTGTATGTGAGAGGAAAGTGGGCTCTCAGATTAGAGAGGAATATTTCTGTAACTAGTTCCTTGCTATTCCTTCTCCATAAATCTCTTTTCTAAAACTAATGGATTCCCACTAATTCTTATTGATAATGAGTAACATACTAGTGGGCAGCTAGGTGGCTCAGTGCATAGAAGGCTGGTCCTGGACTCATCTTCTTGAGTTCAAATATGGCCTCAGACACTTACTAGCTGTGTGATCCTGGGTAAGTCACTTAACCCTGTTGTCCTCAATTTCCTCATCTGTAAAATGAGCTGAAAAAGGAAATGGCAAACCATTCCAGTATCTTTGCCAAGAAAACCCTAAATGGGGTCATGAAGAGTCAGATAGGACTGAGAATGACTGAACAACAAACAAACTAGTTGAGGTTTAGGAGTTATGGTACTAGAAACCTCAACCCTTTTGTATTATCCCTTAGACCTTTAAAGCAAAAGTACTCAAGTTCTCTCCTGGGGCCCAACCTATGAGTTATAGAGTTAGGAAAGGGAGTTTACTCAAAGGAGGGGGTAACATAAGTGTTCACCACTATTTGTAATTGATACAGTATTCTTTTTTCCAAAGACCTTTTCACAGCAGAGATTTTATTAAGGATTCTCAAAGGTTACAATAGTAGAAAGCAAATTCTGTTGGGTTGTACCAAGTTAGAAAGATTTCACAGATAGGCTAAAAGTCAGCCTGACATGTTGGTCCTCCAAGCAGCAACCCAGCTAAATTCAAAGAGACTAAGCACTAACTTGACCTCAAGGGAATCAATTTGGGGTCAGAAGAATTCTTGAAGACCTACCAAATCAATGAAATGGGAGGTAACGATGGAAGCATTATAGTTTCAAATTTGGGCTTTATAGGAAGGAAAGCTTCCTAAGCATTAGAGCAACTCAAGGTAAAATGGGCTGTTTCTAGAGGGATTGAGCTTCCCCTCAGCGAGAAGGCATCAATCAGAGGCTGCAGGACTACCAAGAAGTGTGCTCCAGGAAGGCTTTATTTTCAGGTAAAGCTTAGCCAGGGTGGTCTCGGTCTTCCAACTCTGAGATTCCTAGATTCTCATTTCTATTCCATTCCCAAAAAGTGCTTAGCATAGTGCCTGGCACATAGTAATTTCTAGATCAACATTTATACCCTACCCCCTCCTCCATTCCATTTCATTCCATTCTATTCGACAAGTATTTATGAGGCACCTATTATGTACCAAGCATCCTGCTAGGTTCTTGGAATACAGAGGCAAAAGAGAAGAATCTCTGCTCTCAAAGAACTTCCATTCTCCTGGAGGATGGTGACATATATACAAAAATTAATCAAAATACACACAAAGTACGAGAGAGAGAAAGAGAGAGAGAGAGAGAGAGAGAGAGAGAGAGAGAGAGACATTACCAGCTGATTTCAGGCCAGGCCAGTAGAGAGAGGGCACCCAGGAATAAATCCACAGTCCTTTCCAATTTATAAAGTACCCAACATGCAACTTTTCATTAGACAGTCAGCAACCTCATGAAGCAAGTAGGGCAGTTATTGCTCTTTTCTTTTTATAAATAGAAAAACAGTCAAGGCTCAGAGAGATTATGATTTTGATAAGACACATTTAGGAAGTAGCAAAAGCGAGCTACATCCTTGCATCTTCCAACATCTAGTCCACTGAGCTGTCCCACAGCACACATTGGCTTTCATGTGATTTCTTTTATTAATTGGCAATGTAGATGAATGGACCACCTAGAGAGCTTATCCCTGAGTTAAGTCCCGCATGTCCTGGGCAGACTCACCAAGGGATGAAGAGCTGGGCTAAGAATGGAGGAGGAGAGTGAACTGGATGGCCATTGGAAAACAGTACAGTTCTAAATAACTTCATGCTTCTCCATGAAACACAAGCCCACGTTAGTATCAGTCTTATGCCAAGGAAACTGGTTAAGAGTCATGAAATACTACAGAGTCCAAAGAATTGAGGTTGAAATGGAGGGGGGGATGTAGAGGGAGGGAGGAGTGAAAAAGAGAGACAGATAGAGACACAGAGAGAGACAGAGACAGAGATAGAGAGAAAGAGAGAGGGGGAAGAGAGGGGGAGAGAAAGAGAGATGGAGGGGAGAGAGACATAAAGGAAAGAGGCAGAGACAGAGACAGAAAGATGCAGAGAGAGAGAGAGAGAGAGAGAGAGAGAGAGAGAGAGAGAGAGAGAGAGAAGGAGGGAAAGAGGGAGGGAGAGAGGGAGCGAGAGATGTCCTAAACCTCAGGAAAGAGGCAGTATGGTATAATGAGCAGAACACGGTATACAGAGCAAAGAAATAAGTGTATTTGCCCTATATTTGGAAAGAGAGGAGTCTTAAATAGCATTTGTATCACTTGTATGACCTCACCTCAGGTGGGTCACTTAAGCCTCCCTAATCTGTAGTTTCCTTACCTGTCAAATCATGAGATTGGACAAGTAATCTCCAAAATTCCTTCTAGCTCTAACTTATCATGTAAAGTGACAAATGCAGACTTCCCATTCCCAGGGGAATGAATGAATGAATGTAAGGCATGAGTTCTTATCTGGGGTCCAAGAACCTGTTTTTAAAAACCCTCCATAGATGCATTCCAATATAATTGATTTCCTCTGTGCTCCCGTGTATTTTATTTTATGGATTTTAAAACATGATTCTGAAAAGGGCTCATCAACTTCCCCAGACTGCCTGCCTAAATGGGTCCATGACCCCCAAACATTTTATGATGGTGAGAAAAGCATTTGCTCCAATCACATTGATGAGATCACAAATCCATTGCAGTATTAGTGAATAATAATTAGGAACAATCCTGGATTGGTAACAAGAGTGGTTATAATTCACACATTGATTGATTGATTGATTAATGAACTCATAAAATATCTTGTGAGCACTCATGATGGGTCAGTCTTTGTTCTGGACAAATAGCCAATAGAATAAGATAAGGATGGCTTGAATGAGCTTGGGAGCGTTGGGAATGGAGAAAAGGAGAAATTTCAGACAAAGAAAAGCCATGACTCAGTGACTGATTGGCTGCAGGAGGTGAGGTTTCAAAGGTGACACCGCGGTCCCTACCCTTGTGGAATTTACAGTCTAGTAGGGGATAGAAGACATAGACATAAATAACCCTAATGCCAGGTACAATCTGAAAGTGCAGTAAGAGACATACAAATTACTCTGGCATTTCAGAGGAGGGAGAGGGTAGTTCCTGCTGGGGGGTCAAAGAAAGCTCCATGGAAGAGATGGCATTTGGGCTAGGCTTTGAAGGACAGGCAGAGGGGGGTGGGCAATCCTGGCAGAAGAAAAAGTATGAGCAAGGGTCTATGGAGATACAGAAAACATGGGCATCTTCAGGAAACAGGGTATAGTCTTTCTGACCAGAATAGACTGGAGTGTATAATGGGAGACAAGACTGTGAAGACAGACTGAGATCAAGTCAGTTGGCAAACATTTATTAAGCACTCATGTGTCAGTCCATGTACTAAGAATGAACAGACAAGGGAATGAGTGAAAAAGCACTTTATTAAGTCCCTGCTATGTGCCAAACACTAGGCTAAGTACTGGAGATACAGAGAGAAAAGTCTTTGTCTTCAAGCAGCTTATAGTTCTTTTTTTTAACCCTTACCTTCTGACTTAGCATCAGTACTAAGTATTGGTTCTAAGGCAGAAGAGCAGGAAGGGCTAGGCAATGGGAATTAAGTGACTTGCCCAGGGTCACACAATCAGGAAATATCTAAGGTCAGATTTGAACCCAGGACCTCTCATCTCTAGGTTTGACTCTCAATCCACTGAGCTACCTAGCTGCCCCCAAATAATCTATATTTCAATAAAGATCGATACATAGATTTAGAGCTGAAGGATACCTTTGAGACCACCTTGTTCTTTTAATAGATGAAGAGGCATAAGCCCAGAAAGGATACATGACTTACCTTTGGTCACAAGTAGGGGTTTGACCCAGTGGAATTGCTCACTGGCTACAGGAGGAGGATGGGAGGAGGGGAGGGAAAGAACATGAACCATGTAACCATGGGAAAATATTCTAATTCAATGAATTAAATAAAAATTTTCAAATTAAAAAAAAAGAAAAAAAAACAAGGATTTGAGGAGATTTTATATCAGATCTTTCTCTTTCAAAAGCTAACAGTTTATTCACTACACTATGCAGGGGTGTTTTGTTTAGAGAAATAGCAGGGATTGATAATGGATAATCAACAGTCAAAGGGCATTTGATTATTATGTCCTTTCCAGGAATTGTTGTTCAGTCACTTTTCAGTTGTGTTCCAGTTGTCACGACTCCATTTTGGGTTTTCTTGGCAAAGATACCGGTGTGTGGTTTGCCATTTTCTTCTCCAGATCATTTTACAGATGAAGAAACTGAGTCAATGGGGTTAAATGACTTGCCCAGGATCACTCAGTAAGTACCTGAGACCAGGTTTGAACTCAGGAAGATGAGTCTCTATCCATAGGCCACCTAGCGCCTTCCAGGCATGGTAGTGTTGATTTGATTACTGCTTCCAGATTTAGAATTGGAAATTGCTGGGAAGAAGAGGGTGAGCACTCAGCATGACACCGCTCAGGCCTGAAATAGTGATAGCTCACCAGTCAAAAGGCTGGGGCCCCCGAGAAGTCAATAGAATACTGGGTTGAGAGTCTGGAGCATAGAAGCAGGATACAAAGCTAGCCAAGCAACATGGAATCTATCAACAAGCAAGTATTCCTTAAGTTGTTCCAGGTACTGTGGTGGGTGTTGGTGACACAAATACAAGCAAGACAGCCTCCACAGCAGTCACTGAATACCAAAGGGAGCTTGTGCTTCATTCAGGAAGTCACAAGCAGCCACTGACTATTTTGGAGTGGAGTGGGAGCATGACAGAAGCAGTATTTTGGGAAGATGCATCCACTTGCTCTCCACTGAGAGTCTATTACAAAGCCTCATTTTAGGGTGAAGATGCCAATGGCTCCTTGACAGAGCCTTGTTAATGGAACCCAAGTCACAGCACGTTCTACCAAGCCATGGGGTCTTTGAGTCTGTTGCCTGAAGACCTACCTACCCCCAGAAGGCGGTGTCACCGAATTTTAGAATTATGTAGGTCACTTCCCTGTATGAAGAATCTCTGTTGAGGTAGAGAGGGGTCACATGAAAGAAATCTAGAAGCAGTGCAAAGAAGGCCATCAGAGAAGTATTTGGCCAGAAGAAGAAGAAAAAAGACGTTCTCACATGTAGGGAGAGAGAGATGACAAGAGGACAGTCCAGAAGTTTCACTGGGATCTGTGAAATGTCAGCAGAACTCAAGGAAGACGTCCAGACCATTTGGTGGATCCTGGGGCCATGTTTATGGAAGGACATGGTCAAGTCACACAGGACAGGTAGGCACGGATGGGGTGCAATTTGCATTAATGGGATGAATACCCGCATCAATGAAAGTACAAATCCTTTGCAGAACTGGAGTATCTATCAGGAACTAATTATATAATTATATAATAAAGTTATATGGTGGTCATACGTAGGAATGGTTCAAGGGAGGAAACAGAGGCATTAGGGAGAAGAATGAGAAAAGCAGACATATGTTCAGTGCTTAGTATAGTGCCTGGCACATAGTAGGTGCTTAATAAATGTGGGTTGATTGATTTGTTGGTTGTTTGGGATGAGTCTGATAGCAATGGGAATGAAATGATACTGTGAAGGTAGCAGCAGTGAGAGCTGAAGATGGATTAAGTGGAAAAAGAGGGGGAAGGAAGAGTCGAAAATGCCAGTGAGTATCATTGCAGTTAGAACACTAGAATTGGAGTTCAAGGACCTAGGTTCAAGACATGACTCAGACATTTACTAGCAAGTCACTGGTCTCCTCTGGCCCTCAGTTTTCCCATCTATGAAAGGGGAGGGTTGGATTCAGTGATTTCTAGGGTCCCTTCCTGTCTATGATCCTTTGTTTCTATGACTATAGATGTTGGGGTTGAAGGGAATACAGTCTATCTCTCCTAATAGAAGGAAAACTCATTGAGAACAAAGATTATTTTATATTTTATCTTTGTGTCCCAAGCACTTAGTAGACTCCCTGGCACCTTCTAGGCACTTAATAAATGTTGATTGATGGCCACATTGAGTCCAAACTTAGCTTTCATCAACTTTAATTAGCCCTAGCTAAAATTTCTCTTTGTTCCATGTGGATAGGAAGAAGAACTAGGTGTGAAATCTCATACTGGTTCAGGGAACTCCAAGGTGGGGAAAGTCACCATACAAGTGTAGACCATCAACTTGGGTTCTTAGAGAGCTGTCCAGGTCACTGAGAGATGAAGCGACTTGCCCAGAGTCCCACAGCAGTGTCAGAGTAGGATTGGAGCCCAGGTCTTCCTAACTTTGAGACCGCCTTCTTTCCACAATATCCCATATTGGGATTATTTTTCTAGAATCTCTGTCTTCATCTCCTAGGAAGTTTATGTCAGTTCCATGAAGAAAACTTTGGTAGTTCTTCAGGCTACGATTTACTGCAATGGAGAAGGAAAGAGGAGGCGCCAAGAAAGAAAGAGAGAGCCAAGGTGAGACAGAAGGAAAGAAAGATGACAAAGAGTGTCTGAGCTACAGGACCTCCTGGCTCACAACCTGGCATGATCTGCTCATCTGGCTTGCCCCTCTTGCCATAACATTTGTATATCATCCCCAGACCAGCCTGTGTCAGGGAGAGCTGCCGCCTGGCCTCCAATGCCTGCCCTTCACCATCGTGCTTACGTCATGATTCATAGACTCTCTCAGCTCTTTCTGACTGCCTGCAATTACATGTGACAAATGATTCTTCCGTGTCCTGTCGGCTTTACCTTTTCAAAACGTTTCCGAGATAAGTCATCTCGTGTATACTGGACTGTCTTCCGAACAGTAAATCCAGGGATGAGAAGGGACTGGCCCTGGGGACTCCACCGAAGGTGCAGAGAACCTGGAAACCTGGCCAGCCCAATGAAGAGTGTGCCAGAGGAGACCTCAGGGGAGCAGACTGCAAGAAGGGCGGAGCTGGCATCGGATGGGCAAAGATGCCAAAAGATAGAAATGCTCCATGTTGGAAAGGCTGGGGGAAGACAGGCTCCCCGACACATTATTGGCAGAGCTGGAATTGCTTCCACTTGCTGAAAAACAATCAAAATCGACTAACCGCCCTCTAGGAGCCTCCAACCCTACAATAACTCTATTGATGAATCAGCCAGCATTTATTCATCCCTACTATGTGCCAGGATCTATGCTAGGAGCTTGTGGTTCAAAGACAACATGGAACCATTCCCTGCCTACAAGGAGCTTATATCCTATCTGGGAAGACAATGTGAACTTGTAGAGTTCTGTAGCAAACAAAATCAATGGATATGTCACTGCTACTAGGGATATACTCCCAATTAGAAGAATAGCAATAACTAGCTCTTTAAGACTTGCAAAGTGCTTTATAAATATGCACATGTATACATACATGTATATGTGTGTGTTTGTATGTGTAAATATATAGCACGTGTGGATACTATGCACATAATCTACCTACCAAGACCTCTAGCTGCCAAGGTTATCAAAGCCAAAGGAAAAGGCGCCATATGTACAAAGATATGGGGACAGCTGGGTGGCACAGTGGATTGGGTGCCATGCCTGGAGTGAGGAAGACTCAACTTCCTGAGTTCAAATCTGGCCTCAGACACTTACTCGATGTCTGACCCTGGGCAAGTCACTTAACCCTATTAGTCTCAGTTTCCTCATCTGAATTCAATAAATGTCAGGAAGACTCCTATGAACAAACATGTATTCCCTCTAGATCGGTGATTCCCAAAGTGGGTGCCACCGCCCCCTGGTGGGTGCTGCAGCGATCCAGGAGGGCGGTGATGGCCACAGTTGCATTTGCAAAAGGAGATCCCTACAGCTTATCCTGAAATATGGACTGTAATTCAAAAGTTCTTAATTGTATTTCCTTCATCATATTTAGTGGAACGTGGATTCAGTGCAGTAACCAATTTATTAACAAAAAAAAAGAAATCAATTGCAAATAGTCAATCACGGTGATTTAAGATCACTGCTGACGAAAATAGAGCTGAGGATTACTAAATTGGTAGCAGCACACTGGGTTCATCCTTCTCATTAAGATGATTTTGAATGTTTTAACTTTTTTTGTATTACATTCTATTCTGAGTTCAATAAATAGTTTCATAATTTCAAAGTTCAATGTTTCTAATTTACACCTTTCTTTACTATATTTTATGAAAAAGGTAGAAACAATACATATATCTTTCCTATTAATTGCTATTAACATTTTTTAAAATTAATTTCTAAGGGGTGCTAAGTAATATTTTTTCTGGAAAGGGGGCGGGAGGCCAAAAAAGTTTGGGAACCACTGCTCTAGATGGAATAAATAGGTGAAGAGAAGAGTTCTGAACCCATTAGAGAAGGAGAATGGGTTCTCATGTGAGAGATACAATACAAGCCTGTTTCTTTACATGTGTGTTTTGGGTTGTTTTGCTTTGATTGGGAGGAAAGATGAGTTTTTTTCAGTTGCTGAGATGCCTGAGGTGAGAAGTTAGGAGAGGTATGAAAAACTCATTCCTACCTGAAAATAAGACCCAACAAAATAGGAAGAACTCAGTATAAAGGTAAAAAAAACAACCAAGCACATATATATTAGGCACCCACTATGTGCCATGATCTGTGCTAAGCACTTTACAAATATTATGTCATTGGACTCTCACAATAACCCTGAAAAGAAGGTGCAATTATCCCCATTTTACAGTTAAGGAAACTGAGACAGACAGAGGTTAAGTGACTTACCCAGGGGTGGCATAGCTAGTGTCTGGGGTTGGATTTTAATGTAGGGTTTCCTGACTCTAGGACCAGTGCTCTATTCGTTGCATCTCCTAGCTCCATGTTGGCAAATCTATGGCATACATGCCAAAGGGGACTGTTCCCCTCCCTCTCTCCATGCATGCCTGAGGACATTTCTCACATCACCCACCCCTCTTCCCAACAGCCCAATGGAGTGCTTCTTCCTTCTCCTGTCTGGGGTAAGACAGGATGCTCACATGCCATGTGAGGATTGCAATTTAGGCACACAGTGTCTAAAAGATTCACCATCACTGTCTAGCTGGTTGGTTTCCACACCCTCACCACCTTTCCCCAACTAAAGTAAAGTTTCACATTACAGTGTTTTATATTACAGTGTAATTATATAAGATTTATGGCAGCTGTGTCTGTCATTGAAAGATCATCTTTATTCAAATACTTCCTAGCTATGTGACCCTGGGCAAGTCACTTAACCCCCATTGCCTAGTCCTTACCACTTTTCTGCTTTAGAACCAATACATAGTATTGATTGTAAGATGGAAGGTAAAGATTTGGGGGAGAAAAGAATGATTATCCTAACTAAAGTCATGAAATCTTGACACTAGGTTGGCCATAGGATGATGAATTTGGGGGAATCAAGTCAACTCTCAAAGACCATCTACTAATTTATAGAAAGGCTGCTCTCCCTATCTGTAAAGGGAATACCCACACCTCAAAACCACAGGTATCTGAGCATTAAAGTATTGGTGAAGAGATGTAGCACTTAGCATAGTGCCTAGAACATAACAGGAACTTAAGAGATGTTTATTGATTAACTTATTGACTAAACACAGCCAAAATAGCCATGAGCCCTATGGAAATGTTCACCAGTCCCACTACTCTGATCTACACATTGTATTCCTATACCAGCCAGCCATAGGAACCTGAGGAATAGCTTTGTTACTCAGTTAGTGAACAAACATTTATCCAGAACTTACTTTGTTCCAGGGATTGTGTTAATGCAATGCCTGCCCTCAAGGAGCTCCCGATTTAACGGTAAGCAACAAGTTCTTCTTATACAAGCCAAAAGAAAGCCAGTCCTTGGCCATTTTAATGGCAGAGTGAGCCTGCAAAAAACCATATAGATAGACAATCTCTATGGTAGGAATTGCAGGTAATCTCACACTAGCAGGAATCAGGACAAGGAAAGGAGTGCCAGCCAGAAGGTGGAGTGTGAGCTGAGTCTTGAAGGAGCCCAGAGACAAGGAGGGAGAGCAGTCCAGGCACGGGAGCCATCCATGCAAAGGAGGAGTGGACAGTTCTTGTGAGGAATGAGCAGCAAGAAGGACCATGTTACTGGGCATAAAGTTTTGGAGAGAAGTAAAGTGTAAGCCTGGGAAAGTAGAAGAGACTAGGTCATGAGGAACTTCCTTCTTGGAGAAGACGATGAAGGACACGACTGCTCTGATCGCATCCATAACGGGATGCTCTTTGAGGAGGGATTCCTCTGATCTTCCTGGCCACAAAGGCAAGAACCAGGAGAGAGAGGAGGAATTCTCCTCAGTCCAAAAGGGAATGGGACGTCTTGGGTGGTGGGCAGTGGTCCTACAGCAGAGGGCAGGTGACTACTCAATGGCTGTGGTGTTCTCCTTTAGGAATTGTCTGGTCCAAGTAAGCTGGGAAGTGCCTTCCCACTCTGAGAATTCTGTGATTCATTGTAATGGGATTTTACCTGCAGTGCCTTCCAGAGACCTCAAAAGGCTTTTCAGACATGATCTCATTAATTCTCTAGACAGAGATGGGTGGCAGGTGGCAGACATCATTACAGGTGGCCTGAGGCATAAGTAATATCGATGGCCACCTAGGAGCCAGGAATCATGCCATGATGGACTTCCTGAAACTTCCTCCTGTATACATAAAAAAATACCTAACATTTATGTAGTATTTTAAGGTTTCCAAAGCACTCAAATATGTTTTTAAATTGTTTTTTAAACCCTTATCTTCTGTCTTAGAACCAATTGGCAAATGGGTTAAGTGGACTTGCCCAGAGTCACATCGCTAGAAAGTATCTGGGACAGGATTTGAACCCAGGACTTTTCCATCTCCAGACCTGGCTCTCTATCCACCAAGACACCTCGCTGTCCCCTTATTAGATGTTTTTTATACCTCACAACCATTCTCTAAAGTCAGCACAGGTTAAGTGGCTTGCCCAGAGTCAGCTAGTAAGTATCTGAGGCTGTATTTAAATATGCTTTCCTAATGTCAAGCCCAATGCTCTACCCACCGAGACGCAAAGCTTCTTCTTTTCATCTGCATGGAAGCTCCCTTGTGACTGACTCCCCAAACTTAGGCATTGCCTCCATTTCCAAACCTGGGCTCTTTTTAAAAAAATATCAAACTTTAATTGGTAAGACTAATCTCACAGAATAAACAATGAGATAACCCGTAGAGATTACATTTTTAAAAATCCAGCAGTACAAATCGAAATATTTTTCATTTAACTCCAAATAGGAATTTGATTATTTAAAAATAAAATAAAATACCACCTACTTGGTACTTATGACTATTTCATTTTCAAATAATTCTGCAGTGAAGTTCTTCTTGAGAAATAAAAAATAAGTTCTCAGAAAGTAAAAAAGCAGTCAGAAATTCATTAATCCCACATAATGAGACACTTGAGGGGAAAAGCCCCAGGGAAAAAGTATGGGGCTGAGGCAGCTAGGTGGCACAAGGGATAGAGCACCAGGCCCAGAGTTGGGAGAACCTGGGTTCAAATGTGGCCTCAGACCCTTCCTAGCTGTGTGACCCTGGACAAGTCATGTAACCCCAATTGCCCAGTCCTTGTAACTCTTTCATCTTAGAATTAATCATAAGACAGAAGATAAGGATTTTAAAAGAAAATGAAATTATGGAGCAGGCAAAGGCTCTCTCTGGCACCCTCTCATTCTATCATGCCTTCTTTCTAGGAATTACAGTGGAGAGAGTGCTGGATCTGAAGACAGAAAGACCTGAGTTTAAATCCAACTTCAGATACTTGATAACTGCATGGCCCTAGGAAAGTCTCTTTGGCTCTCAGCCTCAGTTTCCATATCTGTAAAAAGTGGATAATAAAAGCACATTTCCTCCTGGGGTCATAATGAGGGCAAAAAGAAATAATTTTCGAAAGGCACTTTGCAAATCTTAAAGCGCCACATAAATCCTAGCTATTGTTTTTGTAATTGTAATTATTACAGCTTCCAGTTGGCTACCAGAAAATTCTTCCCAGGATGCTCACTGACAAATTATAAGGCTACTTCACATAGTTAAGGGACTCTCCTATGGCCAGGGACTAGACATGTTCAGTTTGGCCTCATTTGCATTTGGCTTAGTAAATCCTACCTACAAAAAAACTGAAATTGTTTGAGTTGCAGATGACACCAATCAGCCAATCAATCACCAAGCATAGACCCACTGGAAAGGACAGCCATCCCACCAGAGGCCCGTCAGAATCCAGAATGAAATACCAACTTTTAATGATACAAGGAAATTTTTCTTTTGCAAGAGGCAGAAGGAAATTTGCCTCATTTTTAAAAGTTTTCCCAGGTTTTTCTTAATAGATTTGTTGCCTCTGAGATGAAAATTTAATTGGAATAAGTATGGAGTCTTACACTTGTAATGAAAAATAAAATTCAAAAGTTGAATGAATGAAAAAGCATTTATTAAGCATTTCCTAGAGGGGCAACTAGGTAGTTCAGTGGAGAGAGCACTAGATCTAGAAACAGGAGGTCCTGGGTTCAAATTGGTCCTTAGATACTTCCTAGTTGGGTGACCCTGGGCAAGTCACTTAACCCCAGTTGCCTAGCCCTTAGCACTCTTCTGCCTTGGAACTAATACTTAGTATTGATTCTAAGACAGAAGGTGAGGATTATAAAAAAGAGTTTACTATGTGCCAAGCACTTTGCTAAAGACTGGGAATACAAAGAGATTAGACAGTCCTTATTCTCTAGGAGTTCATTTTGTACTGGGGGAGGCAATACATACTATGGAAGGTTTCAGCTAGAAAGAGTCCATGGTCCACAGAGTACAGCAGCAAAGCAGATGGGAATCCCACTTTTTCAATGTCATTTCCACTGATGAAATCATATCAATAACTCATGTTAAACCATTTGACACATGTACAGAAATATTTATAGGAGCTCTCCTTGTAGTGACAAAGAAGTGGAAACTAAGGGAGGAATCTCTTCAAGAAGGTATTCCAGGGAAGTCTCTTCTAGCTCCAGCTCGAAGATCCTAATACTGGGGCAATAAGATTAAATAACAGTGAAAACAAATTCAAAGCATGGGGAAAGGGGAGTATGGCTGCCCCAACAGCCAACATGATGGATCAAAGGCTTCATTTAGAAGACAGTTTAGGAGAGGAATGACCAATAAGACTGCAAGGCTGAGTAAAGACCTTTTCGTAGAACTGTAGGACTTTCCAAGCTAGACAGAGCGGTTTATACCCTATCTGAAAGGTAAGAGGAAGCCGCTGGTGTTGATTGAATAGAAGAGTAACATGGTTAGATGATAGAGTGGGTAGGAAAGACTGGAGTGGGAAGAGGCTGGAAATAGAGAGAGAGAGACCAATTAGAAGGCTGTTGCGGTCATCTAGGAAAAGGGTGATGAACGCCTGATCTAAGGTGAAAACTTTGTCAGTAGAGAAGAGAGACCCAAATGCAAGAGATAGCAAGGTCCATATTATAAGACTTAATAAGGGATCGGATGCATAGAGTGACAGGATGAGGAGTCAAGGATAATGTTGGTGATGCCTTTAACAGAAGTAGGGAAGTCTGAGGAGGGGAGGATTTGGGGGGAAGAGATAATGAGTACATATTTGGACAGGTTGAATTTATAGCATCTTCAAGGCATCAGGTTTGAAATATTCAATAGGCAATTGATGAAATAGGTCCAAATCTTGAGCAATAGACAGCCGCTGGGTAGATATAGCTGTAGATAAAGATATCATTATCAGTATTGATAGGTAACTGAGTCATCCATATAGAGATGATAATTGAACCCATGGAAATTGATGAGGTTACCCAGAAAAGAGAATAGAAGAGGACACAGGACCGAATCTTAGGGAACACCCATAGTCAAGTAGTATGATATGAATAGTGAGCCAACAAAGGAAACTAGAACCAAGAGAGAGTAGAGAGACAAGAAGCCTCACTGACCATCTGTGTAGTTTGTACCTTGAATCCATCTTCTACTCCTCTGGAGACTTCTAAGTTGCTATCAACCAGTTCATGACTGCTTTGGGGTTCTGGTTATTCAACCAATTCCATCTAATGATCCTAACTTTGCCCCATAAATAATAGGCACCAAATACAAGTTTGCTGAATACAATGGAATCATATCATTTGCCCCACAAATTGCCTGCAAGAATAGCATACGAGATTTGTCAAATGCCTTCCTGAAAGCTAGGAAACCTCCATTCTTGTTGTTCTCCTGGTCTTCCAGTCTAGTGACCCATTTCTAAAACTCTCTACCTCCAGGATTCTCTCTTCGCATCTAAACATAATTGTCTCCACCAGGTGTAGCTCTCTGGATAGATCAGATGATTAAGAGAGCCTTCCTGGCCCTGTGAACCACAGAGTAGCTTTCAAGAAACTTGAAGGACTACAGGGAAGTTGAATAAAGAATGAATGAATGCCTGAATTCTAATCTGAACTTTTTATGTCTTTGGTTAAATAATTTAGTCAAGTCTCTCTAGCCCTCCTATATAAAATGAAAGGGTTGGACTGGGGGGGGGGCAGAAAAAGTAAGAGGTTTAGAAAGATTAGAAAGAGGCAATTTAGGTTCAATGTAAGCAAATACTTCCTAATAATTAGAGTGATCCCAAAATGGCATGGGCTAACTCAGGAGGTAGTGAGATTGCCTTCGCTAGAAATCTATAGGCAAAATCTGGGTTATCGCTTTTCAGGCATGTTGTAGAAGGGATTCTTAATTCTTATTCAGATAAAAGTAGGAAGAAATATGCTTTGAGATCCCCTTCTCTGAGATTTTATGTTTTCTCTATGATTCTACTATTATTCTGTAAGAAATGAGGAAAGAGGTGGTTTCAGAGAAACCTAGAAAGACTTATATGAACTGATGCAGAGTTAAGTGACCTGAACTAGGAAAACAATTTAGACAATAACAGCAACATGGTAAATATAAATAACTATGAAAGGCTTACTATTCTGATTAATGTAATGGCCACTTATAATTTTAGAAGAGCAATGATGAAACACATTACTCATCTCTAGACAGAGAGATGATATACTCAGGACACAGAATAAAAGATATATTTTGGACTCAGTCAATGCTGCAATTTATTTTCCTCAACTATGCATACATATTATAAAGGTTTTCATTTCCTTTTTTTCCTAATGTGGGTAAAGGTGGTAGAGGGAGGAGACAATGGATTTTTAATTGATAAAACAATTATTAAATTTAATTATTTCCAAAAAAGAGATTCTATAATTCTATGATTAGAAGGTGGAGTTAGTGCAAGAGTTGTGGCAACACTCCAAATCTTCAAACTTTGAGTCTGATATATTCTGTTGGCTCACCAGCAACTCCCAGAATTTTTCATGGCAAACACAATCACCAAATCTTGGAATTATAAAAGACTTAAGCAACCCTAGACCAACATATACATTAAAGAAATCCCCACCATAACATCCCAGGCAAGTCATAAGACTTTGCTTTATCATAGGGTTTAGCACAGTACCAGGCAAATAGTAAGCACCTATTAAATGCATCTGGATTTATTCTGCTTGAACCCTTCTCTAGTGAAAAGTCATAGAGTTGGTAAGTGGCAGAGGTGGGATTTGAACTCAAGCCCTGGAATTCCAAATTTAAGATACTTTCCACTACACCAGAAAACAAAGCTTTCTGTGGGGTACTGTATGTTCCATTAGATTAGAAGTTCCATGAGGGTAGGAGCCATGTCAACTTAACTTTCTATTCCCAATATTAAGCATAGTGCTTAGCACACAGTAGGTGCTAAAACTGTACTTGTTGAATGAATGAGACTCTTTTATATGTTGCCCAATCACACCACCATCATAGAACATCATCCTTTCCCCCTCCCTCATTTTTACTTATTTCATGCTTCAAACTCCGGAGCAGCAGTCCAGCACTCAACCGGAGGGGGGCAGAGCCAGGGACAGACCTCTCTTTCCAACACCCTTGGCTCCCTGGCACCAGGACATTTCATGTTCATACATGAGCACTGGCCTGCCTATCTCCTGTGCCCATCTGTTTGGAGGGCAGAGTGCCTGCTTGCAAGTTGGTTAGCTTCTTGGCACAGGACCGAGATGCCAGACAATGAAAAGGGTTTACATGGGCAGCCTGTGTTACACAGTGGGGACATCTGCCCTGTAGGAAAGGTCTCCTCTCCGCTAGCCAGGGTACCACATGCCCTTTTCTCAGTTGATTTCACCTGTTGACATGTGGGAGCCAAGAACTCCTCTTTTTCCATCTAAAGAATATTTACAAGAACGGACAAAGATACTTCAGCATTCTAAGAGGTCCTTCCAAACTACCCAAGTCTCCATGGCAAGCTTGGCTAGTGGGCATCTTTCAGGCAGACAGCTTTCTGTTGAGCAGCAGAGGACAGCAGGGACCACAAAAGAATGAGAACAGCTCACTCCTGAACCAAACATGCACCAGTGCCAAGCCTTGGTGGCCACGCCAATGGGCAAGACTCCATGAGGGCTCTGCCAGTGAGACTCATCCTCTTTCATTTAAGATAAAAATAAACATTTTCTTTCCAGTCTGTTAAGGAAAACAAAAAACCAACACCTGGTGGCCTGGGACAGGAGAAAGGCTATCCTTCCTCAGAAGAGGAAGGGCTCCTCTCAGAGCTCTGTCTAGCCATGGAGACAGACACAACCACTTGGTGCAATGGCAAATGGTATGGCCTCCTGGGGAGATGAAGTTTCATAGAAGGGAATGAGCCAATGCTTAGGATTTGGGTACAAAATGAGATCTTCCAATGGGCTTGTGAATGAGCCATGGAAATCCTGCATGGGGAATCAACTGTACCAGAATATGGAGGTACCTGTTGGAAGAGATCAGAATGGTGCATACTCTTGAATTCCCCCCAAATTATTGGATTATACATGTCTTTCACTACCACCACCCCAAAAAAAGAATTATGAGGAAAATTTGAAGGGGAATAGAAATGGGGAAAATAAAATGTGATATTCCTAAAGAAGAATAATCCTGACTAGAATTTACATCATGCTTAAAGATTTACAGAAACAAAACAATTTACTTTATTAGCTCCTTTGAGCCTCATAGTACTTCTGGCATGTAAGTGCTATAGTTGTGATTAGGTCCATTTTAGAGATGAAGAAGGGGACAGTTAAATGGATAGAGCAAGTCAGGACGACCTGAGTTCAAATCTAGCCTCAGACATGTACTAGCTGTGTAATCTTGGGTAATTCACTTAACACGATTTACCTCAGTTTCCTCATCGGTAAAATGAGCCAGAAAAGGAAATGGTAAGCTGCTCCAGTAACTCCAAATAGGGTCACAAAGAGTCAGACACCACTGAAAAACGACTAAATAACAATTCAGCATAGTAATGTGTAATAGCCTGGAAAGGTAAGCTGAAGCTTAGACAAGTGAATACAACATTATTTGAAGAATACAAATTAGCTTTGAGAAAGACAGAGGAAGAAAAAAAGAAAGAGCCCTAACTAGGAAGCCCAGAAACGGCTGCCCTTAGGTGTTAGTGCCTGATGAGCCTTGAAGGAAGCAAGGGATTCTATAATGGGGAGGTGAGGCAGGAACTTAGACCAATCCAACTCAACTCAATTTAGTTCAATGAGTATTGACCCAAAGAGGTCAATGAAGAAAAAGTCACATATATACCCAAATATTAATAGCAGCCTTCTTTGTGGTAGAAAAAAACCTGAAAGAAAATGGAGACTCACCACCTAGAAAATGGATGCTCCAAGTGTGGTACAAGAATAGAAGGTGATATTATTGTGTCATAAGAAATCGTGGCTGTGAGGGATTCAAAGAAATGTGGGAAGACATATATGAACTGACCCAGGGAAAAGAGAAAAACTCCGAGAACAAGATACACAATGATGACATTTGATGTGTGTGTGGTGGGGAGGGGAGGGAGAACTAGTCCACACCAGTGATTTCCTTGGTATAAGAACTCAGTGAGGAATTTCCCTCTACCAATGTGAATTAGCACCTTCTCGGCAAAATAGACTCTTAGAGAGCTGCGTGGGGCACTGTTGTGTGGGAGGGTTCAATGATTTACCCAGGGGCCCACAGCCAGTATTCTTTAGAGGCAGAACTTAAACCTAGAACTTCCTGACTGAAATCAGTACTCCATCTGCCATACCAAACTTCTGTAGGATAAACCATAATTATCTATCCTGTTTCCAAAGAAAAGAACAAGAAAAATGACTCTTCCCTTTTGATAGAAAGGGGGATGGTTATAGTCAAGCATTCAATAAATTAATAAACATTAAGCTCCTACTATGTGTCAAGCACTGTGCTAATCACTGGGGAGGCAGAGAAAAAAGCAAAAGATGATCCCTGCCCTCAAGGAAGTTCTGATCTAATGGGGATGACAACAAGCAATCAAACATGTACAAATAAACTATATCTAAGAAAAAGAGGAAATAATGAAATGAGGGAAGCTGTTAGGATTAAGAAGAGTTGGGAAAGACTTCCTGTAGAAAATGGGATTTTAGCTGGGACTAAAATGATGTCTGCTGGCAAAGACAAAGGTGAGCATTCCAGGCATGGGGAACAAACAGTCAGAGAAAATGCCCGGAACCAAGAGAAGAACGGTCATCTTTTGGGATGGCAGATCACAGTGTAAGAAGACTGGAAAGGGAGGAGTCTATGTTATAAAGAACTGGGCCCCATTCTCTTCTTCTATACTATTTTATGTGGTGATCTCATCAGCTCCCAAGGATTCAATGATCATCTCTATGTCGATGATTCTCAAATCTACCAATCCTGCCCTAACCTTTCTGCTGACCTCCAATCTCCCATCTCCGACTGCCTATTAGATGCCCCATACACGTCTCCAATTTGACATGTCCCAAACTGAACTTATGATCTTTAACCCCAACCCCTAGACCCCTTCAAACTTCCCTCAAGGGAACCACTATCCACCAGATTGCATCCTCAACTCTTCACTTAGTCTCACTTCCCATAGTCTATCTGTTGGCATATCCTGTTAATTTTACCTTCTCACCATTTTTCATATGTGCCACCTTCTCTCCTCCGGCGATGTCACCTCCCTAGGACACATCTCTCATCTGTACTATGGCAGTGGCCTTCAGGTTGGTCTTCTCCAAGTCTCCTCACTCCAGTCCACCCTCCACTCACCTGTCAAATTAATCTTCCTAGTGTGGGTTTGATCATGTCACTCCCCACCCCAACTCCCACCATATTTAATGAACTCCAGTGTCTGTTGCCTCCAGGATCAAACATAAAATCCTCTGTTTGGCTTTTCAATCCCTTTGTAACCTCCCTCCTACTTCCCCTGCCCCTGAGCTTCTGACACTGCACTCCCTCCATATACTCTTGGATCCAGTAACAAGAGCCTCCTCGCTATTCCAGCACAGGACATTTCCCCTTCCCTCTCTGTGTATGTTTGCTGGTTGCCTCTCTCCAGACTTGGAGTTCTTTCTCTTCTTCCCTTCATCTCCTGGTGTCCCTGGCTTCCAAGAGATCTCAGCTAAAACCCACCTACTTCAGATGTCTTCGCTCCGAGATGATCTCCAGTTTTCCTGTCTGTGTCTTCTTCATCCATAGTTGTTTGCATATTGCCTTCCTCATCAGTCTGAGCTTCATGAGTTTCTGGGGTGTTTTGGTTTGGTTTGGTGTGGTGTAGTGTGGGGTTTTTTGCCTTTTTTTATATCCGTAGTACTTAGCACAGTCCCTGGCATATAGTAGGTGCTTAATGAATGTTTTTTGACTTGACTCTCTGCAGTCTGTGGGCCTGGACAGGCTTGAACCAGCCCTGAGGGCAGCCTGGCATCTTCCCAGAAGCCTGGTAACTAGCTTTGTTTTTCACCCTCTTCCAATGAGAAGAAAGAACACAGGTGGCCTGCTGCCCTCAGAAACTCTGCCTAGTGGCCTGGCATCCTGGGAATTTTCCCAGCTGGCCTCATGGAGTTCATCCAACTGTGCACACGGGGAGCGCAAGGGTAGGTACCAAATCAGCCTCCATGTATCCTAGGCCTACCCCATGGTCATTGCTGGTGTTAAATATGTTAACAGCCTTAGAAGCCAAGTAGAGAAACGCAGGCAGAGTTTCATCAGTCGGTTTAGGAAAACTTGGTCCAAGGGGAAGAGTTTGCTGGGATACACTCTGAACTTGGGAGCTGCCATGCGCGTCCGGGAGTCTCTCGTATCTTGCCCAAAGCCCGTGTCTCAGAAGCCAGATTTTATCGCCCTCGCAGGTAACGGTTGTCTTCCAAAGGAGACAAGAAACCAAAGCAAACCAACAGAGAAGTGCTGGCACCACCAGCCCACACAGGACTGTGACATAGGCCGGGTCTCTAGCTTTCATGGTCTCCACTATGAATTCACAGGTTCTTCTTAGGATGCAGAACACACCTCTGGGGGGAAAAATAATATGAGAGCAGCTCGGGTGGAAAAAGAGATTACAAAGAGGTATCATTCGACAACAATAACCCAAAGACAAACCCTGGCAGCGGCCATCCTAAATAGGGCCTCGCGGGTGCCAGCCTCAGGCATCGTTCCTGTGCTGATCCATAGCCCAACAAATTGTCTAGTTTTCCCAAGCCAATGGGCTCTGACCGCAGACAGAGACGGCACTGCTTGAATCTAAATTGGGGGAGAAAAATGCTACCGGCAAGCTCCACGTCAAGACCTGAAAGTTATTCTGTGTAGGAAAAGTATCTTTGAAAAGCTGAGCCTTTGCCTTATGGAGGGACTCGAGCTTCATGTTACACCACACACCAAAAACCAGTAATCCCCCTGCTAGTACGCCCGGACTGCCGGCTCCCTTTTCATGTTTACAGAAGGTTTGGGTGACCTCAAAACAGAAGCCAACAAGTATTCCTCACCAAAAAAGAAAGAAAGAACCCAGGCTTCCATTGTCCAGCCATGTCTTTGAGTGTGTGTGTGTGTGAGTGTGAGAGTGTGTGTGAATGTGAGTGTGTGTGTGTGTGTGTGTGTGTGTGTGTGTGTGTGTAGGGTGGGGGTGGGGGAACATGGGGGTCAGGTCTGTCCCAGCGAAGCAGAGCTTCCACATATGGACAGATAGGTCCAAAAGGAGCCCCCATTTCCTCCTATGGGGTCTTATGCATAGTAATGCGAGTGATTTCTTTCCATTCTGCCTGCGTTCCCCCCTCCTCCTCCTTTTTCCATTTTGCCTGTTTTTTACAGTTCAATAAATATTTTTCCAAGCTCCACTTGCCAAACAAAAGAGTTTAGCCTGA
>NC_058133.1:14673593-14683578 GCF_016433145.1 Gracilinanus agilis | reverse complement strand
CTCTTTTTCTCTCTCTTTTTCTTTCTCTCTTTCTCTTTTTTTCTCTTTCTCTCTCTCTCTCTCTCATTCGTTCTCTTGTTCTCTCTCTCACACACACACAATTAATTTAAAAGCTATTTATCAGATCTTTTAAATATTAATCACAGTTTGCATTCCCTGCACTGGATTTTTAACCATTTAACTCATTAGATTTAAAAGGTGTCACTGCACACATCTCCACTGAGGGAGAGGACTTTTTTTGAGGCGGGACATCCTTTCCCCACACCCTGCCTACAGTATCCTGCTTCTTGACAGGACTGGCTTTTTCTTGCCTGTTGACCTGTACTTATAGCATTAAACAGAATGATTCCACAGTCACTTACCAGTGTGGATTTTTAATATTCCCTGAGAGCAGATGTTTTCTTGTCCCTCGTATATGCACACTCATAGAGAACTGCATGTTCCAGGGACATTGTTCAGCTGACTCTCGAAGGACATTTTTAATTTTTAAAAGTGAGGGACAGATAGGTACATCTGAGCCCTATCAGTATCCTCCCTTCCAAACAGGTTTAATGTGATGGATGGGAAAATGGCATAATACCTACTCAAGTATGCAGCCCCCATTATTGTACTGTACTACACTATCCCATGCCATATTGTACTATAACATGCTCTATTATATTCTAACATTCTATATTATACTGGACTGTATATTACTATATCTGTATATAATATCTATACTATATGTATAGTACATGTAGTACTGTCTATAATACCATATTATACTGTACTCTACTATGTCATTCTATGTTATACTCTATTGTCCTATATTATACTTCCCATAGATTCTTTGGGGATCCATGAACCCCGGATTAAGAAGCCCTATAGTAAACGAACTCTATGAACCCTTCTCAGTCTAGGTCTATGATCCTATTGGTAGATGCCATACTGTAGTATATTGATCTACCTTCTTTTTAAAAAAACACCAACAAAAAAAACCTCTTATTTTCTGTCTTAGAATCAAAGCTGTGTATTAGTTCCAAGGCAGAAGAACAGTAAGGGCTAGGCAATAGGGGTTAAGTGACTTGTCCAGGATCACACAACTAGAAAACATCAAATCAGATTTGAACCCCAGACCTCCCATATCTAAGCCTGGCTCTCAATCCACTGAGACACCTACTATGATACTTTCAGTCTTAAAATACTCTTTGAGTCCTTTCCCATGGGAATCCAAGGTTCTATCCTCCATCACTACATGCCTATGCTAGACCAAGCCATTTTTGTTGTCGCTTAGTCATTTCAGTCATGTCCAACTCTTCATGACCCCCATTTTGGAGTTTTATTGGCCAAGATACTGCAGCGGTTTGTCATTTCCTTCTCCTCCTCATTTTATAGATAAGAAACTGAGGCAAACAGGGTTAAGAGATTTATCCAGGTGCCTGAGGCCAGATTTGAACTCCTGGAGAGGAGTCTTCCTGATTCAAGCCCAGTGATCTATCCACTGTGCTACCTACATGCCCATAGATAGGGGTTCCCAAACTTTTTTGGCCTCCCGCCCCCTTTCCAGAAAAAATATTCCTTAGCCCCCTGGAAATTAATTATTTTTAAATTTTAATAGCAATTAATAAGAAAGATAAATGCACCTGTGGCCTTCACCGTCCCCCTGGATTGCTGCAGCACCCACCAGGGGGCAGTGGCGCCCACTTTGGGAATCACTGGATTATATCATATGACTTGTGAATTCAAAGCAAAAGTCATTTAATGAAAACAGTTAAAAGGCACAGAACAAGAAATTTAATCAAATGTAAATACTGGCTGAAGTTATTCCTGAATGACTGTCTTCTCCTAAGTCTCCAGGGAAGTGCCAGTCAACTCCCCATGTAAACCTTCTGAATCTTCAATTTAGGTGGAGAGAAGAGCCTTAATTAAGGTCAAACTCTTGGCACTAATTTGAATGAAGTCCTACTTGGGCCAGGATAGTTTTGATAGATCTTTCTCAGCCTCAAGAGGATAATGTGCAATTTCTCCTTCTTCTACAGCCCCTCTTCCCCATCATCTTTCCCTTCTCATGCCAGGGTAGTAGGCGCTAGAGCTCTGACTCTTCAAGGATGAATGAATATTGAAGACACTTGCTTCAGTTTTTATACTTGTCATCAGAGTTTCAAGATGACAGCAGAGTCAACGATACTATGGCCAGATCCTCTCCAAATGTTTTCCCTTCACACAACTGGCCTTTCTTTTTTTCTCTCTCCATCTAACACCCTGCATATCAATTTGCTATTGGTATATCTATTGCTTGGACCTCCATCACCCTTGTCTCTGTGACCCATGCCAGACCTCTGCTGCCCATATCTCTGCCACCCATGCCAGGCTCTCTATAAGGATCAAGAAGTCTTTTTTAAGTGTCCTCCACTGCTGAATGGCCTTTCTCATTCAGTATTCACACCAGGTAATAATACCACAATGCAAACTCATGCACAGCATTCTGGAAAAGGATAGTCAAGTGAATAGGAACTAAGAGGGGCAGCCCTAACCACAGCATCCCAAATCCCAGAATCCCAGTAGTGGTGACAGCCGAAGAAAAGGTCTCTTAGACCCACAGTTAGCATCCTCCCCTGCCACACAGTACTTGAAGGGGAAACTGACCAAACGGAGGCCCTTCTGACTCTGGACTCAAAAACCAGGACCATGAGCTTGATCTGACGCCACCATTTTCCCATCAAGTTGGGAATGCAGGTGGGGAGTCAAATGGCCCTGCTCTGGAATGAGGGGAGAGGCCAATCTAATGTGAATGGATCCAGGGAACATTTTTAAAAATTATCACTAAGTTGTATTTTTATATCACCTACATTTGTTTCCCTTCCCTTATAACAAAAAAAGAGAGCAAAGAAACAGTTCAGCAAAACTAACCAACACATGAAAAAGACTGATATTATATGCAGTATTTTATATCAATAGTTCCTCACCTCTTCAAAATGCAAGGAAGTGGATAATCAAAAGGTAGCATCCACCCCTTGGCCAGCCTTCTTTCTTCTGGGTTTGAAGCAATGAAGATTATTCTGAGCTATCCAGAGGTTTAGGCTGAGGATGTTTAACTCCTTTAACAGAGCCACAGAATTTTTGTTCAGCATCCAGGCAAGGGGACTCAACCCAAAGAGAGACCATGCATGGTCAGAAGTTCTTCCCCATCAAGTATCCATGTGGTCACCAAGAATGGTAAGTGGGGGTATACTCCAAAAGGGAAGATGAAAGCAACCAAACAGCATCTGCTACAAATTAATCCAGCTTCCCACACTTCTGCATTCATCACAGTCATCATTTCTCATAGGACAGTAACATTCTGTTACATTCATGTATCCCAAATTATTTAGCCATTTCTTAATCAATGAGAATTGACTTTGTTTCCAGTTCTTGGGTCCCCCAAAGAAGATTTTTATCATTGTTTTTGTTTGTCTCAAGCCTTTATTTATTGAGGGAAGAGGACCATGGACTTTTGGGGGACACATACCTATCAGCAGCATCCCTGGGTTGAAGGATATAACCCTTTAATTATTTTCTTAGTTTACTAGATTTGGAGTTGGAGAGATTTGAGTTCAAATCCTGACTCATATGCTTATTAGCTGTAATCTTTGAGTAAGTCACATAAACTCTTCTAGCCTCAGTTTCTGTAAGCTGGGGACAATCGTAGTATCTTTCTCATAGGGTTGTCAGGGTTATCAAATGAATCCTCCCTTCATGAAGAACATACCTACAGTCCCTCCTATGGCTTAGAAGACCATCTTCATGAGTTTCTGTGGTCACAAAATCAGTCACACAGTGTCTGACCTTCTTTTGTTGAGCTCCTGAAAATTCTGGCTCTTGGACAATTCATTATGGCCTCAAAAGATTTGATAGCTTAGAAGTGCATTAAAACCCTGTGAGCACCATGTATATAGGAAGCCATTAATAGCTTGACATAGTGGAAAGGAGACTGGCTTTGGAGTCAGAGGACTTGAGTTCAAATTCCATCTCTGCCACTCCCTGTATGACTTTAGATAAGCCTGGACTTCATCTCTAAAACAGAAGAGATTGAACTAGACAACCCCTGAGGTACATTCAAGCTCTAAATAGATGATCCTACATTCTCTAATCCTTTCCAGCTTATAAAAATCTCCTAAAGTTAATACTCCATTGACATAGCTTTGGTGAAGCCAGTGTCGTTTCTACTAGATTTCCAAGTAATTTTAATGATACTCTTGAAAAGGGATCATCTAAGGGTAAGAGAGAGAAACCCTGCTAGGTCAGACCCCTATTCTAATCTGCACTGTTCAAGCACATGTGGAATACTACCTCAACGTACTGTGGCATATTTAAGCAAGTGAAGCAAAGCAACTGTCTTCCCCATAACTTCCTAAACACTTGATATGGAGGGGAATATTTTTTACCCTTTTGCCTGGAAGAAGACAAATAATGCTCAGCGCATGCCTACAAATGTAGTGAAGGCAATTGATAAGATCAGAGATTCTAGAACCCAGAAACCTTGGGGAATAATAAGACCCAAATCCTATGTTTGACTTTCATGAGCTGTGAAACCTCAGACAAATCATGTCATCTCACCAAGCCTCTGTTGTCTCATCTGTGAAATGAAGACAATAGTTCCTAAGCCATCTATCTCATAATACTGTAGTAAAGAAGAAGTTTGTAAACTTCAGTGGTACATAAATGTTCATTTCTCTCTCCAGGTTCTATCTAACCGTGTCTTTTCAGCCTCCTTTGCAGGATCATAGAACACATAGATTTATAGCATAGCATCTGTACTATACCACTCCCAAGATATTCCCCTAATTCACATTCACACTCTGGGATTTGATCCGCAGAGGATAGCTACTATTCATGAATTCTAAAGGTATTCTGTGCATCCAAATTTCTAAAACTTTATCTCATGAGCCCCCATTAGTGATCATCTTCTTAACAGTCAGCCAGAAAACAAAATTAGCTCAAAACAAAGGCATTTACTTAAAAGGCATAAAAGGAATATTACTGAAAAATCATTCCCCCATAATCCTTGGGATCATTCTCTCACAAATATCATTAACATCTGTGGGAATAATGGACACAGGCTTAGAGTACAATAGTAGTGAAGCACACATACAGATAACACATACGGCCAAGGTAATTCAAATCACCAGGATTGCAAGACTTCAATGTCCTTTCTCTCGCATCAGTCCTCTCAGTCTCCACAGTTCTATTGGGTGGATTGCTGTGGACACACAGAGTTCTGCTCTTCTCTGCAGCTTGACTCTTGATTCCCACAGCTGGTTCTCTGCTTTGCTGCAAAAGGTCGCATTCCTTGAAACTTTTTCCTGTTTTTAGCTTCTCAATTTAACTCTATGTGTCTATATCTATCTGAAGAATGTCTCTCCCTGTTCCCTGTTATTGTATACGTTATCTCCTTCTTGGAGAGTAGCCTTTCCTCTCTTCTCCACCTTCTGCCTTCTGATATAGACACCGGAACCATAGCTCATAAAATTGTCCCAGACATAGACTAACTACAGAGCTTAGTAAACTAGCTTTTAAACCAGGCAACCAGGGTATGGCCAAACTTCTATTATCCAACGTCAAGCTAACTCTCTAATTCCATTAATAAGAACTTCATACTTTGTAAAGGAGTAACACATTAACAACTCATCATCTCTATTACTAGCCTGAATCCTTACTTTCTAAGGGAGATTAGAGCTCCCTCTAAACTTAGTTTAAGATCTCAACACCTCCTCATCTATGATTATATTCCTGGGCTAAGAGAAATCACTTGTTCAAAGGCTAAATCTTCCTCTTAGAATAGGACCTAAGATCATAAATCTAGAGTAGGAAGGAGCCTCAGAGGTCATCTAATCCAACCCTTTCATCTTACAGATCAGGAAACAAACCATCATCTATGTTCCACAAATCAATCAACCAATCAACAAGTTCCTACTGTGTAGGAGGTACAACCCAAGGTGCTCAGAATATAGAAAACAAAGAACTTACATTTTACCAGAGATGGGAACATATATACTCACACATAAATAAATATCCCACCCAAGGAAATAGGGAGAGAGGGGTCAAAGAACCAGATGTTGAATTAAGATGAATAAGATGTAAACCCTCTCATTAGACTGGGAACTCCTAAAAAGTAGGGGCTATTTTTTGCCTTTCTTTGCATCTCTAGCACTTAGCACAGTGCCTGGAAGGTAGATGGTCCTAAAGAAAAAAAAAGACTCATTGACTTCACTTGACTTTTCTTCCCACTGCTAACTGCTAGTTATCTCCCATTGCATTTAATAAATTAACACCAATTGATTTTTACAAAGTAAATACTTCCAAAATTCTCCAAATATAGCAAGAACAGAAATTATATCTTAGTCTTTTCTTGAATAACTTCCATTCTACTGAAGACGATTATGATGCCGATGAAAGGACTTCAGGTCCTCCTCATTGAAGGCTACTATGTGACCCCTAAACACGAGGTCTGTTCTTTGCCTCAGTCTTATGTTTTTTCCCTGAGAAATTGCTATGACCTTCTGAGCTTCAGAGGTTCAGAATGGAGAGTCATCAGAGGTCTGGGAGCTGAAATCCAAGATGGGATTTGAGCCACCAGACTTCTAGAAGTCAAAGCCAAGGAACAGCTAGATGGATTGGAGAATAAAGAGCCAAGTCTGGAGATACTTCTTAGCTGTGTGACCCTAGGCAAGTCACTACCTAGTGACACTGCCTAGGCCTGACGACTCTTCTGCTTTAGGACCAATCCATAACATTGATTCTAATACAGAAGGTAAAGGTTAAAAAAAAAAGTCAAAGTCCATGTCTGAGTTTATGGCCAGCCTGTTATATGAGAACCTGTTTGACCAACATAAACTGAAGGCGGAGGAGAGCCAGCAATTCATCTATTGACTATTTGGAGATGAACTTGGTGGGACAGTTATCTATAGCAGCTAATTTAAGTGTGAGGCCATTCTGCTAAGGGAACACGATGGTGTAGTTTAACCTCTATATATTACTATATTTTTAAAGTCAATCATTGCTTCCAATAGTTTCCTTTTCTATTTGGCCCTAAGGACTTTGTCCATGGGGTTTTCTTGGCAAAGATACTGATGGTTTGCCATTTCTTTCTCTAGTGTGTACCCCACTTTACTGATGAGAAACTGAGGCAAATAGGGGTTAAGTGACTTGTATAGGGTCACATAGCTAGCAAGTGTCAGAGGTCAGATTTGACCTCAGGTCTTCCTGACTCCCGGCTTCATGCTTTACCCACTACACCACCTTTTTGAAGTCAATACCCCCTTGTAAAAGCTAATTATGTTAACTGGTTAAATCTAAGTGGAGCACTAATAAATGATGGGGAGAATTTGCTGGCATGGAGGCTCAAATAACATCAGAGGTACCCCTAAGACCCAGAAAGGGGCATGTAGCCAGTCTAGCTCTGGAGGTCCTACTTGCTAGGGTGCACGAGGGTCTGAGAGAGTGAGTTCAGAGGCTCATTTTATTATACTACATATTACAAAATAGATGACCGATTAATTTATTGAATTGAATTGAAATTTTGTCCAAGAATCTCTGATTCATACCTAATAAATTGTCCTCCCTACAACACCCCCACCAACCTCTGCTGAAACATCTCCAGTGATAGAGAACCCACCAGGCAGCCCATTCCACCTTGGAAGAACTCTCTTTGTTAAGGAGCTTTTCCTTAGATCATGCCTGTGATTGCCTTTTGCTAACTCACACCCTTTGCTTTCTCTTCTTCTTCTCTTTGCCTCTTCGATGGTCCTTGAGGGCAATGATAATCTCACTTTTATATGTGTATCCCAGGCATCCTGCTGTCTTTTGGGTATTTCATCAAGGCTCATTGATTAAGAGGGAAGAGGCAAACTGGGAAAGCTGAATAACAATGCAAAGGAGATCTCAATGAGGCTAAAGTCAAGAGAGTGATCCCTGCAGGGCAGAGGTTCTTAACCTTTTTGTGTGTCATAGACCACTTTGGTAGTCCGATAAAACCTACAGCTCCTTCTCAGAATAGAATGTTGCTGCCTACATACATGATTGAAGGAAATACTAAATTTTAATCAAGGGATCACAAAAATAAAGATGTCTTTTTTTCCTGTTCAAGTTCATAGATCCTCTGAAATCTATCTATGGACTCCTTAGGGATCTCTTCAGATCCCACATTGAGAACTTCTGCTAAAACAAAACAAAACAAAACAAAACTGATTAGCTTATTTTGGGTCTGAGACTATAGCCTACACTCTGAATACCTGCCTAGCAGCTTATAGAACTGGAAGGAAAATCATGGGCCATGCAGTCCAACTCCTGATTTTACATGAGAGGAAAAATAGAGGCCCAGAAAAGTAAAGAAATTTGCCCAAGGTCACACAGCTAAAAAGTGATGGTAATGCTCCTATTTGAACCTTTGTACTCTCATTGCAGAGCCTGTCTTTTTCCCACACTCATTTCAGGGTGTCATCACAGATATTCAGCATTGGAAAAGATCTCAGAGCAGTCCAGCCCAAGCAATATCTGTCCAGGAATTCCCTCTCTAATATCCCTTGTGAATGGTCATCCAACCTAGACCTTCAGTGAGGACTGGGCAAAAAAATAAAACACACGCCATTTTGATTGATTGAATAACACCATTTGTATAGATGAAGGACAGACAGCACCTAGTGACATAATAATGCTATAATGAACAATTACAGTGATAAGAAACAGGATTTTTAATAGCACAATTAAGCCTTAACCACTGTTCAAGATAAAGCTAAAACCCAACTACCTTTCAGCTAAATGTCGACAGTAAAATATGGCATGTTCTCAGCACTGCTAATCCTTTCCAATCCAATCCAAAAAGTATTTATGAAGGGGCTACTAATTCCAAGGTACTATGCTAGGTACCAAGGACACAGAGACAAAAAGAAAACCAATCTCACCCCTAGAAGTGGTTTATATTCTCCCAGTGAGGAAGGGGGTAGCAGAATACAAGATATGATCAGACAGGTTAACATCTGCTGAAAGGGAGAGCACTAACAACTAAGGAAATCAAGAGAGCATTCCCATTGTAGGGAGACGCGGAGAAAAATGATCCCACGAGCATCCTAGGCATCCACAAAGGACAATACAGCAGGATGCTCTGGCCATCTTCCCTGGAGCCACTCCCTCATATTTCCAGAGGTGTAACCCTGAGAGATTGGGATATCTCTCAATTCAACAATGGGACCCTCCACGCTCCCATTGACTGTGTTCCCCACATTATTCAAGACCTGATTTCTCCCTCTAGTTCTATTTAACTCCTTCATATTCCTAAGCTTATACAAAGGAAATTTAGAGCTAGGACAAAATGCAAGCACTGTCCTTGGTACCTCAGAGGCATACTCTCCTCAACATTCCCTCAAGCCCTCAAGAAGAGAGGGAGTAGATTAAGCTTAGCACATTTCCGAAGTAGCATCAGTCCCACCAAGCTCCCATCCAAAGGTGACAGTCCCCAGCTTCCACTGGTCAGGAAATCATACATAACATTCTCTTGAAGTTCACTCCTTGCTCACTGGGCATTGATGCTGGACCAGTTGCAACAACCCATGTAAGCTCTGACTTCCAAGTCCCTATGGGTGTCTCTTCCAAGCTTCCTCAGCTTCCAGGGTCAGAGACTTCACTCTATGCCCTTTATCAGACGCCATGAGCAAAATCCCCAAAATACCCCCAGAAGCAAACAGGAGTCAAAGAACAAACATCCAGAGTTGATAGACCTTTTTAATACCCCCAAATATATTCAGCCTCTCCATCCCCCCGAGATGACCAGAAGCAATTCCAGAACGTTTACACATGGTCCACAGTTTCTCTGAGGCCCTTCACTTACATACATCATCATGATTTGATTCAAGACTTCTCAGAGTAAACAACAACAACGACGACAACAAAACTCTTTTTAAGCAGATATAATTCTCAAGATGACAATAGCAAGGAGAGAGAGAGAGAGAGAGAGAGAGAGAGAGAGAGAGAG
>NC_058133.1:14651753-14668611 GCF_016433145.1 Gracilinanus agilis | reverse complement strand
CTCTCTCTCTCTCTCTCTCTCTCTCTCTCTCTCTCTCTCTCTCTCTCTCTCTCACACACACACACACACACACACACACACACACACACACACACACACACACACTTGAGCTAAAATAAAGCTTAATCATGGACCCAGATTCTTTATCTCATAAAGATTTTTTAATTATTAGGGCTAATTTTAGAGGCAGGGTGGCCTAGAGGATGTTAGGCCTATCAAGAAGATTTGGGTTAAAACCTTATTATTCTCCTCTATGTCCTCTAACCCAACAAATAGTCATCTGCCTTTTGCTTAAACATTTCCAATGAAGAGGAACCCAATCTTCCTCAAGGAGTACCTTCTAAGGAGCTTATATTATTGGCAATTTTTCTTCCATCAAGCCTACTGTGTGTGTGTGTGTGTGTGTGTGTGTGTGTGTGTGTGTGTGTGTTTATGTGGCTGTCAACTCTTTCTCTTGGTTCTAATGTCTTCTTTATGGTAGCCCTTGAATTACTTGACATGCCTATCATGCCTTCCCCAGGTCTTCTCTTCTCCAGACAAAACCTCCCCAGGTTCTTCAACTGATCTTCATATGTCATAAACTCAGGAGCCTTCAACCTCCCCTGGTGGCTGTCCTCTGGCTACTTGCTGGCTTGCCAATGTCTTTCTTCAAATATCGAATCCAGAACTGAGCACAATACTTCATATCCAATCTGATCAAGATAGATACAATAGAACTCCCATCCTGAAGCTAACTCATTTAATACTAAATCTCATTAGTTTGCCTGGGTTCAATTTCATGTTATTGATTCACACTGAGTTCACAATCTACTAAATTCTACAGATTTTTAAAAATGCTAAATCCTTGCTTTCCAACTTAGAATCAATACTCTGTATTGGCTCCAAGGCAGAAGAGCTGTAAGGACTAGGCAAATAGGGTTATATGACTTACCCAGAGTCACACAGCTAAGAAATGTCTAAGGCTTTCCATCTCTAAGCCTGGCTCTTAATCCACTGAGCCACCTAGCTTCCCCTTTATAGATTTTTTTCAGAACTATTAACCATGTCTTTGCCATCCTGAATTTTTTAAGTCAAATGGAAGATTTTACAATTTCTCCCATTGAATTCCATTTTGTCAGAGCCAATGTCCTGGCCTGGCAGAGTTCTTTGGGATTCTGATTGTCATCCAGCATGATAGCTCTGCCTCCCCCCCCCCTACCCTGGGGCACTTGGAAATCTGATGAGCATACCATTTATCCAGATTGCTTATAAAAATGCTAATACATCAAATAATGTATCTATAACACTTTGTAAACCAATGGTAAGAGCTCTGGAGTCGGAGGATCTGAGTTCCAATTCCACCTTTGGCACTCCACACTTTGGGTGACCTTGAACAAGTCAATCCTTGTTTGACAAAACTGTTCCTCAATTTCATCACTATAAAATGAGGGAATTGAACTGAATGGCACCTAAGACTAGATTTATGTCCCTTTTTCTGTTTTTCTGATATGGGTATCAAGAAAAAGGAAGGTCGTGATTTTTCAATGAAATTCTATATCATAGGGGCAGCTGGGTAGCTCAGGGGATTGAGAGCCAGGCCTAGAGATGGGAGGCCCTGGGTTCAAATCTGGCCTCAGATACTTCCTACCTGTGTGACCCTGGGCAAATCACTTGACCCCCCATTGCCTACCCTTACCACTCTTCCACCTAGGAGCCAATGCACAGAAGTTAAGGGTTAAAAAAACCCAAACAAACAAAAAAGAAATTCTATATCATAAAGATCAGTGTCACTGACCTATAAAGCTTCAGATGTACCCAGAAGCCACCTTCAGAGTCTTCACTAAAATGTTTGTGTGCCTTGTTCATTTCCCTCATATCTTGGCAGACCAAGGTAAGCCCAGATTAAAGAACTTGCCCAAGACGGTGAGTACAAAAGCCAGAATTCAAACTGCACCTACTGACTCCTAAGCCAGCGTCCTGCCCATTGTACCACAGTGAATCAAGAGGGCAATAGTCTGTTCATTTATACTCACTCCATCATCCAGAATAGATAGATCTCAAAAAGTTTTCTATTTAGAATGCTGAATGTTCCTGCTTGGGACAAGCCTAGTCATTGGTGGACAGTTCTGCTTACATGCCAAGACCACTCATGATCAAAATTCCATGGCCAACTTAGATGTAATTTTGTTAGATGCCCATGATGGGAAGCCACTGGGCTGGTGTCTTTATCTGGCTCAGGATTCCCTTCAACGGGGCAAACCTTAACTCACCCAGGTTTGACCACACTAGAGCTCTTGCTCAAGTCTATGTCTTCCTGTTAGACTGTAACAGGGTTGAGAAGGTGGGGAAGCAACTAGATGGCTCAGTGGTTTGAGATCAGGTCTAGAAATGGGAAGTTCTGGTTTCAAAAATGAACTCAGATACTTCCTAGCTGTGTGACCCTGGGCAAGTCACTTACCCCCCCATTGCCTAGTCCTTAACTGCTCTTCTGCCTTGGGACCAACATACAGTATTGATTCTAAGACAGAAGGCATGGTTTAAAAAAAAAAAAAAGGGAGACTCCAATGTCCTGTAAAGGCTAAATGACATCAAGAGAATAATAATGGAGCACACGATTTTTCTATGTTGTCCTTTTCTCTCACAATGTGATTGGCCTATCTTTGTTTCTATTAGTAGCAATAGCACATACTTATAGAACATTTATATTATACATGACAATATAAAATAGACAAAAATCATTTATATATTATATTCCATTATACATAGCATGATAGATTATAAATATAATTTATGTAATTTTATTATTGTCATAATGTAAACGCTTTCATGATTTATTATCATTATTAGACAGCTAGGTGGCACAGTGGATAGAGTGCTGAGCTTGGAGTCAGAAATATCAAAGTTTAACCTCAGACATTCACCAGCTGTGTGACCTTGAACTTATCTTCTATTTGACTCATTTTCCTTATCTGTAAAATGGGACAATAATAGAACTTGCCTCTCTGACTTGCTATGGGGATTAAATAACATAATATTTATATAGCACTTTGCAAACCTTAAAGTGCTATATAAATGTGAGTTATTATTATTGTTTATTATTATTATTATTATGTTGATAGTAATAACATTAATAACAAATTTTAATTTATATTATGTGTATTTATATAATATATTATAGAGTACATGTTAGCATATATGATATATTATTGCTAACATTTACGTAGTACTTAAAACCTTAGTTTTAAAGCACTTTACATATCACATCTCATTTAATCCTCATTACAACCCTGGGAGGTAGGTGCTATTATTATCTGCATTTTACAGATGAGGAAACGGAGACTGAGAGAGATAAAATGACTTGTCTGGGGTCACACATCTAGAAAGCATTTGAGGCAAGATTCAAACTCAGGACCTCCTGGCTCAGTCTGTTGTGCCACCCTGTATAAAGTACCCCCTCTGCTTTTTTAATGAAAATCTGTCCTCTTTTTCTCCTTGATCATTCTCCATTCATAATGTGTCCCAACCTACTAATGCTCACTTTCTATTTTCCCATTACCCTTTGTTTGATCTTTAATCAATTTATCAAGTGTTTGTTAGAAAGTGCCTGCCAAGTTTCAGGAACTGTTCCTGGTGCTGGCGAGAAACACAAACGTGAAACACTTTTTGTCCTCAATGAGTTTACAGTTTGTCCATATTCAATAGAGAGCCAAAAAGATAACAGATCATTTGTGAGGGCAAGACAGTAGCAGCTGAGCAGGGGGCGAAGGAGAGAGAAAGGAGGGAGGGAGGAAGAGGGAGAGATGGGGAAGAGAGTGGAGTCAGGATACTTGCAGATACTTGTAGGATACTGTTGCATGAATGGTGAACTTATACCAACTGAAGAATTCCGTTGTTATAGCCTTCGTTTCAGGGAGATTCAGAACCATTAAAAGAATCTGCAGCTTCACAAAGTCAATGCAGCTTCCTCTTCTCCTGCTACTCTGTTCTGCTATCTCAAGCAGCAAACACTCAGTCTACAAGTGGAGAGATATGGGGAGCAGTAGATACAAGGCAGAACTCAGAATCAGGAAGACCTGAGTTTGAATCTTACCTCAGACACTTGCCAGCTATGTGACCTTGGGCAATTTCTTTAACCTCTCAGAACCTCAATTTTCTCGTCTGTAAAATGAGAGGATTGGAAGTGATGAGCCTAAGATTTATTTTTTCATGGTGCTGGAGAAGACTTTGGAGAGTTTCTTGAGCCTCGAGGAGATCAAGTCAGCCACTACTTAAAGAAATTAACTCTGAATTAGAAGCCTTCCCAATTAGATCAGGAGTGAAACAAGGATGCCCACTATCACCTCTATTATTCAACATTGTACTAGAAACACTAGCAGTAGCAATTAGTGAAGAAAAGAAATTAACTCTGATTATTCACTGGAAAGACAAACACTGAAGCTGAAACTGGCCACATGAGGAGAAAATGGGACTCTTTGGAAAACACAGTAATGCTGGGAAAGACCGAAGGCAAAAGGAGAATGGGACAGCTGACGTTGAGATGGCTGGATGGCATCGTGGAAGCAACAAACATGAACTTGGACTTTCAGAAATAATAGAGGACAAAAGGGTCTGGGTGCTATGATCAGACATGGCTAAATTCCTGAAGAACAACAAAGTTATTCACCTACAAAATCCAAGAACGAAACTTGTTTAAAATAAAAATCAACTTGTAAAATCTTGCCCAGAGGCTAGCACACAGGATGGCCATTTAGGGAAAATGCTAAAATGGACAGTCATACCTTTTAGAGTTTGGCAGATCTGGCATGGTGGCCATGCCAGTACCAAATATACATTTGTCCTTCCTCTCGACCTCTAGAACTATTCAACTTCTTAATAGGGGATAAAAGTGGCTTAGATGTACTTTAATATTTCAATGGACCTGTGGCCCCATGAAAGTGCCCTCACCCCCCCCCCAGGGTTGCAGTTTGCACCCTATCAGTGCCTGCCTATCCTATACACCTCTTATCAATGTCAAACCCACGTCATCTGACTCCAGATCCCAGGGCTATTTTTTCAGGATACTAAGACCGCCTCTTACCAAAGACTTTGGGATAACAGGTCAATGTCTGGATGATGAACATATGGGGAGGGGAGCAAGGTGTAAGAAGACCTGAAAGGCAGGAAGGGGCCAAGTTATAAAGGAATATTGTGAAGTCAGTTAACGCACTGGATATAAAGATTGGACTCAATGATCCCTAACATTCCTTCGAAGTCTAAGATTCTTACAAAGTTGTTTTAAAGCCTTTTTTAACATACACTATCCAAAGGTTGAAAACTATCAAATCATGAAACCTAATGACTGTCTTCTGAGGGACAATGATTTTTAATAATAGTTACATTGTATTAATTGTTGAACTAATAGGCAATATTCTCTTTTTTCTCCTCCATCATGAAAATCTTATTTCATATTCCTATTATAATTTATCATCAAGACAGGGATTTTTCTAAGTAATGTATCACCAAGCAGGCTTTGTTTCCGTTGTCAAGGATTGAGTTCCATCACTGTTACAAAACGATGCATGGCCCCCAAACTTGACAAACTTTGTGATGAAAGTCATTGGCATCATGCAGCTAAAATTATACCCTTTTATTTTCTTCAGTAAGTTTGAAAAGAAAATGAAAATGGTGGGAGAAGTACATTAGTATAATGGAAATTCACTCTACATTAGTTTTGAATGAATGTTGGACATCATTGAATGGTTCTTGCATATTCCACAATTTTAGTATTCTGCAACTTTAACAAAGCACAGTTTTTTATTGAGGGGGGGAAATAATAACAAGTCACATTTCTGAGAATTTATTTCCTCCTTTTAAAATTGCCTTTTTTAGCTCTTATAGGAATGCTTCTTGGGCTTGCAACCAATCTTCATTTTTCTTTGAGGATTTGTTTGCAGAGATTTTCAAGGCACTTTCTTCTTCTGAGCTTACTCTTGAACTTCCCTGTTATCACAGAAGGGCAATATGCTCATGTTCTTTTTTGTTGTTTATTCATTTTTCCAGCCTATTTCTTGACATTGAACTTTAGATTAGAGTTAGACCCTGCTCACCTCTTGGGGTAGGGGATTTCTGACCTGAGCTTCTGTCTTTTATGGCCTTTTGCTTTCACAAATCAATCTGAAGGCCTGTAGGTTTGGTGTTTCCAAAATGGATCTGTTCACTGACCTCTTCATCTGTGCTTTTGTCCTTAGCTAGGTAAGAGCCTCTGCTTTCTTACAACTACAACTATTCCTCTCTACCCTGGAATTGCCACCCAGAACTAGGTAACAGGCAACAAAGCAGCCAAATGTCACCCATTCCTGCTCCCAATACTAGTATAGGCATGCCCTCTGAACAAGTATCCAATCCCTTTATTCTCCCTGAGTGACACTACTGCTACCACCACTAGCCAAGTGCTGCCACCACCACTGGAGCTACTTCTGTCACACACCATCTGTAGCCAACCCCCATCTCAATGTCTGTAGGTCTCCCTTTTTGTCTTCCTAAGCTATCCTGTGCTGGAAAGATTACTCATTGTTGCTACTCATTGGCTTTCCTATCTAGAATTCAGTTTGATATCTGTTTGGAGTTATGATGGAAAGCTCAGCAAAATGCTGGCTTCATTGTGCCATCCTGACTGCTCCCATGCGAGAATATATTTCTTTTATTTTAAACCCTTATCTTCTGTCATAGAATCAATACTGTATATTGGTTCTAAGGCAGAAGAGTGGTAAGGACTAGGCAATGGGGGTTACGTGACTTGACCAGGGTCACACAACTAGGAAGTGTCTGAGGCCAGTTTTGAACCCAGGACCTCCCATCTCTGGGTCTGGCTCTCCATCCACAGAGCCACCCAACTGCCCCTGAGAATATATTTCTAAAGGACAACATGGGTCTTCTGGTGTACAGACAGAGGGGTGCTAACTAGAAGGAGATGTGAATGGTGGCTGGAGGATGGAGTGAGAGACCCAAAAAGAAATTAGACAGAGTTCAGTCACAATAATTAGACTCTCAGAACTTCAGAACTGAAAATGACCTCAGCAAAACTGAGTCCAGGCCATACCTGAAAAAGAATTTGCTCCTCAAGATACCCAAGTCACTTACACTCTGCTTAAACATCTCCAAGGAGGAGGAACTCACCACATCTTGAGGTAGCTCCATTCCATTCAGGGACAGCTCTCAGTGTAAGGAAGCTTATTCATTACACAGAAATGTAACATCCTTCCATTGTACCTAGATCTGTCTTCTGGGACCAGATAAAATCCTTCTTCTAAGCAATAGTCTTTCAAATAGCCAATAATAGCTAATATTTTTATTACCTGGGGGTACTAGAACTAGAGTGAGTCAAGAAAACTCAAGTTCAAAAAAGAATTTTTAAAATAAATAATAAAGAAAACAAGTTCAAATCTAATCTCAGGAACTTAATAGCTGTGTGACCCTGGGTACATCACTTGACTTCTGTCTGCCTCAGTTTCTTCCACTGGAAAATGGAAACAATATATAGCTCCTACCTCCTAGGGTTGTTGTAAATATAAAATATGCCATATAAATGCCATCTTTATTATTATTATTATTATTACATGCCCTATTACATGCCCCTACCCTAAGTCTTCTCTTCTCTAAAGTAAACACCCCCAATTCCTTCAGTTGGCCTTTACATGATGATGGACTCAAGACCCTTTACCACTCTGGTATACTCTCCAGCTAATCAATCATCTCCTCCCTAAGATGTTATGAATAGAATTGAACACAGAACATTAGATGTCGTCAAATGATGGAGGACTGGACCCTGTGCCTCTTGCAATACTAAAGGAGAACATATTCGCTTTTTTTTGTGGTTGCCACAACACACTGCTAACTCACATGCAGTCTCTAGTTTCCAAACCCCAAGGCCTCTTTTCAGATGTTCTATGGCTAACTGTGCAAAGACTTGCTCAAATTCTTGAAGATATTAAGTGTGAGACCCGGGATTCGAAAGAGAGTGGAAGGGAAGGAGGGAAAGAGAGAAAGGGAAGGAGGGATGGAAAGACAGAGAGGGAGGGAGGGAGGGAAGGAGGGAAAGAGAGAGATTATGAAAATCATCCGTGTATCTTTGAACCCATGGGAGCTGATGAGATTACCAAGTGAGATAGATAGCAAAGAGCCAAAAGAGAAGGGCAGAACATTGGGGGATACCTCTGATTACTAGGAATAACAAAGTTGAGGAACCAGCAAAGGAGACTGAAAAGGAGCAGTCCGACAGGGAAGAGGAGTATCATGAAAGATCATTACCACAAAAACTTCTAGAGAGAGTATCCAAAAACAAAAGGTGATCAGCAGGGTCGAATGAGAACTGAGAAAAGGCAATGAGATTTGTCATTTAAGTGATTATTGATAGCTTTAAGAGAGAATAGTTTCACTCAAATAATATAGACATAAACAGTCATCCAAAATACTAATTTGATTTTTGCTATAGCCATTCCTATTTCAGGATATTTAAAAGAGGATTGGCAAAAATGGCCCTTAAAGTATTTTATTAATTTACACGTTTTCTAGCTGAGGTTAAGATTATACCATCGTAGATTTAGGGAATTAAGTGATGTGGTGGATTAGAGCACAAGGCCTACAGTCAGGAAGACTCATCTTCCTGAGTTCAAATCCAGCTTCAGACACTCACTAGCTGTGTGACCCTGGGCAAGTCACTAAACCCAGTTTGCCTCAATTTCTTCATCTATCAAATGAGCTGGAAAAGGAAGTGGCAAACTACTCCAGGGTCTTTGGGTCATGAAGAGACTGACAAGACTGAAATGGCTGGGCAACAACAAAATCATAGATTTAGAAGTGGAAGGAAATTTAGAGGCCACCGAGTCCAATTCCATCATTGTACAGATGAGGACCCAAGGCACAGAAAAGTTAGGTGAATTGCCCAAGGTCACACAATCGGTAAGGTTCAAAATGGCTGTGAAGCTTGGGTTTTCCTGACTCCAATTCCAGCATTCTAATTCAAAGCCATTTTACCTCTAGGCTCACCACATATGTTTCTAGACAATTTAATTGATCCTAGATATTAATTTTTTACCAAGAGATGATATTCAGGTTTTTTGTTTTTACCTGACTACTGTGCCAGTATAGAGCTTCCCTTCTCAGAAAAAAACCCTTCCTTGTCACAAAGAAAAAGAATTCGGCAAAAACTACTAATCCTGTGATGTATCTGTCTGATAAGGTACCCAGCAGTCCACCCTGGAGCTCATGGAAGAAGAGAGGCACCTTTTATTCAACATTTCCTGGGACCAAGATTGGTTATTAAAATTGGTTGCTCACTTTGACTTCCTTCGTAGCATTCTTTTCACCCATGCTACTGTAACATGAATTTTAAGTGCAGATAGCTGGTGCTATAGACTTCAGCATAGTCAGGAAGACCTGAGTTAAATTCCAGCCTTAGACACTAACTGTGTGACCCTAGGCAAGTCATTTCACCCTGTTTGCCTCCGTTTCCTCATCAGTAAAATAAGCTGGAGAAGGAAATGGCAAACTACTCCGGTGTCTTTGCCAGGAAAACCCCAACTAGGGTTACAAAGACATGTAATGACTGAAGGACAAAACGACACAAACAGTAAATTGTGTATCTTATTCTCAAAGTTCTGCTTACTTCACTGTCGTCCTCCATTCATACAAATCTTCCCATGCTTCCCTGAATCCTTCCAACTGGCCATTTTTACAGCCCCAAAATATCCCATTTCTTTTCCTCCCACCAGTTGGACCCACCATTCCCCCAGGCAATGGGTACCTCCCTTGTTTCTGATTCTTACACTTCATCTAAAAAAAATGATTGGAAAACTAAGTATCGAATCCTCTCAAGGAAGCTCTAAGAGGAGTTAAGCATTTCTGCCGGGCTTCTGCGCCGTGGAAAATTAAGTCATTTGCACGTGACTGCAAGAGGCCTGACACACAATTAAGAAGCAACAAACAAGGGGCGCACACTTTCTTCGGAGGCAATTATGTTGGAGGGGCACCAAATGTAATTGAAAGACATAAGACATTTCATTCTATATTAAAACAGAATTTCTTCGAGTGGCTTTCCTGGAGCTCATTAGCTATTCCCTGGCTGATTCCCCTAAGTAATTAGATTTTAACAGGATTTTCAACAGATCAGAGCAATCTCGGTGGGTGCCAATAGAAGAGTCCCCCTCTGGCCTTACCAGCGGGACAGCACGGCTAACACCCAGACTGGGAGTTAATAGGACAATTACTGGCCTCTTTGAAATGAGTTACATTAATGCACTTAAGCTTAAATGGCCCCCACGTATGATTAAATATTAACACCTACCAAATATGAAATCAGAATCGGCGATCAAGCCGTGTTGTTTTAATTTCCCCAAAGTCGGGCTCCAATTGTTTACAAAGAGCCCGTTGTGTGCTGTGAGAGTAACTTCCTTTAAGGCCTGTGAGCCTGAGACCGAGCCTGAGAGAGCCACCGAGCGAGCGATCGGCATTTTAAATGTTCGTGGAATAACGGCAAAGGTTGGGGAGCCCAGACGCGGAGCGGCTCGGCCTCCGGAACTTTCACCGTGACCCAGAGGGAATCGGGAGACTTAAACTGCCCAGTTAAACACAGACACAGAAAGTGCTTGTCCTAAGGTCGCTTCTGTCCCTGTTGACTTTCCAGAGAGATGCTCTCCCCCCCCCTTATTATCGGTGTAAGGTTCGCCAGCCCCGAGGCTCCCAAACATTCCTGGGAAACATGAGAAGGGGGCCCCGGCCAGAGGGGAGGACCCTGACCCAGAGAAAGCGTGTTCTGTTTCAGGGAAGGCCTGGCTCCCTCCTCCCTTAATTAGCTTTGTTCATTCACTGCTGATTGTGTAACTTGGATTCTTCCCTGCGACCCAGACTCCAACCGAGCCGGAAAGAGCCGGCCACAAGGAAGAGCTGGGGATGCCTCTACCAGCACCCCCTGCTCCCGGCTTCTGGTCCCCAAGAGGCAAGCTGGAGAGCGAAGGGGGTTCCCTCCAGATCCGCTGACACGGGCCACGTCGAACGCTTCGCGAATATTAGAGGGCTGCAGATGCAAACCATTATTCAGAGAGATGTCCAGTGACTCGGGTGGGGGATAAAGACTTGAGGAGGCTTGTCTTCAGACCCTGCCACTGATACCTGTTAGGAGACACTCGTATGACCACTTCCAGGTGATGATCCAGCGTCCTTTTTTTTTTTTTTTTTTTTAAACTCTTACCTTCCGTCTTAGAACCGATATCAAGTATTGGTTCCAAGGCAGAAAAGAGCTAAGGGCTAGGCAGTGGGAGTTAAGTGACTTGCCCAGGGTCACTCAGCTAGAAAAATATCTAAGGCCAGATTGGAACCCAAGACCTTCCATTTCCAAGCCTGACTTTACATCCACTGAGCCACCTATCTGCCTCAAGTAATTTGATTTCACTGAGCCTCAATTTCCCTATATGTCAAATAGGAACAATGATATTTGCCTCAAGTGATTTGGTTTCACTGAGCCTCAATTTCCCTATATGTCAAGTGGGAACAGTGATATTTGCAGTCTAACTCACAGGGATGTTTCAAGATTCTAATTAGATTATTTATATTTAGTTTGCTTGTAACATATGTTAAGTCTGTTTTGTAAACCTTAAAGCACATTATAAATGGTGCAGGGGGGGTGGCTCAGTGGATTGAGAGCCAGACCCCAAGATTAGAGATCCTAGGTTCAAATGTGGCCTCAAACACTTCCCAGCTGTGTGACCCTGGGCAAGTCACTTATCCCCATTGCCTACCCTTACCACTCTTCCATCAAGGAGCCAATACACAATATTGATTCCAAGATGGAAGGTAAGAGTTTAAAAAAAAAAATGGTGCATGTGGGGGTGGGGTAGATGGTTCAGTGGATTGAAAGCCAAATCTAAAGACAGGAGGTTCTGGGTTCAAATGTAGCCTCAGCTACTTCTTAACTATGTGACCCTGGACAAGTCACTTAACCCCCATTGCCTAGCTTTTATCACTTTTCTGCCTTGGAACCAATGCACAGTATTGATTCTAAAACAAAAGGCTTTTAAAAAATAAAATAAAATAAATGGTGCAGTGCAGGCACTCAGCTTACAGACAGAATGACCTCAGATACTTACTGTGTGAACTTAAGCACATTATTCTACCCTCTGTTTGCCCCAGTTTTCTCATTTGTAAAGTGAAGATAATAATAGCACCTACCTCCCAAGCGTTGTTGAGAGGATCAAGTGAGATAGCAATTGTAAAGCTCTTAGCACAGTACTTGGCACATAGTAAACATTCTATAAATGTTAGCTATCATTATTATTATTAGGGTAACTAAGTGGCACAGTGGATAGAGTGACAGGCTTCGAACCAGGAAGACCCATTTTCCTGAGTTCAAATCTGGCCCCAGATACTTACTAGCTGTGTGACCCTGGATATGTCATTTAACCCTGTTTGCCTCCATTTCCTCATCTGCAAAATAAACTGGAGAAGTAAGTGGCAAACCCCTCCAGTATCTTTGCACCCCAAACCCAAATCCGGTCTCAAAAAGTTGGACACGAGTGAAAAACGATTCAACAACATCATTGTTATTGTTACCTCTGGCTTTTAGGTCCCAATTAGTGTGAATAACAAATCCTGTGAAGTGGTTGCATTATTTGAATTCACATTACATATTTCCATTGGACTGGAACCAATTACCACATTTTACATATAGTTAAAACATCAAATAGTAGATTCTAATAATGTGACCACTTCCCGGGATTCATTGCTCACACTAATGAAGACTGGATGTATATGTATCAATTTCTCTTGTTGCTGCTGTAATTATCTTCTGCAATAATCTGTTAGCTACTCTATCATGCGCATGCTGTGCCCCCAATCCATAGACGGGGTTGGGACTGCAGAGTGAAAAAGGGCTACTCCCGTCTCCATGGCACCTGCCAGCACCAACACGAGTATAAGTAGGTCCAAGTCCCGCAGATTGAGTGGAGGTCACTCCAATTCATCAAAGCCTGAGAAAATCACCAATTCTGGGCACAGAAATGTGTGACATCGTCTTTCCCTGAAAGGAGCCAACAGATTTTCTGTGGAAATCAAAGTAACCCAAATAAAAAAAATGGAAATATCTACCAGATAGATGACCTGAGTGGTCTCTAATGTCCCTCCCTCCTCTGAAATTATCGGAGTCTGAATCAGATTCTGAATGTGTCGGTTGCCAACTTCTATGGTCTGGACCCTCCATGTGGTTGGGAGTCACCATGTTGCCTTCATTTGCCTGTTTTCCCAGGTAGTTATTCTCATACTGGTCTTTTCCCACTTGTGGTCATACTGTGTGAGATAATGACCAAAAGCCTCTCTGGGCACTTTAACGGCTTGCCCAATCTAATTTTAGCCAGATTTAACCATGCCATTCCTCTGCTCAAAAAGCTTCAGTGGCTCCCTATTTTTCCTAGGATAAAAAACAAATCAATCAAGCAGCATTTAAAGCCCTTCCTGTCTTCCTGCCTGATTTCACATTACTCCCCATATACATACTAGATACCAGCCCAAATGGCTTACCTGATGGCCCCCACACAGCACATCCAACTAGGTGGTACAGTGAAAAGAAGGCCTGGAGCCAAGAGGACCTAAGTTCCAATTCAGCCCCAGACATTTACTAGCTGTGTGACCCTGGACAAATCATTTTACCCTGTTTGCCTTAATTTCCTTATCTGTAAAATGAGCTGAAGAAGGAAATGGCAAACCACTCCAGTATTCTTGCTAAGAAAATGGATTCCTAATGTTGCTAAATGGAGCCATGAAGAGTTAGACAAGACTAAAATAACTGAACAACATCCCTCCCATCCCATCTCCTGTCTTAATGCTTTTACACAGGGGGGGAAGAAATATTAGCCATAAGGAAGAGAGCAAGTGGAAGGAGATCTTCCCCACTGTCTTCCCTGTGCAGCTCTCCCAGATTCATAGGTTAACATTTCTGCTCACACAACTTGGGTGAGCTTAAAGGTACCAATATCTTACCTGAGGTCCTCCATGAGCTCTGCCTCTAGATTCCTGGATCCGGCTTTCTAACCAGATGGTAGACCTGGAAGATTTCTGGGACCTGCCATCGGCCCTCCCAATGCCCTGATGCTCCCTGGAACAACTGCCCCCGAGCACCCAGCTCTGACAATATTCTTGTACTGAGGGGGGTTGTGCAGTGATTCAAGAGGGAAGTTGGGGAGAGATAATGGGCTAAGTCCTAGGATTATAGGATCATAGACCTAGATCTTTTAGAGTCCCAGAAGTCACCTAGTCCAAATCAATGATTCTACAAATAAGGAAATTGAGGCTTCAAGTCACATAGGTAGTAAGTAGTAGTTACAGCTTAAACTCTTATCCTGTGATGCCAAATTCAGCATACTTTCCATTGCATCATCCTGGCTCCTAAATATGCCATCAAGAGGAAGAGGAGGAGGAGGAAGAGAAAAAGAATCTAAAGATCAAAAGTATCCAATGACTTCCTAATCCCAGCACCTCCTCCAACAATCTATCACTAAAGTAGAGGTCTAGACATATTGGTTCCAGCCTCAAAGGTCTTGAGTTGGAATTGCAGCAGCTGGGTGACCTTAGACAAGTCACTCCTCCCTGAGACTTGTCCATAAAAATAGGGTGGTAATTTAGATGATCCCTATTATCCATATCTAAAATGCTGGGGTTCTCTGACCCTTGAAGGATTTCTTTTCCTCTTCCAGGATTCCTTCGAGGTTCATTTAAACTTGATTTTAGGGGGCAGCTGGGTAGCTCAGTGGATTGAGAGTCAGGCCTAGAGATGGAAGGTCCTAGGTTCAAATCCGGCCTCAGACACTTCCCAGCTGTGTGACCCTGGGCAAGTCACTTGACCCCCATGGCCCACCCTTACCACTCTTCTGCCTTGAAGCCAATACACAGAAGTTAAAGGTTTTTAAAAAACAAACAAACAAACAAACAAACAAACAAATAAATAAATAAACTTGATTTTACTTTGATTAAATCTAGGTATGGGACTGATAGTGAAACACACAGATCTACTTGGCTTATGTCCACACAGCACCTTAGAGATGGCTTTCCGAGGTCTTCTTGCATCTCCCATACAACCGCCTGACCTGTGGGGTAGACCAGCAGTCTCTAAATTTTAAAAATGTAAATAGGGATCCTACCTATAAAAGACAACAACACATTTGAGCACACACCCTCTCTACCCTAATTGATTTAATTATTTCTAAATTAAACACACATACTATTACTGCGGTAATTACAGGCATTATTAAATTTACACAAGAAATTATAAAAGGATGAGATCAAGATGAAATATCCTCTCCTACAGGTAATGGGGAACCACTAGAGCTTGTTCAAGGGGGAGGGAAACACGATTAACGTGTGCTTCAGGAAATCCGAGCGCCGAATGGACTGGCCGGGGAGAGAGATCCACAGCAAGGCCTGCACCATAGTCCAGCGGAGAGACCCTGAGAGTGTAAACCAGGAGGTCGCTAGGTGATGGGAGAGGAAGGGACAGTGTTAGAGATGCAGGGCTAGAACGGACAGAATTTGAACTCCAGCCTTGTGGTCACGGGGAGGAAGAGGGAAGAGCCAAACCCCAAAGGTGGGACAACGAAAACGAAGGTTTTGATTTCCGGCCCCTCCGTGCCTCTACTTCTCTGCTGTGGCCGCTGCAAGGCTGTCAGTCCAGCTTCTTGATAGAAACACAGCCCAAGGTTCAGAGGATATTTAATGTTAAAAGGGACCTTAGAGGGGGCGTCCATCCGCCTCGTCCTACAGCTAAGGAAATGGAGACGCCAGGGAAGTGGAACAGCTTCCCTACTCAGCAATCCAGACGCCAAACCCTCAGCACCAGAATTCTGGATTGTCTTTGGAGGCCCACCTATGGTCCTGGCGCCCTTCGACCTTTCCTGCCCCAGCCCATTCCCAGGCCTGGCCACCTGGCACAGAGCGATGATGGCGCAGCGGCCCCCTGAGCATCGGTGACCTTAACCCACCTGGCCAGCCCCACAGAGGGCCCCACTTTCATGCTCCAGAAGGAAATCTTGTCCTTGATCACAGAAGCTGCTCTTTGCTGAGCCCCCAGACAAGGCGTGGAGAGACAAGCTCCATATTCAAATCCCTGAAATTTATTTTCCATTACAGTATGTTAAAATATTAATTGTATCCTTTATTGCTGCTTCCACAATAAATACCGGGAACACATTACCAGAAGATATATTAAAATGAGCCCCTATGACTGAAATGCCAAATACAGCATGAAAAAAAAAAAAAAAAAAAAGCTACAACGAACTCTTTCCTCCGAGCAACCCACTGAGATTGGCGATGGCGGAGCTGTAATTTGCAAAACTAGGGAGCAGCCTCATCACCACCAGAGAAGTCCCCCATCTGAACTCATCTTCTCTTTGGCGTAGTGGTTATCGGGACTGCAGTCAACTAACACGTACCAGTGCCCGGCCCCACCCTGTGCTCCGCTCCAATTGGAGGCGGCTTCCTCCTCTGATCCTTTGGTGCCATTTGCTCCAGAATCCTCTGCTTTGGGAACACTGTCAAAATGAAAGGAAAATTGGGTTCTTGCCAGATGAGGGAAATGGTGGTGTGGAAGAAAGCTGCTTTAACTTATTTTAACATTAAGGAAATATCAGGAGTTCTGTGTGTGCAAAACACTGTCTCTGTCTTTATCTATCTCTGCCTCTGTCTCTCTCTGTCTCTCCCTCTCCCTCCCTTCCTCTTTCCCCTCTTTTTCCCTTCCTCCCTCCTTTTCTCCTTCCTTTTCTCTCCCTCCCTCTTTTCCCTCTTTTCCCCTCCCTCTGTCTTTTCCCTCCCTCCCTCTTTTTCTCCCTCCTTTTCTCTCCCTCCCTCTCTTCCCTCTTTTCCC
>NC_058133.1:14567282-14651400 GCF_016433145.1 Gracilinanus agilis | reverse complement strand
CCTCTCTTCCCTCTTTTCCCTCTTTTCCCTTTTTTCCCTCCCTCCCTCTTTCTCCCTCTCTTCCTCTCCCTTCTTCCTTTCTCCCTCCCTCTCTCTCTCCCCTCCCTCTCCTCCTTCCCTTTTTTCCCTCCCTTCCTCTCTTCCCTCCATCCCTCTTTCTCCTTCCTTTCTTCTTTCTCTCCCTCTCTCTCCCTCTCTCCCTGCTTCCTTCCTTTCCTCCCCACACTGGTTTATGTCTCTCTCCCCTCTCTATCTCTCTCCTTGCTGTCTCTTAGTCTCTAGCCCTGTCTCTACTATCTATCTCTCCTGGAACCGTGTCTTTATCAGAGGTTTAGATCCCATTTGAACACTAACATGCTTTCTCTGCTGTCTAATGGAAAAAGAGCATGAGAAAGAACAGAATAAAGATGGCTGGCCCAGAAGGAAGGTTAGCCCTCACTCTTTGTAGAAATGCTGGTGGTAGTACTTGTGTTGATACCCGTGGTGGTAACAGGAATGGCAATTGTAGTTTTTGTAATAGTAATGGTAATCATGGTGGAAATAATGGTGATTGAAGCAGTGGCAGTGGCAGGAAGAGCGATGGCAATAATAATGATTTTAGCATTAATAGCCATAGTGGTAGAGGTAGTGATTAAAGTGTAGCAGGAGGACCAAATAATATAATGCAGGGAAAGCTCTTTACAACGCTTAAAGCCCTATTCAGGTGTTAGCTTTTAGTATCTTAGAAGTGGTGGGAATGTCAGTAGGATACAGTGGATAAAGTTGCTGGCCTGGAGTCAGGTAGACCCAAGTTCAAATCCAGCCTTAGACTCTTGCTAGTTGTGTGACCCTGAGCAAGTCACTTTACCTTCTTTGCCTCAGTTTCCTCATCTGTAAAACAAGCTGAAGAAGGAAATGGCAAACACTCTGGTATCTTTGCCAAGAAAACCCCAAATGAGGTCATGAAGAGTCAGGCATGGCTGAAAGGACTGAACAACAAGGAGTATCATTGGGAACAATAGTGTAAGTCACTACTAGTAGCATTAGAAGATATGGTGGTAGCAGCAGGCAGAGTGATGATAATAACACCGGTAGCTTTCATTACAGTCATAACCGGCGAGCAAGCATTTACCAAATGCTAGCACAGTGCTAATGCCAGGAATATGAATACAAACACAAGAAAGATGGCCTTGCCCTCAAGGACCTGACATTCTAATGGAGGAAGATGGCCTGAAAGGGAGCTGAAAAGCAGGGGTGGACGTGGGATGGGTGAGAAGACGAATGAGAAATGGCCAAGTCTAGAGAAGCAGAAGGAAAGCCAAGAAGAGCCAAAATAGAAGCCCACCAGAAGCTCGCCCGTGGGAGAGGTAGAAGGGGTGGATGGATGCTTCAGGTCCCAAGACCCCCAGCTGCCCAGAGACCTTCTTCTGTAAGAGAGCAGCTGAGGCATCCATAGCAATGATGAGAACAACAACAATCAGGGTAGTCACACTGAGAGCAGGGGTGCTTGTACGGTGGTGACAAGGGTACAAGTAATCGTGAAATGGCTACGATAGCCCAAGAGGGAGCGGGAGATGCTTCCTAGAGAAGGAAACATTTTAACTGGGGTTTGAAGTGAAGAGAGCCCTCAGGCAGAGACAAAGCCCTCAGGAGAGTATCGCAGGCACTGGGGACAGCCAGGACAAATAGCGATGGGGTCTAGTGACTAGAGAGGGCCAGGAAGACCTCCATTCAGATCCCAACTCTGACTCAGACTTGCTGTGTGACCCCAGGCAAGTCAGCAACTTCTCAGTGAAGACGCAAATTCCGGAGAAAGTGCCCAACTGCCTTGGGACTGTGAGGGGTGAAATCACAGAGCTCGCGTCCATCTTCTATCTTTATTTTCAACATGGAGGAGGTTGTGCAATGATCTTCAGCTCCCTAGCCAGCAAGCCATCCCTTGTAACAAAGAAGGAGAGGAAAAATGAGTTCAGGGAAACTGAACTGGGGGAAAGGGACCAGACTTTTTCTGTGTGGCCCCTGAAGGCAGAACTAGCAGCAACGGATTAAGGCTGCCAAGAGAGCGATTTAAATTTGATGTGAAGAACAATCCCAGCTCTCTCCAAGCGTCCTAGGCTGCCCCAGGAGGCCATAGCATCTTCCTGGCAGGAGAGCATCAAACAAATCCTGGATGACCACGTGCTGAGTAAAGTCTGGCAGGGGTTCGGATTCAGACAGAGCTTGGACCACACAGCCCCCTCCCCCTCTGAAATTCTGTCTTTTATTTTTATTTATTTATTTTTTAACCCTTAACTTCTGTGTATTGGCTCCTAGGTGGAAGAGTGGTAAGGGTGGGTGTCTTTTATTTTTGACAGTTCGCTTTTCCATTTTACAGATGAGGAAAGTGGAATGGAAAAGTGAGGAAATTTGCATAGAAGCAAAGAGGTGCATAGAGGAGGGAGTGCTACACTTAAAGGGAGAAAGTCTGAGTTCAAATCTAACCTCAATCACTGTGTGACCCTAGACAAACATCTTAGCCTCTCTCAGACTCAGTTTCCTCATCTGAAAAGCAAGGATAGTAATAACACCTCTGTTACAGGATCGTTGTGAGGATCAAAGGTAGAGCATATCTAAAGCACTTTATAAATCTTAAGGTGCAATATAAAATGCTATTATTATTAAAGTCCCTCCTAAGTGCCAGACACTCACTGTTCTAGGGACTGGGCATACAAAGAGAAAAATGAAATAGTGGCTGCCCTCAAGGAACTTATATTCTATCATTTATTCAACCCGTTATTTCTTTTTTTTAAACCCTTAACTTCTGTGTATTGACTCCTAGGTGGAAGAGTGGGCAATGGGGGTCAAGTGGCTCGCCCAGGGTCACACTGCTGGGAAGTGTCTGAGGCCGGATTTGAACCTAGGACCTTCCATCTCTAGGCCTGGCTCTCCATCCACTGAGCTACCCAGCTGTCCCTCTACCTGTTATTTCTAAACTACTAAAGTACTACAAATGCTGCTGCTACTGCCCCCTCCATTTGGTGCCCTGAAGCAAAGACCAGATCACCCAATCCTAGTTACAGTTCCTGTAACTATTTACACTTGGGCATTGGGTATGTGTTGACTCAGTGGCTTAATCTTGTAATCCCTTTGAATAGAGTAAACATAGTGATCCCCACAAATCTCCCACCTCTTCGTCTGAGGAGATATCTGATTGCTATCACAAATTCAAGACCAGATTCCTCTTCCTGCCCCAAATCCATTAAAACCTGCGTTGAATAGACCTAAGTGGGCACCTTTTGGTTTTCTCTCTAGCAAAAACAATCATTGAATGGACATCTTTAACACACATGTGCTTCCCTTTACACACACACACACACACACACACACACACACTCACCAGCTCAGCCCACCTGCCGACCAAACCCCAGCGCTCCATCATCACTCCCGCTGAAGGGCAAAGGGGAAATGGAGACCTCAATGAAGGGAGAACGAACCTTGTTGTTGCAGCCATCAATGTTTGTGGAAGGAAAGCAGGGCGGGCGAGCAAAAAGTGGCGAGAAATAGGAGGTACGCCGTATAGACTGAGCGTTAGCAGGAAGCCTATTTGTGTCACATACATTAGAGAGATTGTACCTGAACAGCTCATCCATGTGAAAATATTAGCTCTGTAATTCTGCCAAGGTCAGCGAGACCTAGTGATTTGCTGAGATATCACCTTCATTTCACCAGGTAAATAAAGACTCGTTATTCAGTGTGTCCTACCCGAGAAGACACTCCATAGCAACACTTAAATTATGAATACCGCACATATGTTCCATATCATATCATTTACAGCACAATTTAGCCTAGACATAGTGCTGGGTAACAAACGACGCTACCATTCACAAAATGCATTTAAATAGCATAATTTAGTTCATTAAATCCAGTCATTTACGGTAAATCAAAATCATCCCAGGAATTGCGGAGAGTACACAGTTGTTTGTTTGAATAGTTAAGCTAGGTAAGTCAATTTCTTTTTGAAGGTCAAGGACAGAGTTGTTTCCATTTTCTGTTATAAAAAAGACGCCGTTGGTGTCGGGAGATAATTTAGTGTCATCTCCCAATGATCAGCCCTCTTTGGTTTTCCTCTCTCCTGGTTGGTGCCCGTCCTAGCCTCACACTTCCGTCATACAGCTCAGCTGGGGAAACATCTAAGGCAGGCTTCAGCTTCATTAGAGGCTGCGGTCATTAGACATGCAGATTTCGGAAAGCCCGAAATGAGTGTCTTTAGGGTCTTCTTGCCCACCAGTTCCATTGTCTCAACGAGGCTTTATTAAGTGCTGGGCAGGCGCAGAGAACAGAAGATGGAAATGGAACTAGTCCCTGCCCTCAAGGAGTTTCCATTCTGCTATGCATAGAATGCACTTTGCCAGTAAAATGGACATTCTTGAATGTCAGCTCTTTGAAAGCAGGGGAGGTTTTTTTTTTTTTTTTAATCTTCTACCTACCACCCAGGGAAGGATTTAGCACCCCGAAGGCATTTAGTGGAACCTCAATTGAGAGAAATGCAAATTAAAGCCTATAAGGAAAGTGGTAAATGTTGGAGGGGGATGTGGCAAAATTGGGACGCCAATGCATTGATGGTGGAGTGGTGAATTGATCCAACCGCTCTGGAGGGCAATTTGGAACTATGCCCAAAGGGCTATAAAACTGTGCATCCCCTGCCACTACTGGGTCTGTATCCCAAAGAGATCATAAAAAAGGAGAAAGGACCTACTTGTACAAAAATCTTTTGTGGTAGCAAAGAATTGGAAACTGAGGAAATGTCCTTCCCCTGGGGAATGGCTGAACAAATTGTGGTTCATGTCGGTGATGGAATTCTATCGTGCTATAAGAAATAATAAGCAAGATGGCTTCAGAAAAAGCTGGAGAGATCTGCAGGAACTGAGGCAGAGTGAAATAAGCAGAACTGGGAGAACACTGTCCATGCTAATGGCAATACTGTGTGATGATGATCTGTGAAAACTCTGCTACTCTCAGCAATGCACTGATCTGGGACAATCCCAAAAGACTTATGCCGGGAAATACTCTCCACCTGCAGAGAAAGGACTGTTGGAGTCATCTTCCTCATCAGTGTATCTTTGGTTTTATTTTGGGGTTTGGGTTAGGTATGAGGGTGCTCTTACAACAATGACCCTATGGAAGTGGGTTTTGAAGGACAATAAAAACATGAAAAAAGAACCTCAATGATTGATTCATTCAAGTCAACAAATGTTTGTAATAATAATTTACACTTTCTGGTACAGTGAATGAACAAATGAAAATATCCATTAATGAATGCATTTAAAAAGCAACTATTAAGGGCTTACTAAATACAGTGCATATACCAAGAACTTAGGATACAAATAGAAAGGCAAGATTGGGAGTGGAGTTAGCTAGGTGGCTCAAAGCATAGTGTCAGGCCTAGAGACAGGAAGTCCTGGGTTCAAATCTGATCTCAGGCACTTACTCGCTGTGTGACCCTGGTCAAGTCACTTAACCCCCATTGCCTAGCCCTTACCACTTCTGCCTTGGAACGAATACACAGTATTGCTCCTAAGACCGAAGGTAAAAGAAAAAGAAAAGCAAGATGGCCCCTGCTTTCAAAAATCTCACATTTTACTTTGGGGTGTGGAGGAGAGGCAGCCCTGCAAGTCAGATGGAAAGGTCCCATGGTCCTTAGGGTACACTACAAAACAGATGTTAATGCCTCTTCTTTAATGTCACTTCCACTGATAAAATCCTGTCTCTGATGTTTATGCATTTGACAATGCCAAGGATTTTAGTGTCAAGAATTTCTTCTCTGGGTCTTCAGTAGCTGCAGCTGCAGCACCTACAGAAGCAGTTACCAGGTGCTGTCTCTAAATGAAAAGGGTCCTGGCTCTGGACTCAGAAACCTAGGTTCAAACCCCTCCCCTGATACTCCCTTTGTGATGTGGGGCAAATCACAAGTTCCCTGGGTCCCAGGATCCTTTTTTGTAAAATGGGGAGGTGGGACTAGATGGACTATTTACTTCCCTTTCAGTTCTCCATCTATGATCCTATGAACCTGCGGGTCTGGAGTAAGGAAGACCTAGGTCATCCTCTTTCATGAAAGAGCGGAGATTATGAGTGTTATAGGAAGAAAAGGATCTCACCAGTCAGAGATTTGGGACCTTAGCCCAAAACTAGCCTAAAAACTCCTTGGGAGTGTAAGATTAAAAGCTAATATTCAAAATATTCCAAGAACTATTTTAATAATAATAAACAAAAGAAAAATGGTCTCAGTAAAGAGAAAAAAAAAACAAAATAAAGCTTCCCAGACCGAAATGGGGGTGGGGGGGAGAAAAGCCCAGAGCTGTGAGAGCAGAGCGCCCCTTCTGAGCAGAGAGCCCCTGAGGGCGGGGTCTCCAGTACCAGATGAGGACGCAACTCAAAAGGATGCTGGGCAATACAACTCAGATGCATCAAATTTCCACCTACACAGGATCAAAGATCCCTGGGATACTTACTTCAATGCCTTGTGCCCAAGAGACCTTCGATGCCCATATGGTGATTGGATGTTTCTTTTAATGTGCCTACAACCTGCCTCACACAACTAGACATGTTGGAAACAGTAGGACCAGAACAAAAAATCTCCTGGGAGCCAACACGCCGCTTTCCTAGTGCACACGTACATAGCCCTCAGGTGGCTTTTACAGCCCAGCTGCTGATGTGTGGGCAGAAGCCACACTTATCCATTGATTTGACTTGGGAGTCATTAAGGATGGAGATGGAGAGTTGCAGACTGTCCCCAAAAGTCCATTTATGGACTGCAAGAAAAGCTAAAGAAAGTTTATCCCATCACTACCACCTCAGTTCAAAAACATATGAACACGGGACACACACAAGTTGGTGGGTCACTGTAAAACCCTCTCCCTATTTCTGGAGAGACTGGACGATCTTCCTGTTTACAAAATAACCCAAGAGGCTTACAAGAGCCCTCCAAAGAGGATATACTGGAAGTACTTCTTGCCTAAAGCGAGTTAGTGAGACTCCTTGATTAGCAAGTCAAAACTGATGGCTCCTTACCTCATCAGACTCCAAGGAAAAGATAGGCAAAAGTTGCCTGTCTCAGTGGTCCAGAAACAGATATTTCAAGTAAGAAGGACTCTGGGTACTATAGCCCGACAGCCCATTAGACATTTGGAGAGAACTGAACCCAAAATGCCAGGTGTAGACTCCCAGGATACAGGGACCTCCACAAGTTTATTTTTCAGGAATACAGGACTATAATTCTCTCCTGAGGATAATTATACTCCCATAGCATCTACTGGCTCAGGACTGGGGCTGACTGCTCTGCAAGTCTCAGAAGAGCTCACCCCTCTTCTTGGCTTTTAACTACACTTCCAGTGTCAGGGGAAACGGGAAAAATGGCTCCTCGTGTTGTCTGACAATAATGCTAATGTTTACCCATGTAAGCATATGTTCATGGTGCCCACGTTGATTACAGCATACTGGGAGTGCACTTCTGCTTTATTCCTTTCCTGTTCATGGTTATTTTGTCTTGCGCTCATATCATTCACGGTGCTATAGCCAGTTTAGCCTACTAACTATGCGTAGTTTTGCTCCTTGTTTATTTGCACATATGTTGCTGTTTTGCATTTTTTGTTATTTTGTAGACATACTGGTATTACTGCTTTACTTTCTCTAGCTGTTAGGAACATTTACTTGTGCTCTATAGAGATGCCTGTAATGCTGAGATAAGTGTATGTGGGATGTCTTGAACATCATTAAGACTTGTAGTCACTGAAGTAGCCTGTCCCACTGTGCTGTGCCTACTGCATGTATTTCTGAAGTAATTCCACCATGAATGGCACCTAAGGTGATTATCTGGGACACTGAGGTCTAATTTGACACTATGATGTATCATTCCATATGTTAAGTAGACTGCATCTGATTTTGCAAGGGACTGAAAAATGTCTGACCCAGGGGAGAAATGAAACCTGAGTAGCCCCTTACCTAAAAGAAACACTATCTCTAAAGGACATACACAACCCTGGGGGAGGGAGGTATAAATAAGATGGTCTCATCATCAGGAGTTTTTAACTAAATCATCAATATTAAATTCAAGGGAGAGTTTACTTTAAGTTCAGAAAGCCAAGGCAAGGAGAGATGATGGTTTATCAAGATATTGAATAAGAGGAGCATAGAAGCCCCTAGAATTAAAGTATCTTAGCTAACTGAGAGTAGAGGACAGTAGTGTGTCTGGGCAAAAAGCAAGACTAATGATACTGAGAGCAGCTATGTGGCTCAGGAGACAGAGCCATCTAGGACTGGAATCAGGAAGACTCATCTTCATGAGTTCAAATCTGGCCTCAGAGACTTACTAGCTGTGTGACCCTGTGTGGGCAAGTCACTTAACCCTATTTTCCTCCTGTGTCAAAAAAAACGAGCTAGAGAAGAAAATGGCAAACACCCTAGTATCTTTACCAAGAAAATCCCAAGTGGGGTCCAGACATAACTGAAACAACTAAATTGCAACAACAATGATACTGAAATCTACCCCCCTCCACTGCTTCCCCTATGGATTCTTTTGGATCATAATATTCTGCTTTCCTTATTTCTTTCACTTTCTCCCACCAATAATAATAATGGATAAAATATTCAAATTCATGTCTTTGTAAAATTTGTTTATATTTAGACAACTCATTTTTAATTTCCCAGTTACATGAAGTGATTGATCCTAATTGCCCTGGTATAAATGCACAAAGAATGAGTTATCTGTGAACTGTGAATCATGTTTTTTTAAATCGGTGACTAGTACTTCATATAGAGAGATAGAAACAAACAGGTATGATCTATTTGGTCTAAGCCTCCAGGTCTGTGTCCTGTCTGAGGACCTGAGCTAAAGGATAGAAAATCTTAGGCATTATTATATTTTATATATTTCCCTTATATCCCGTAGGTGAAAAGCACCAGATTGTCCTTCTGGTCTAGGGGTGGGGCTGAGCTGTGTTCCTCCTGTGGACTTTCTCCAGTGTTTAACCATCTAGACATGCACAGAGAAACCTTTCCAAAGGGATGGAGTCACGGATGATAACTGGAAAGTAATTCCTGCCATATGGGGAGAGGAAAGGAGTGACTGGAGAAGTCTAGCAATGTTCACATGCCTAGGGTAGGACCATCCATGAAGCAGATAACCCACTTTGGGCAGCCAGCTCTCACCAAAGCCTGGCTTTGTTACATTTTGTCCTCTTGCATTGATTTTTTTCTTAAACCAGATGAGCTATCCACAAGAGAAAGTCTTGGTTTCTCTACATCTCTCAGTCAGTCGTGTGGCCATAAAGATCAAGTTTTGCCGGTTCCTATCTCATATTTTCATGGTAGATAAATATGAGCACAAAATAGTCTCATAAAGATTTTACAGAGATGAGAAAGCAGCCCCAGGGGTGAGAAGGAGCCTTCTAAGGAGCTTCCTAAGATACCTTCTTTTTTCAGAGAGGCAGAGTAATTTAGTGGGAATTGCAGTGGACCTGAAATCAGGAGCCTTGAAACTAAATCCCAGGTCTACCACCTATAACTTGTGTGACTTTAAGTAAGTGATTTTACCCGCTCTGGGCCTCATTGTCCTCCTCTTTAAAATGAGGCAGTGGATGTTAGATGACAAAGGTCCTTTACACCTCTACATTTTTGATACTGTGATCTTCCAATACTCACTGGTTCATGATTTTGGACCCTCAATTTATCTAATCAGACACAGGGCAGAGGAATAAGAGAATCTGCTCACATTTCTACAATGCTTTAAGATTTACAAAAATATTTTCTTGCTTCTTTCTTCCTCCAGATGAGGAAACTGAGGTTCAGAAAAATTGTTTTTTTCCCATAGACATAGAACTACTAAGTACCAGAGGCAGGATTTGAACTCAAACCTTCCTGACTCCAAGTCTGGTAGTCTATGATGTGCCTATGGCCATATAATTAGCAAGGATCTGAACTCAGATGTTCCTAAGTCTGGGTCCAACAAGTTGTTGTTTTCCCATGATCAATAAGAAAGTGCTAGAGGCAGGACAGCTAGGTTGCTGATACCAGGTTCATAAAATTATATTTAGAGATAGAAGAGAACTTAGAGGCTATCAGGTCCTCCCTCCTCATTTTACAGATAAGGAAACTGAAGCCCAGCTAGGTTAAGTGACTTTCTCCATGACCAAACAGCATTTAAGTGTCAGAGATAGGATTTGAACCCAGATTACAATACAATGAACTCAGAGAGGCAGGAGGTTCTAGCTTCAGGACACTTGAGTCCAAAGCCAGGGCTTTTTATGCCATCTTTCTGCAGGAGTCAAATTCCAAGAATACATATCCATGGGTCAGCAAGGTGGCTCAGTGGATTGAAAGTCATGCCTGGAAATTGGAGGTCCTGGGTTCAAATCTAGCCTCAGACACTTCCTACCTTTGTGACCCTGAGCAAGTCACTCAGACCCCATTGTCTCACCCTTACTTCTTTTCTGCTTTAGTACCAATGCTTAGTATGATTCCAGGACAGAAATAAGGCTTTAAAAAGATACATATCCAGATGGGGAGAATTGGAGTCTACCCAAGGGGGTCTACGTATCAGTTATCAGCCCCATTGGATTGAGCCTATCCACACTGGTGGGGTGGGGGTGGGGTGGGAGTATCTGTTTTCTGACAGCTATTGCAAAGTTGGTCTTCATGAGAGCCAAGGAGCTCAGAGTAAGAGCTCTGTGTGGCCTTACAAGAAGGGGAAAGATTGGCAGAGATAAGCCATATGAATGATTTAAATGCTGTTTTTTTTTTAAATTAAACCCTCACCTTCCATCTTGGAGTCAATCCTGTGTATTGGCTCCAAGGCAGAAGAGTGGTAAAGGCTAGGCAATGGGGGTCAAGTGACTTGCCCAGGGTCACACAGCTGGGAAGTGTCTGAGGCCAGATTTGAACCTGGGACCTCCCATCTCTAGGCCTGGCTCTCAATCCACTGAGCTACCCAGCTGTCCCTTAAATACTATTAAATGACTAGGCTCACCCATGCTGACAAGACAACCAGGCACACTCCTGGGGCTTATCCCTGGGTGCTCTAGATTCCAGGCAAGAGAAATTGCTCTCTTTCTCTCCCAATCCACACAGGGTGCCTTTACTCATTCTGTTCCCTGTACCTAGAATGCATGGCACAGTGGGGAGAGTATAGGATTACATATTAGAAGATTTGAGTTCAAATTCTGACACTTCTATTTGTTACCTTTGTGACCTTGGGTGAGCACTTCCCTTTGGGCCTCAGTTTCCTCATCTGTAAAATTGATGAGGAATTTTTAATGTTGGGTCATTAAACTTTAATGTTGGGTCATTAAAGTGCCTTCCTGTTCCAAGTTAATTATTCTTCAATGCACTTCCCATCTCCACCCCCTTGACACAGTTAGGTGACGCAGTGGATAGTGTTCAGGATCAGGAAGACCTAAATTCAAAGACAGCCTTAGAGACTCCCTGTGTGACCTTGGGTAAGTCACTTAATGTCTGACTCAGTTTCCTCATCTATAAAATGGGGATTATAATAGTATATACTCCTTAGGGTTGTTGTGAGGATCCAATAAGATCACATTTGTAAAATGCTTTGCAAACTTTGAAGTGCTATATAAATGCTAGCTATTATTGTTGTCCAAAGTGATATTTGAACCCAGATCTTCCCCATTCCAATTCCAAGGCCTTATCTTCTACCATGTTACTTCATCCAAGACCATTTTTTTAAGATCAATTGAAGTAAGAGTTGTGTAAGAGGGAAAATTTAGGTATTTATAGATATATATTAAATATGTGGCCGCCAGGAATCAACAATTCAGGTTGATTCCGTAATTAAATCAGACCCAAGTCAGCAACGGGTTGAGGCAAGTTTATTTACAATCAGGAAGGCAAAGTATAGGAATAAAGAGAGAGAAGGTTAAAAGGCTAAATAAATGAAGCTGCAGGCCGCAAGGCCCAACAGCCAGATAGGCCGGAGCCTGCTTAGGTAGAGTTTGGAAGCGGCCCAGCCAGGCCAAGGAAGTCAGCCTAACTTAGCCACGTGACAGTACAGAGTGGAAGCTGCCTGAGGTCTCAGGAGATCCTTCAGCACCAGGTTCGGAGAGGGAACTGCCTCCACAGGAAGTAACCAACTTACTTAAAGAGAGAGTGTCTCTGGTCACTTCCCATGGGTCCACCTCTAATTCAAGTGGACAAATGGCAGTCTCTACATTGATTTGGACTGCCCAAAGGGCCGTCCCTTGTTCTTGATTTGTTACTTGTTGTCACGTGTGGGTCACTCGTCTCCCCTCCCCACTAAGGAGGGTGAGGGTGACGTCATTTCTACGCCTAGGATGGGTAGATTTTTGACTATGAATGGGCTAGAGTTAATTCCATTTACACAGTTGCTAACTTCGGGTCCATGTATATTTGGAGGGGTCTTGAACTTGGAAAGTGGCATCCTTATTTTCATTAACTTGTAACTGAAATTTAACATTTCTTTCAATTATGAACATACACAACAAACATTATTCTGAGACAGGGTCCATAGGCTCTCCCAAACTACCCAAGGAACCAATGACACAAAGGTTTAAGGGTTTAAGAAGACCTGGAGGGTAGAACAAAATGGCTATGCCCAGATTTTCAAGACCATCATATAGAGCAGGGGTTCCCAAACTTTTTTGGCCTGCTGCCCCNGGGAAGGGAAGGAAAAAGAAGGGAAGGGAAGGGAAGGAAAAAGAAGGGAAGGGAGAGGGAGAGGGAGAGGGAGAGGGAGAGGGAGAGGGAAAGGGAGGGAGGGAGGGAGAGAAGCCATCGGTGCTAGTTGAAGAGAAATTGCATCCAATTAAGACTCTCAATTCTTGTCCACATTCCCTACAGGCCTGGAAATGACAAGTGAAAAGAAGATCATTATGTGATCAGTTGGCAGCACGTTTTGCACACCAACAGACAATTGATGGTCACCAACAAATGTGTCAAAAGGGAACACCTGACCAGGAGTTGCATGTTTCCATCCTGAAGTGTAGGCCAAGAAGAATGCTTGTATCACTAAATTCATCCCATATTCTCCTTTCCCTTGATCTTGTTACAAAACGTCCTTCTCACGCCCTCCCCCATTAGTAATTCTTTTCTTCAGGGAGCAAGTACAAAGCAGGGGTCTGTCTGAATTCAGTGATGTGATAAAATGTTGTTCACTGAACAACTAAAGTCTAGTTTGTTACCAGGTTTTCTCAGTTAAGTGAAAACTTAGGAGATCCAAAGGGGAAAGGCAAGAGAATATGCCTTTACTTATGAAGCCCCTATCATGAGTCAGGCACTAAGCTAAGTAAGTACCTTCACAAATCTGATTGCTCCAGAGGGAACTCTCGACACTGGCTGCAGATGAAAACCTCTTGGTGGTCTGAATCTATCCAAGGGAATGACTGAGGGACAGAGGGGAGGTGACTTGTCCAGGAACACACATCTAGTAAGTGTCAGAGGAAGAATTGGTATTCAGGACTTCCTGCTTTCACATCTAGCCTTCTATCCATATAACAATAAAATGGTGGTTTTGCCCCCCAAAGTTCATCAGACTTTTAAAAAAGTTCAGAATGTTCGCCTCTAGCTGCTGATTTCCCCCCATTTGTTCCTCCTTGAATGTCTCCATTAGAGAAGGAGCAAATATGTTAATAGTGGGGAAAGCTCTGCCAGCTGACACATAGCCAGCTTAGTTCAGGCTGGTCTGGCTGAAGGGCCCAAAAATAATCCAGAGAGGGGTGATATTTCTTCTTCTATATTTAAAGAAACTAGTTATAAAAGGTTTGGCTTGAGTCTTGGCTCTATCACCAAGGCAGGAAGGAAATTCTAGTGGTGACATCCATCGGGGCTAAACTCTACTTTCTCCTAACCTTCTCTGAGCTGAAGGCAAGAAGCTTCTCCCCCTTGTTCCGACAGGCAGAGGCAGAGGACCCCTTGTTGCTACTATGCCCCAACCCAAATTCCAGGCAACCTTCGGGGTCCCCTATCCACCAGCTCCCCCCTCTTGCTCAGCCCCAGCAGCAGAGAGCACTCCCTTGGGCAGGTGGCTCTCAGCTCAAAGGGGAGAGCGTGAGCCGGGCGGTTACATGAGCTCCTCACAGCTTGGGCATTCTGGGCGTGACATTTAACTGAGACCCCAGAGTGGAGCTGGCCTGGATCCCAGCCAGAATGTAAGGAAGGAGCCCATGAGCGTCAGGATGATGACACAGGGGAAACAATCGTGACCCGAGCATCGGCAGCCAGAAAGAAACCCAAGGCCCTCTGCACGCCACGCCTGATCCTTCCACATGGCATAAAAATTCCCCTGTGCTCTTAACACTGCCTTCTTCAGGCTTTCCGAGGGCTGCAGGGTATGTACACCAATAAATTAAACAAACTCGGGACAAACCCCAAGCTAGACCTATAGGTTTTATGGAGGGAGACACAGAGACAAAGACGGAGAGGAAGAGAGATAAATACGATAAAGACAGCAAGAGAGAAGGGGAAGGGGCTACACATACAGAGATGGTATATATTAGTTATAGATAAATCTGCATCAAGAGATACACACAGGGAGGCAACTCAGTAGATTGAGAGTCAGGCCTAGAGACGGGAGGTCCTGGGTTCAAATCTGGCCTGACACTTCCCAGCTGTGTGACCCTGGGCAAGTCACTTGACCCCCATTGCCCACCCTTACCACTCTTCCACCTATGAGCCAATACACAGAAGTTAAGGGTTAAAAAAAAGAGAGATACACCCAGCCCTCCAAATAAAATGGCATGTTTTAGATAGGACTTCTATCTGAGGAACCAGCCAAAGATCTTTCCCAACTCACTCCTTTCCTTCTCGTCTTGGCTACATTCGTTTTATTTGTACAAAAATTGTTCAGCTCACTCTATTCAGAAGTGCCTGTTTTACACCTCACAAAGAGAAGAACATTCATACACAATAGAAATGCTGTTCGAGGAATGACGTGTGTCTGCCCACCTTCAGAGAAAGAACTGAGAAGGAGAAATAAGCAAAACATCGTTGTATCCATCAGTACATACAGGTTTTTTTTTTAATTTTAAACCCTTAACTTCTGTGTATTGGCTCCTAGGTGGAAGAGTGATAAGGATGGGCCATGGGGGTCAAGTGACTTGCCCAGAGTCACACAGCTGGGAAGTGTCTGAGGCCGGATTTGAACCCAGGACCTCCCGTCTCTAGGCCTGACTCTCCATCCACTGAGCTGCCCCCAGTACATACAGGTTTTTGTCCAATGATGTCTTCTCTAATGGGGAGGGGAGGGAGGGGATTCATTGGGTATTCACTGATATAACAAATAAATAATTTTTGAGAAGAAAGAAGGCATGTTTATTCATAGAGCACCTTTGTGATAACCTGGAAGGGTAATTTCACGGAGACGTACAACTTCTGTTGTGAAAATGTCCCCCACCGATTCAGTCGACAAACACTTGTTAATGGCTTAGTACGTGCCAGGCTGTTTCCTCAGTGGTGCCGCCAACACAGTCCTGTTGAGAGCTCGCGGTCCAAAGGGAGACAAAGCATGCAGACAACAAGGATTAGACCAGACGAATGTGGGATGGGAGTTACTGGCAGTTGGAGGGAACCAGGAAAGGTCTTCCCCAGGAGGTGGGATTTGAGCTGAGTCCTAGAGGAAGCAGGGAAGACGGGAGGAGGCGGTAAAGAGGGAAAGCGTTCCGGGCTTGAGCTGCAACCATAGCAAATGCATGGAGTGAAGAGATGGAGTGTTGTGGGTAAAAAACAGCAGGAAGACCCAGATTGCTGGATCATACATGAAGAGGAGGCGCGTTGTTCACTTCTTTCAGTTGCATCCAGTTCTTCGTGGCCCCATCTGAGGTTTCCTTGGCAGAGATTCTAGAGTGGCTTGTCATCTCCTTCTCCAACTCATTTGACAGAAGAGAAAAACAGAGTGACAACAGGGTTAAGTGACTTGTCCAGGGTCATGCAGCTAGGAAGTATGTGAGGTTAGATTTGAACTCAAGTCTTCCTGACTCTCAGCCTTGCATTCCATTTATTGTACCACCTCGCCACCCTCCTTATCCAAGGTTACTCTGGTCCTCGTGTCAAAGATGAGATTCAAACTCAGGTCCCTAACTCCCAAACCAGTCGTCTTTCCGCTCTGCCTATCACTTAGCCCGGTTCATTTATGAAGCCATATTACCCCTTGTTCATATATCCAAATATGTGTGATTTACATGTGTGTGTTATAAAGTTCACACATCAATGCACACATATATTAGGACAATTTTGAATGATGCCCCAAAATAATGAATAATCATAACTAACATTTACATAATGCTAAGTGCGTTCACAAACATCATCTTATCTTCATGCTAACCCTGGGAGGAAGGTGCTATTATGATCCCCATTTTACAGATGAGGAAACTGAGGATGAAAAAGCAGAAGTGACTTGCCCAGGGTCATAGAGTTGGTAGGTGTCCAGCCTAGGTCTTAGCTGACTCCAAGTTCAATTCTGAGTCTGCTACAGGCATCTGAGTTTAGATGCTGCTGAGATGTGCAGAGTTGTTGCTTGTCCTTCATTTTCAGAGGACCAGCAGCATCATGGGGTGACATCTTGACTGGAGAGTGAATTGGATCCCAGGGAGGCAGAATTACCCAAAGTCTGATGTCACCCTCCCTCTCTCTTCAGAGTGATTGAAGTCCAGTGGCAAGACAAAGTCAGGGCAGCTAGCGAAGGTCCAGGATTCAGTGGATGTTCTCGGCTTCTCTGATGTCCGACCGAGCTCTACAGATCCATGGAGCCTGCTATGGCCGCCTCTGTGGCCACCGGAACAAACCCTTCGAATCTACCTATTCTGACGGGGGAAGTCTATGTGGGCTTTGGCTAAACATTCCCCAACTCCCTGACCAGCTTGACACCTGCCAGTTACCCTCAAGCTGGGTTTAGCCCATCTGCGGGGACAGTTTTACTGGGGTGTGGCTGCTGGGCTCGCTACAGCTCTTGGAGCCACTGGTGGACACAAAGGAGGATGAGCAGTCCTGAAAAGGCCTCCAAAGACCCTCCCACCCCAAATCGCAGGCCTTCCTGAGCACCCCAGACACCTCTAGTGCAAAGTGACTTTTAATGAAGGGGAAGAGGTTCAAAGGAAGGTGAGTCCATGACTGACCAAGAGTTGGTATCATCGTTGGGGTGGAGATCAACAGTGAGCCAGAGAGAGGAAAGGAAACCAGACCAGAAGACGTGAAACAAAACTGGGCCAAAGGATGGGCAGGGGGAGTACACTGGGCCGGAGTCAGGGAATACTTAAAGGTTAGAAGCTAAGCTGTGTTCTCTCGAGAAGTCTCAAACAGGACTTTAGCACAAGTGCTGAAAGAAGTGAGGGGGCTCACAAGATAGACCAGTGGGCTTGGAGTCAGGAAGACCTGAGTTTAAATCTGCTGCCAGACACTAGCAGAATAATCCTGGGCAAATCACTTAACCCTGTTTGCCTCTGTTTCCTCATCTGTAAAATGAGCTGAAAAAGGAAATGGCAAACTATTCCAATATCTTTGCCAAGAAAAGTCCAAATGGGGGCACAAAGGATCAGACACAACTAAAGTGACTGAACAACAACAAATACTGAAGGTGAGAACAAAGTAACATATAGAAACAGGCAGGAGGGTAGGCAGAAAGTCCAAGTATGCACGGCCTGATGGGTACAGTAAGACAAATGGTCAAAAGTCCAGGTCAGCAGCTTGAACCACAGGAAGAATCAAGCACAATAATCATGGCTAAGCGTTACATAGTTCTTTGAGGCTTGCAAAATGTATTTTGCAAGTTGAGAAAACTCAGCTTGAGATGAGGCCCATGATAGAAGTCCTAGATCTATCACAATCTAGCTAGATGATCTGGAATAAATCATTCTCTCTTAGTGGGACTCAGTTTCCTTATCTGTAACATAAAGTTTGGACGACATAATCTCTAGAGTTTCTCTTTTTCCATTTTAGCATTCTCCTCATTTTATAATACATATGGAGATGCCAGTCCAAACAAGTAAGCCAGAACAGTGCCCATAAATTAATTCTGATGGGAGGAGGGCAACTCTGCCTTCCTCTTTCCTCATTTCCAGTCTCTTCTCTGACTTAGCCACCTGTTTAGTCACTTTTTGGAATCAGCTGCTACAAGCAACGGCAACCCTCCTCTGGCTCCCCTTTCATTGCCAGAGCTGTGATGACAGAGACGTACTGGGATCCACGAACCCTGGGCACTTGTCCCTACCATAAGTGCTCCTCCCGTCCCCCAGTTCTCAAGCATTGTACATGACTCATATTCTCCCACTCAGCAAACATTCCTCACCTCCAAGGAGGGACCTACTAGAGTCCACCCTTACCATGGGGAGAAATTATTCCTTAAATATATCAACAGAACATTTCTCTTTTAGCACTCCCTCTCCTTAGCACCCCCAATTAAGGACAGAACCTGGCACGGAGTTATATTTCTTTTAAATCTTGCTTCAAGTGACATTTTCTCTTACCAATGATGTCTCACATTTATTTAGTGCTTTAAGAATTGCAAAACACTTTAAAGGGAATAGCACCATTGAGTCTCACAATGCTTCCTCTCTGTCAATTGTCTCTGATTTATCTTGTTTGCATGGTGTCTCCCTCATCAGACTGGAAGCTCCTCATGAGCAGGGACTGTCATTTGCCTATCTTCATCCCCAGCTCTTGGCACAGTTTCTGGTACATAGTAGGTACAGTACTTAATAAATGCTAGTTGACTGACCGACAGGTGCTATTATTACTCCCATTTCCCAGATGAAGAAACAAAGGTAACAAACAGGCTAAATGAAGCAACTAAAGACCCACAGTAAATAAGCAAGCTGAGGTGAGATTCACACCCCAGTTTCCCTGACAACAAGCCTAACCCAGTATACACTATACCATGCTAGCCTTCGATGATAATATCGTGAAGTAGGTCATTGGAGCTTAATGAATATACATATACTGTTATTTTAATCCTTATAATTAAAAAGGAAAAGTATAATTGGCCTGCCTTTATACATTAATTCCCCATTAGTCTGGGGATAGTCTAATTATCGGTCCTTTGAAATGCTAACAGACATCACTGTATACCTCACAGCTAATCAAATTGCACACAGAGTATCTTGGAGACACTAAGAAGCCTCTGGGGGATGCTCTAAAGAGTAGACCCGATTCATCTATGGACACAACCCGGAATCTTTTACATAATATCGATTCTATTGAGTTGAATGTAGAGCCAGATGGATCAACAGGTGCCCAAGCCGTCCTCATCAAGGAGACGTTCTCCATCATCTCAATGCAGTCCTAATGGACGTGTCCACTTTGAGTTGGGTATTTTCAGCCTTCATTTGTTTTACACCTTATATTCTGTCTTAGAAACAATAATGTTATCAGTTCCAAGGCAGAACAGCAAGAAGGGCTAGGCAATGGGTGCTAGGTAACTTGCTCAGAATCACAGATCTAAGAAGTGTCTGAGGTTGGATTTGAACTCAGGACCTCTGGGCTTTCAGTCCACAGAGCCACCTAGCTGCCCTTTCATCCTTCTTTTTTTCTAAACCCTTACCTTCCATCTTAGAATCAATTCTGAGAATTGGTTCTAAGGTAGAAGAGTGGTAAGGACTACACAATGAGGGTTAAGTGACTTGCCCAGGGTCACACAGCTGGGAAGTGTCTGAGGCCGGATTTGAACCCAGGACCTCCCATCTCTGGGCATGACTCTCAATCCACTGAGCTACCCAGCTGCCCCCCATTCTTCATTTTTAAAGAAGACCAATGATATAGCAATGAGTGATGTCTTAACGTTCGAGTGAATTGGATTTAAGTAAGTCAGAGTTGTGAAAAATTGTCAGCCTCAGTCTCTCTTCCAGAATCATCCAAGTCTAGTGACAAGACAAAGTCAGGATCCCTGGCAATGGCCCAGGACACAGAGCCCTTTCACAAGAAAAAGGAATCAAAATCCCGAAGAAAGGTTTCATCCTTTACTCTTGTTAAGTTGCCTGGGCTTCCTGTTGGTCCCACTTTCTATGCCAAGGGCTTTGAAAACTATGGCACATAATAAGTAATAAGAGTAATCATTAATTTATAATCAAAATAATAGTAATCATAAAGATCTCTACAATAATAGTTAGCATTTATAGAGGGCTTTAAAGTTCGAAAAACATTTCATTAACATCTCATTTGATGCTCACAGAAATCCCAGAAAGTACGGTCTATTATTTTTCCTGTTTTACTGCTGAGGAAACTGAGTCAGGCAGAGGTCAAGAAACTTGCCCAGAATCCCACACCTAGGAAGTGTCTGAGGCAGATTTTGAACTGGTCTCCATGTCTGGTGCTCTAACCACTGTGCAGTCTAACTGCCTATATACCAGATGCATTTTTATTCTAACATGTCGAGGTCACTGCCCTGAAAGGGTCCTTCTTTAGGCATTTTTAGGCTTCTTTAGTCTTTGACCAACTTTCAGAATTGCTAGGAAAGTAACCAGGGAGAAGCATTTGCCAGACTTCCTCTGGAGGACAGAGTTCAGAATAGAAAGGGGGGCCTGTAGGCTTTGTCATGGGAAGTTCAGTTGAAGGAACTGGAGACGTTGACCCTTGAGAAGAGAGAGTAGGTACAGGAGGTGGGAGGTGTGTCTAAATGCAGATTTTGAACCTTAGACTGCATCCCCCATAAGTCCCTTAGTATTTCCCAAAATTCCCTTTAATCTCTCCTGTGCCTCCTGTTTTATGAGTTCTTTCACTCCTCCCTCTTCCTCTCTCCTTCACGAGCGTGGCTGACGTGAGTTTAGCACCTTTTTCACTCTAGTATTTTATGTTCGTTTATTATTAATAAAACTTTATAAAAATATAATATTTCATTATTGAATATTAGTTTAATCTCTACAGTTGGTAGCTGAATTCAAGGACTGACATGTGAGAGGGGGGATGAGATCGAAGGGCAGAACCAGGAACACAAGGTGGAAATGGCAGAGGCAAACCAAAGATTAATTAATGGAAGAGAAACCTTTCCCGTGATGAGAGCTGTCCGAATATCGGGATGGGCTGCCTTGAAAAGCTGGTGGTGACAGCCAAGGCTGGACAACCACTCGGGTCTAGCAAAGTGGCAACTGGTCCATGTATGTGGTTGATGAGATGGCTACGGATGACCCTTCCCACTGTCAAGTTCTGTGATTCTGTCACTGGGGGTAGAAAAAGAATCAGAAACTAGACTTCAGACTTCATTGGTAAATATAGAGAACTCTCAGGTGTGGAAACTCCCTCTCCCAGTCCAAGTTGATGCCTTTTCTGAAACTTAGTAGCCCTAGACAGGAGTGCCTAAAGTGATAGGAGATGCTAGTAAAATATGTTTAAGAGGAAAATAAAGTTTAAAAATAATCAATTCAAAGACCGTGAGGCTTGAAGGTGTATTTCTTTAATTCAACATATCATTTAAAAAATATGCAACGACATATGTTTATTTTGTTTGGCTGTTTTCTTTGTTAGAAGAAGATTTCAGTGCTGGGGATATGAAGCACCTGCATCTGGACATGTCAGGGATGTTAAAACAAAAAAAATTACAAGAATGCTTATTTTAAAAATAAAATAAGAAGGGGGGCAACTAGGTGGCTCAGTGGATAGAGATCCAGGCCTAGAGACAGAGATCCTGGGTTCAAATCTGGTCTCAGACACTTCCTGGCTGTATGACCCTGGGCAAGTCATTTAACCCCCATTGATTAGCCCTTACCACCCTTCTGCCTTGGAAGCAATACATAATATTGATTCTAAGATGGAAGGGGAGGGTTTTTTTTTTAATACTGGGAGGAAATTCAAGTTAGTTACAAGCTTGAGTCTAAAAGGTAAATGAGTGGAGTGTTTTCATTCACTTCAGTAATTACCTGGACTCCAGAAGCACCTTGGTCCATTTATTCACCTTGTTTAATGGAGGCCGACCCATCGCAGAATGTCTCCACCATAAATTGGCCCCTGGACTGGCTCCTTTAGGCTGGCACCTCCTCCATCAGACCCAGTAATGGATTGTGCAGGCTTCTACCATATGTCACCAGGTCTATTCATTAAAGAAATACAGATGGCTCAAGCTGACATTTCTTTGCTTTCTGGTTTTATTTGAGGTCCTACAAAGGAGTGAACTTTGGGCTCCGGGTTTAGAATACAGACAAAAAAGTCAAGACTTCCTTCCTGGGCCACTGCTTGTTAGTGAGCAGAAAGTTACGCCTTTGGGTTCGCCAACTAACTAATTGATGTATTTAGCCCAAATGTTATTGAGATGGTGGAGCTTGTGATTTGCTTCTATATTATACATGGAGAAATTGAGGGAGGGAGAATTTTCTAGGCATCTACTGCACTGTATGTCCATGATCATTCATTTATGTGCTTTGTGCTAAGGCACTGGGCCATGGAGACAAAGCCAGAGTAACCCGCACCCTCAGAAAACTTCCTTTCTCCTGGGAGGCAAAAAGAAATACACAGATAAGTAAGTAGACGGTAATTAAAGAATAATTTAGAATGGGGAGCACAGACAACTGAGGAAAGAGGAAAGGCTTCTCTGTAGGAGACGGCACCAGAACTGAGCCTTGAAGGGTATGAAGGATTCCAAGAGATGGGGGGGAGGACAGAGAGCATTCCAGGTGAAGAGGACACCTTGAGCAAAGGCTTGAAGGCAAAGGAGATGGAATGGGGTGTATGGAAAATAGCACATAGGACAGTTGGGTTGGGAAGGAGGGAGGGGGATAAGATGAAATCAGTCTGGAAAGGTGGCCTGGAACCAGACTGTGAAGGGCATTAAATGTCAGAGGAATTTGTATTTTATCATAGACATAACAGAGAGCCACTGGAGTTTTCTTGATGGGAGAAGAACAATTGTATTGGATATTTAGAACCGAAAGGAGTCTTAGAAGCCATTTAATTCAGTCTCTTCATTTTGCAGATCAAGGTAAAATCATGAGTTTCAATGACTTGGCTAAGGTCACACAGGTGGAAGAGTTAGGATTTGAACCAGCTTCTCTTACATTAAGTCCACTATTCTTTCTACTCTGCCAAGAGTGGAGAGACTACATTGGATCACAGTAAAAAGAACACTGGATTTGTAGACTGAGGATTGGGTTCAAATCCCAACTCTTCCATTTATTCCCTGTGTGACCATAGTCAAGCCCGACTCTCAGACTCCCTTTCCTGAACTATAAAATGGGGATAATAAGAGAACTTACCAAAAAGAATGTTGTGAGAATCAAACGAGGATAATATTTGTAAAGCACTTAGCACAGTGAATGGCAAATAGTAAGTGCTTAATAAATGTTTCTCTCCACCCCACTCCAGAGAATTCTCTATATCAATGAAATCCCAGGACAGTCTCTACATAAACCATCCTTAGTAATTTATTCCAATTAATCCATCAACAGGTATATATTAAATGCCAGGCTTTGAGAATATAAAGATCAACATTCCATTACCTCAAGGCTCCCACATTCCATCAGGGGAAATAATAAACAACACATACATAAAATAAGAATAACGACAACAGCATCACTTATATAATGCTTTAAGGTCTATAAAGCATTTTACAAACATTATCTTATTTTATCCTCACAACAACCCTGGGAGGCAGATGCTGTTATCTCTTTTATACAGATGAAGAAACTGGGGCAGAGAGGTTAAGTGGCTTGCCCAGAATCACATATAGCTAGTAAGAATCCAAGGTCACATTTGAACTCAAGTCTTCTTGACTCCAGATCCAACATTCTATCCACTACACCACCTTGCTGAAGTATATCTACCCTTATATACAACTACAAGGGAAAGAGAGAGAGAGAGAGAGAGAGAAAGAACAAGGCAATTTGGAGGGGTGGGAGGAGGAAAGGGAAGTAGCAGGCACTAGCAACACTCTAGATCAGAGAAGGTTTTATACAGAAAGTGACACATAAACTAAGCTTTGAAAGAAGCCAGAACTGGTTGAAATATTGGATTTTCTGAGCTCACAGTGTACATGATTCTTAACCAAAGAACTTTACCAGAAACATATTCCTGTTAAAGAGGTGGGTCTTTGAAGCATTGAAAAACCCAGGATTGTTCAAAGTACTGCTCAGTTTTCATTGTTCATAGATAGAGCACCTAACCAAGATAAAGATGATAAAGAACTAACACACAGGGCTGCCTGCCTAGTTGCATGTCAATCGGACTAATCTGAGTTTTTCTTCCACTTTGTTTTCACAGTGTGGATGATTACAATATCTTCTGTATTGCTATTGATTTCACTGAGAAAGCTGAAGCATTTAGTACATTGTAAATGTGTTACTGGGAGCATCTGAAGCTCCTTATCATCAGCTGAGGATCCCATTTCCACTTGGCCTCTGAGTCATGTAAATAAGATAACTACAGTAATTACCTGACCTGGAAGTGTGCAGGATATCAGGATTCATGCCCTTAGCACATGGTTTTTGCTACTAGCAGCAGAATTCCTTCCCAAGCCTGTGTTGAGATATCAGCTCAATAAGTGATTAGTCCTAAGGAACTTCAAAGAAATCTGTCCCAAGAGAAGAGTGGAAGATCCAAGATTTAAAAAACGGCAACCCATGGACAGAAGGGAAGAATTCTCCACCTTCTCTGGGGGAAAGAAACATGGCTGGGACTGAAACCATGGGAAATTTTTAGGAATACTTGCTACATTTCATTTTATGACCCTGAATTTCCTCCACTTGGATGGAAAGGACTATAACTGTTCTGTCTAGCCTCTACCTGTAATCCTGTTAATCAGTTTCCATTACAGACTGTCAAACACATACATCATTTATGGACTTTTAAATCTAAATTTTATTGAAGAAATGTTACATATGGTTCAATATTTCAGTTCGGCAATGGCCATCAGCAGTGTACATCAATCCAAGAGTAGGGAATAATTAAATATTCCAGCAAACACAGTGGTCAAATAGCAAAGAAAAACCCTGGGCACTGAGCCCAGATTCCCCACCCTCTCTTATGGTGTGGCTTATGCTTCCTCCCACCCCCCACCCCTCCTTGATTAAATCAACAACCAACAAATCTTTCATCATCATTAGTTAATTTGTAAATGGGCAACACATTCTGAACTTCTAAAAAATCTCCCTTTATATCCTATCAGTAGAAAGAATAGTCAAATTGTTCTGTTAACAAGATATCTGTTTAAAAAAAAAAAAGAAGTTGGTATAATTAGAAAGACTGGCATCTCATGTCAATCATTATTCTTCCACTCTAAATTCACTTTCCCACCCCTCAGTGCCATTCAGAGAAACTGATCATTCCTTGCATTCTAACACTTATATTTAAAGTTCTAATTATGCAATCATGAGGGAATGTTTTGTATTATAGTTATTTATGTATATGTCGTAAGATTTAGAGCTGGGAGGGACCTTGGCATGGTGTAGTCGATGCAGAAACAGGAAAGGCTAGCTCTCATACTCAGTAGCCTTCTGACCATGGACAATTCCCTTAATCGTCTTGAGCTGCAGTTCCATCATCTTTAAAATGAGGAGAATAATGATGCCCTACTAAGATTATTGGAATTTTCTAAAATAATCTATGTAGAGCACTTTGTAGACCTCAAAGGACCATGTACATGTCCATTGTTTTATCTACATTCTCAACTAAGGAACATTGTCATAAGAATTATCTGTGTACCAATCCAGGTTATTCCCCAATGCAAGTGTTATTAGGGAGCAAGTGAGCTTTTGAAAGTGATATTCCCCCAGTAGAATGCAACTCAATTATCATACAATCAGAAAATTAAAAGAATAATATAAGAATAAGAAATAAAATATCCCACTTTCCCTCGAACCAAACTTCATCTTAAAGGCACTTCTAACAAGGTGTCTCCCATGCTCACATCAAAATAATTCAAGAATCTTTGAAAGGTAAAATAAAAACAGCCTTGTTCTATGACCCTTCGTGATTAACATCTACTAAGACAGTGATGGGCAAACTACGGCCCACGGGCCAGATGTGGCCCCCTGAAATGTTCTATCCGGCCACACACATTATTCCTAATCTGATGAATACAATACAATGAAACTTTGAAAAATTGCCTTAGAAACAGACTGACAGATGAGCATTTCCTTTCTTTTGACCCCCTCTTTAAAAAGTTTGCCCCTCACCAAACGAAGGCATTAAAAAGGCAACGTGTCCTCAAATGGGTTTGCCATCATAGTTGGAGATCTAGCACAGTAGCCAAACTGAAGAAGGATCCTTCTGAGTGACAAGGTCCTCCTGATGCTCCTGCCTGGAGATGCCATCAGGTTGGTTACACCAAGCCCCAAACATTGCCCGGCCTCGTGGATGAGATCCATGACTGACCATGCAAAAATCTTTGACCTAACCATCCACACAAGAAAAATCAAGTGGAACCAAAAAATGCCTATTGTCCAGATTACAGCATTACTCTATTGTGAAGTGAACAGCCAGTAGAGTTTGTCTATCATTATTTCTGTCTTGGACAGAAACTGTAAGTGGTTGGCAAGGAGGGACCATAATTAAACAGGATGAGGAGAATAGATTGGATGGCCTCAATGAAATTACCAAGCCCCTTTAATGATCCCAAATCTCTACCGGAAGCAAAAGACTGTCTTTTTAAGTCCCCATTTTATGTCAGTGTTAATCACTGGCATCGTTGTACTGTTGTGAGTCATGGAGCATTGTAGGAGAGGGGTGGGGGAGAGGGAGAGGGAGAGGGAGAGGGAGAGGATGGAGAGGATATGGTGAATAAGGGCAAGCCTAAATAACAGTCATATAAAAACCTATAAGGAAGAGGAATCCAGGGTATCATCAAAGAAACACATGATTGAAAAAGAAGATGAGAAAGTCTTGGGGCAAGATCAAGCCATAAGTGATATTCTGTGTGCTTCAGGGAGAACCAAGCAAAGTCAAGAGAAGGCAAAGGGGGTCCCCACAAAGTTCTGTAGTTCCCCCCACTTCTGTGGAGGACATATACAATGGTCACACTAGGCACTGAAGATACTAGGAAAAAAATCATTCTATGACCCCAAAAAGCTCATAATCTATCAAGGAAGACAGCATGTACACAAATAAGTGAGTGTATGTGTATATGTGTATACATGTGTGTATATATGCTTATATACACATACACATACTTCTACTTAGATAGGTATGTGTTTGTTTAGTATAAGAATTGCATGTATTTACTGCATCATATATACTCATGTAAATGAGTATATTTGGAATAATAATATTTCTATAATGCTTACAATGTGCTAGGCACTATGCTAAGCATTATCTCACTTCATTCGAACAATGATCTTGGGAAGTAGGCACTCCTATTTACAGATGAGGAAACTGAGGCAGACAACAGCTAAGTGACTTGCCCAGGGTCACACAGTTCAGTAGAATCTGAGACTAGATTTGAACTCAGGTTTTCTTATCTTCAGGCCTGGTACTCTGTACCACAAGAGTGTATGTATGCACCATCCATATTTGTATATGTTTGCTATATACAAGTATACAGTGTATACATGCATATGTAGACATAGATACATATGGGTATGCGTATGCTTATATATATATATAGCTTTGGGGGTGGCCACCCTAATAATAAAGTAAATATGAGGTGATTTGGTGGGAGAAAGGCACCAACAACTGCAGACTCCAGAAAGCCACAGTCTAGAATATCATTGCAAAGGCTGGCCACTAGACTGGTCATTGTCAGGTTATAGGGAACACCTGGATTAGGAAACTCCCTCTTCCTATACAGGTTGATACCTTCTCTACAGCTTAGGATCTCAGAGTTTCCAAAAGCTCTGGGTGCTTCCAGGACTTGCCCAGGGCTTGATAGCCAGGATATATCAGAGGGAGAACTTGAATTAGGTCTTTGACTTGGAGGCCAGTTCCCTGTCCATTGTACCTCACTGCCTCTCCTATCATTAGAAGCAACAGCCAATTCATTAAGATCCCAGAGCCGTTTTAGAATTTGAGTATTTGAATAATGCAATTCTTTCCTTCTGGATGAGATGAGAAAGTGGAAGCCCAGGAAGGTTAATGTACTCGATGGGTGTCACACAGAATATCATGACGCAAAGCTGGGACTCGGATCTTCTTGTACCCAAATCAGCTCTCTTTCCAGGACACTGTGTTGTTCCATGATTCCACGGGGAGTTTTAAGGTGACTTGGGATCCTAGAACACCAAAGGTCAGAAGGAACATGGAGGTCCCAGGATGAGAGGATTTGGAGTCAGTCATTAACCATTTATTAAGCATCTGCTCTGTGTCAGGCTTTGTGCTAAATTCTGGAGTCACAAAGAAAAGCAAAAAGCAAAAAACAATCTCATTTGCAAGTCTAATAGGAGTGACCACATGTAAAGGCGAACAAGCCTATGCAAACAACCAACAGGCTAAATTGGAGTAATCTCAAAAGGAAGGCACTAGCATTACAGGGGATGGGAAAGACTTCCGGTAGAAGGTAGGATTTGAGTGGACGTGACCAATCACGAGAGGAATCACATTACAATGGAAAGCGTGTGGGATTTGGATTCAAGAAAACCTGATTTCTAATCCTGCCCCACATGATTACTAGCTATCCTGGAAAACACTACATTTACCCCATCCAAGTCTCAGTTTCCTCACCTGTAAAAGGAGGAATAATGAAAAACAGCACTCACAGATGGTTGTGAGGATCAAATGAGTTAATGTGCATAAAGTTTTTTGCAAACCATAAAGCTCTATATTGAGTTGGAATGTATAGTCCAAATCCACTTGACTTCCAGAAATATCAGCTTTGCAAATTCCATTGAATCTGCATCCCAGTGGGACAGTTAGGTGACTCAGTGGATTGAGAGCCAGGCTCAGAGATGAGAGGTCTTGGGTTCAAATCTAACCTCAGCTATTTCATAGCTGTGTGATCCTGGGCAAGTCACTTAATCCCAATTGCCTAACCCTTACCACTCTTCTTCCTTGGAACCAATACTTAGTATTGATTCTAAGGCAGAAGATAAGGGTTTTTAAAAAAAGAATTTGCATCCCAGATCCATTGAAATTGGGAAATCCCAAGGAGACCCCTGTTCCTGACTCCCACTGAGGTCAGTTGGTTGCACCTGTGGGTGCCACCTGATACTCTAGCCTTGAGTTTTAACCTGAACTTTGAACTTCCTTATTTTGTCAAGCTGTAGTCAAGCCCTGATATTGCTTAATTGTAAAGTGGGGGTTGGGGGGAGACTCATAGCTGAATATTTACAAAGGATCTCATTCAGAAAACATCAGTAGCTACCTTTCACTGTCTCCCTCTGCTCCCACTGGCAATTCAAGAGTGACAGATATCAGACATACTCCAGATGTCCCCTGCAGCAAGCATTTCTGCCATCACTAAATCTGCATTTCCAGAATACTCATGTCTACCATGGCAAACTGGCTCCTCTTAAATCCTTCTTTGAGACTCCCTGGGGATGCTACCCACACCCAGATATTTTCGAGAGACAGTAGCAGCAGAGATAAACAACTAGAAAATAAAAACTGCCATTGTTAGAGGGCTTTCAATTTTTACAAAATGCTTCACATAGTCCTAAAGCATAGAGAGCACTTTCAAGGTCACAGCTAGTAAGTAGAAATCGAACTCAGGTCCTTGGACTCTCAAACTAGAGCATTTTTAATTTTACCATATAGCCCCTTATTTGAGTCTCCCAACATGACCCTATTAAATATGATAATCTCCATTTTAGAAGTGGGGAAACTGAGACTTAGAGAGATTGCCCAAAGTCACAGAGCTAGTAAGTAAGAAAGTTGGATTGACTCTCAGATCAGAACAATTTTGATTTTAGAGAAGCTGCATGATATCATGGACACAGTATTGAATTTGAGCAAGGAAGACCTGGGCTCAAATTTCTACCTTTCTTACTTATCAGTTCTGTGACTTTGGGCAACCTCTCAAAGCCTTGATTTTCCCACTTGTAAAATGGAAATTATTGTATTTTATAGGGTTGTTGGGAGGCTCAAATAAGGGATCATACAGCATAATGAATGTTCTTTATAAAGGGCAGGTGGCCATCAGAGTGTGGTACTGTAGACTTGGGGCTTCAGTAAAACCTGGTCTCTACTCTGGCACTTACTGGATGTACGACCATAAGCGAGCTACTTACCTTTAGTATGAAGCTGGAAGCAATCTCAAAAGGCATCACATTCAAACCTTCATTTTGCTTCATTCAAGTTCCACCTGCTAAAGTCTTCTGCCATCTTCCTCAATGCTAGCGGCCTCTCTCTGTCTTTATCTCCAGTTTGTTCTGTTTAAAGTTTATTTCTACAGACATAGTTGATTTCTGTTCTTCTCAGTTAAACTGTGATTAATGTATAAGGGAACTGAGGCTCACAAAGGTGAATCAGATTGCTTGAGGTCATATACATTGGGATTGCCAGTCAAGTCAACAAACATTAATTAAGTACCTACTATGTGCCAGGCATTGTGCTAAACTCTGGGGCATAAAGATTTTTTTTAAGTTCATGCTCTCAGAAAGCTCATGATATAATGGGAGAGACAACATGGAAACAAGTTATGTATGAAATAAACTTCAGGAAGAAATAGGTTACCTTAATCCTGAATCAAATCTGGGATTTGAACTCAGAACCTCTGCCTCTAAACCTAGCCAGTTTTCCTTTACCTGTCTACCATCAGTTGAAAAGTGCCTCAAAGGAACTAGTGACTTGGTTAAATCACCCAGCTAGTCAGGGAAGGAGTCAGGATTTGAATCCAGATCCCCAGACTACTGTGATCACTGTCCTGCCTTGCCTCCCCTTAGAGTCTAAGCTATAGAATGTGTTTAGTGTCTGATTTGCCGCCTGCTCCTTTCCTTTGTTGCTCTTTTCCTCTCTCATTTTCCTTCCCAGGTGCCCAATTTCATGCCTTCTTATATTACACCTTGTTCTGGGAAATGAATTGTTTCCAACGTCTTACAAATTCAATTCAATTCAATAAACAAGACTTTTATTTGTAGAGAGACCTCCCTCACCTAGGCACTCCCTACATAAACGAAATCACGACCTTGGTGGGTGAGGGGTGAGAACTTAAATACCTACTATGTGCAAAGCAAGGCACATGCTGTGAGTGTTAAACCATGTATATTGGTCATGTCCATGTTTCAGGCTAACACACAGGCTGAGACCATAAAAAATGGAGAATAATATTGTATATTTCTCTAGTGCTTTTTGAAAGGATATTTCCACCTATTATTTCATTGTAGAATCATAGAAACACACACACACACACACACACACACACACACACACACACACATCTCAACTGGAAGGAACCAAAGAAATAGAATATTAGACCTGCATCCCTTTTGACTGGCTGGAACCTTAGACTGTAGAAGGTTACATTATTGAACCTTAATCTATAGACTATAAATTACAATATTGAACATATGCTGCTAGAGTGGAAAGGGGGAGAGAGAGCTTAGAACACAGACCTTTAGACCTGAAGGAGCCCTTAGAACTTCAGTTGTTAGTGCTAGCAGAAAAGAAAGTTCTTGTGATCTAAGCCTCGGGCTTTAAGGGAAAGGGGAAAGGGAGTGGGTTTAACATCTCAACGACTCTCTGGAAAGTGAGTCATTACACTCTAACTAGAAAACTGAGACCCCCAGAAGCTACAGGGAATTGTCCAAAACCTCAAAGCAGGTAAAAGAGCCCGAGCCCAAATGTCCTCGTTACACTCAACTAGCCTGAAATTAAAAATCCTTTGAAATCACATCTTGGCCTTGGGAAAGCCTTCAAAAAGTTAGTTTTTGACTTTCGCCTGCAGACCACACGCAGTTCTCAGCTTCAGACAAATGGCTAATGAATAGGAATCTGTCCTTTCGGAATGGGAGGATCCCACTATTTACTGGAATACAAAGAAAGCCCATCTCTAAGAGGTTCCCAAATAGATGATTTCTTGCTGCTCTCTTAAATCTCCAAAGTCCACAAAGTGAAAGGGAAAGACGTAAATGTTTTCAACCTAGAGATCCAAGTCGCTGAAAGCCAGGCTGATCAATCCAGACGATAGAAGCATTAACTTTGTTAAGAGTATGAGGTATATTTTCAGTGGAAATAAAAGAAACAAAAACGTTGTGGCCTCAGCATGAAATAATCCTGAGCTCCAGCAGATTTATTAATAATGGCTTGTAATCAATAAATGGCAGTAACTTTTCCCTATTTTGTTTTCACATTCAAATATTACATTTTGCCCAGTTTCTGAAGGCAGACCAGCAGCCTTTTAAACACTAAGCTACACATGTAAATATTTCTTTAGATGCCCAGAATCGACATACACAGATGGACATTCCAAAAGGAACAATGATTGGCTTTTTTGTTAACAGGATATTCTTTCTCCCCATTGTTACAAATACAGTGTATTTATATAAAATATTTACTGGGGACACACAATATCTTACCTCTCCCAGTTGCATCAGGGTCTAGTTATGATCGATGCTACATTTTTGCAAGGAAATGGCTATGATTAAGATGTCATTTAATTTCACTTAATAACCAGTCCTGTAGCTCCATTCAAGAGATTTTCCACTTTCCAGTATACAGCCCATATTTGCTGAACAAATCCTCCCCTTCCTGGTTACATATTTCAGCAATGAGAATTTTAATATTTAGAAAGAATCGTGAGTGCCATTGACTGTTGTCGCTTTAATTCTCAATTTGAATGTTTCATTAACACAGCTTTTGCTGTGAATAGATCATGAATTGTCAACCAAACAAATGTTTAATAAAGCAATAACCTGTTGAAGGAATAAATTAGCTGTACAGGCAGGTTATGCTCTTAGAATAGCTTCACTCCAAAAAAAGGTTTTGTAGCCACTCCGCTTAGTGATCAGACTTATATTGCAATGTGACTCATAAGACTTGCTGTACTGAATAAAAATTTAGGCAATTAGTGATCTTATTTCTTAGGAAGAACTGTTCACTATCGTATATTAACACGGATCTCCTCAATTAAAATTATTCACAGTCAGCAAAAACAATTTCTGCACTGTAATGAAATGATGAAATAATTATATGCAAGGGAGGACTTGTGATCTTTTTAATTATTCTATTCTTCATTTTTAAAAGGGCTATTTGAAAACGCACTCTTATAATTGATTGCTATAAATCAGTCAAAAGCATTCTAAGGATCATAAATATTCTAACTTTTAAAAGACAAAGAAATGCTAAATATTCAATGGAATCCTTCAATATTCAGAAAATTTAATCTAGGGGGAAAGGATAGAGTGCTCTTTGGAAAATAAAAAAGTAAATTTGTTGTCCTGTGAAAAATGAAATATCTTGAATGTCAGTAACAGAAATGGAATTAACAAGAGATCTTTTTATTGTTTTTTAAGGTCATTAGGCTGTGAATTCTATAATTATGGAAATTGTCAGTCCAGTTCTGTAGAGTGTTTGCTCCCATCCATAAGGTACTGGAATGTTCAATCAGTCTCTCTCTCGTGGGAAAGTTAGGTCATAACTGTAAGTGTACCAGCAAAATTGAATTAAGCAAAGAGATTTCATTAGTATTTATAGCCAGAAGGCATCTGTAAAAGTACAGGGCAAAGAAGTTATGTGGAAGTCAAAGGAGAAAAAAAAATGGGTTTCTAGTGACAAAGGCGACTCTGAAAGAGATATAAGTGTGTAATGAATAAGAACTATTGAGCGAGGCTGCAAGGAGGGAGTTGCAAAGATGTCAAATATTGATTTTCTTGTGTATGCCTTTGGACTACATATGTAATTGTTTGGATTTGCTGTCTTCATGGTACAACAATATTTGTTGTTGAAGGTTAAAAAGCATGGTGTGAAATAAACCCTAAAAAAAGTCTGAAACATGCTGAAGAATGGTAATAATATTTCAACCAGCATCTCATTAAGGATTTTCAGTATTTTCTCACCAAAGAATATTTTCACCAAGAAAAGCTTAGCATCCGTATCCATTTTTAATAGAACAGAAAGTCCATATTGGTGCTTAACTATATTATTGAACAATATTTGATTAATTGATTGCCAACATCACTTTAGATTTAACTCATTCCCTAACTACTTGCTCGAATTCACAGATATCCTTTAGGTGCATCTGCATGGTGGGGAAACAGAGACAAGTTATTTTTATTTCATTTTACATCTTTGGTGTGATTTTAATTAATCCAATTAAAGTTCAAATGATTAGAGAAATCAAAAGCACAGTTTCTTTTTATAAAACTATTTCCCATGGCTTTTTATGGTGTCACTAATTTTATTTTATTTCATCTGCAAAGGGGAGAACGTTTCAAAGCATCTCTGGTTTAGATTACATTTAAACATATATATACTGTGATAACAGGTTGTAGTTGAAGTAAAACAAATTATCAATGATGTTCAGAAGATTTACCAGGCAAGTAAAATAAATTTTCTAAAGTTTCTGAAGGCTTCTTGAATCTTCAGAAGTCTTAACTAGGACTATTAATTATCATAATGATCTTTCTTTTTTTATCAGCAAAATGGCTAGTTTCTTTTTTATGATCTTTTATTACTAGCCTGGCCCTTGACCTTGAGAACTTTTTATTTTAAAAAAGCCCACATTATAAACAGTAATTCCAGTGTGGATTTCTGGTAGCCTGAAACCACAAACTAAGAAAGAAAAAGAAAAAAGAAAAGGAAATTTAAGGCAAAAATCTGGCTGTTCCCAGGCATCAGAGAGACTCTAGGCTTGAGGGAAAAAAGAAAAGGTTCAGCAGTACAAGGGATGAGAGAGTTTGCTGTCCTTGTCCAAGTGTTATTCTCTTGAGAACCAAAATGGAAAATTCTAAGAGAAGGAACTACCCTCTTAAGCACCTGAAAGAGTTTCAATCATTTGTTGGCTTGTGGTTTCTGCAGTTGGATCAAAATATTTAAGATGAAACTCAAACAGAAGGATCAGATCACATCAGGGCTTGGTCCAATTCAGGATGCTCAGCTTTCTAAGTATGTCCCTGGCAGGTGGGACCAGGAGGAGATGCTGCAACACGAGCATCAGCCCCTGATGTGAATACTTGTCAGAAATGACATACAGTGCAGTTGTGCTTTCCTATCTTCCTATATGGGCTGCTTGCAGGATATCTGTTAATAAAATAAATTACATTTCCTAAAGAGCTATTAGCACACAGCCCTTTGGCTTCCTGAACAGCCTCCTCCCATATGTTGTCCCCCTCTCTCTTTCTCTTGCCCCTCCCTTCACTAGGCACTTGACAATTCCTCTGCTCCTGGGGGAGCTTGCTGCCACGCCCCCTCCCCATGCCTGGCTGGCCATTAAAAGGAAAACCAATTGCTGTTTGTTTGTCCTAACTCTGAACCGTTTTTCTAAACCCCAAAGGTTAGAAACTGGTTGGGCACCGGCCCCTCTGACTCTAGAAAGCTCCGCCACTGAGCTGAAACCAGCATGATAATGGCACCCGTCCTGGCAGAACCCCAGGGGCTCAACCTATTAATTTCAGTCTGCATCCTGGTGCAGAAAAAAGAGGTTAGAAGTTTGGGGAACCCCTGCGGCCAAACTCCAATGTTCCCCAAGCAAGCATTAAGGGAGGAGAGCAGTGGGACATGTGCTTACCCCCAAATCAAGGGTTTCATTAATCAAGCCTTATTGAGATAAACCTGTCAGTGGACAGAGGAGACCAGAAATCAAACGGTCGGTGGAAAGTTCTGACAGATTGTTAAATAGAAACCCTTTTAAAATGGAATTTAATTTACTGTGATATTATAGATATTTATGCATCAATAGGCAAGTGCAGATTGAGTTCAGGGGTCAGCTCTGATATTTGAAAAATAAAAGCATGGGCTGAAACAAAAGGTGGCAGTTACCTTTGTCTGAAATTAGGCTTCATTAGACTAAAGAAGGCATCCCTGATGAATTGGTAATGGGAGATGAAGCTGCTGGGTACTGAGCCTATGTGATGTAGGAGGACAGGACAGACCAATCGAGATTTTGCCAGCTTCGTTAAAGACTTGTCTACAAACTACAAAAGAAAGAAAAAAAGGATACATACATATCCATGTGTGTATGTCTTGATATGACTGTGGACAGTATATACATACATGTGTGCAGACATTCTAGCACTCTCCTCTTTAAGTGCCCCTCCCTCTTTTCTCTTGTTCTCTTCTTCCTTTTTTCCCTCTTTTTATTTTCTCCCAGTGGTTTCTTTTTTCCTTTTCCTTCCTGCTTCTGGATCATTTGCAGCCCCTTCGTACCTCCATCCCATATGGGCCAGCCAAAGGAAGCATTAATGACAGCTCCAACCATTCCCCCTTCCCCTAAGAGGCTGTTGACCTCCCCCCCTCCAGGAGAGATCCCAATGAAATGATGAAAGAACCTACTCAGACCAAATGTTCTGAGGAGTCTCTGCTTCCGGCATAGCTTCAAGTGGATAGAAATTAATGTCTAAGATCCCATTAGATGGATGTCCCTTCCTTATAGTCAAACAAGGATTTTGTCCCAGGTCTATAGCTTCCTGGTACCAGAACCCAGCTCACGTACAACCTACTGCCTGAAATCTTTCCAGATATTCTCAGCTGATGGTGTTCTCCCTCCCAAACTATTCTGTAAGCATTTGTACTTGCATATGTAGCAGTTGTCCCCCTCATTAGAATGTAAGCTACTTGAAAGAAAAGATTATTTCATTCACTTTCTTTGTATCCCCCGGTCCCTAGCACAGTGCCTGACACATTACAGGAACTTAATAAATGGTTGTTGATCTGTTGATATGACTGTGGACAAGAATTATTGTACATTTTTAAAACAGTCTGCACCCAGAAGGGTTGTGTTTTACAGTTCAAAATTACTTATTGTGTTCCCTTGATTCATGTTTTCGGCAGCTCTACATTTCCCCAAATGTTCCTGCTTTGTTTTGGTTCGGTTCGGGTTTTTTATGGTCCTATGAGTTTCTTTCTCTTCCCTCTTTCTCCTTATCTAGTAGGAAACAACAAGGAAGGCTTTAAAAGAGTATGAAAAATGGCTCCATCGATAATGGCCATTTTCTAGAAAACATAAAACATTTGATATCTGTAAGTGGCTTTATAGAGGAGTCAGTCACCCAAGCAACTGGATGAGTCGGCCAGGGGTCAAAGAGCATTTGATAAGTCAAGGAGAAGTGGTATGAAATCCTGTCACCTCTAGCCCTCACTTATTTGTTAAGCAGCCAGACTGGCCAAAAAGTCAGTCAATAGGTATTGAATAACACATGGAATGGACTGGGCAGTGTGCTAAGCACTTGGGCTCCAAAAACAGGTGAAAAGCAGTCCTTACTCTCAAGGAGCTCCCAGTTTAAGGGGGGGATGCAATATGTAAATATGTAACAGAATATGCAATTAATTGTGTTAAAATAGGCAAGATAAATTCGAGAAAATATTCTAGAGAAAGCTACGGGACAGGGGCAGAGGGGAGCGGACATTGGGAAAGACTTCTTGCAGAATATGAGCTTCAAGCAGATTCTTGCAGGAAGCCAAGGAAATCTAGAAGTTGAGGAGGGAAGGGAAAGCCCAAGGTATAATGTAGGAAGAGATGACACAAAGACCCAAATGGAAGATGAAGTGTCATGTGCAAGAAACAACAAGTAGGCAGAGTAGCTAAATGGTACAGTGCAAGTAAGGAAAGTTGAAGGAAACTGGAGCTAGATGGTGAAAGCCTTTGAAAGCCAAACTAAGGACTTTACCTTTGATCCTAAAGATAATGGGGAGCCAGTGCGTTCATAGCAATGATCCAAAGAGTTTACACACACACAAATTCTTTAGTGACGCCTTAAAGAATAAATAATTTCCCAATTAAATTATGAATATGTTTTTCTTCTGTGACACTGAGCTCGTGCATGTTTGAAGCACCACAGGTTTGCTTCTACACCTATCCCAGACATCATGATCACACGGTACCATGATTTAGTATTTGTGAAGTGATTGTGAAGTGATTACAGCAAGCTGGGGTCATGCATTGTTCTTGTAACTTCTCAACCTGTCATCAAATTGTTTCCAAACTGCCACAAGGCTTTGATATTTGAACACAGACCTATTCCCAGTGATCAGATGCATGCATGTGTGATCATTTGCATTCTATACACTCCAGGAGAGCAGCCTCCTCTTTGCCTCTATTACCCTATAGTTCTGTCTCATCCGCTGTTTATTCACAAGATGTTATGAATGTTTGCATTCTCACAGAATCAGTGTCAGGATCTTTAAAGAACATGATTATTGGGTGTTCAGCATCAGCTATCTTGAAACCATAATAGACTATTATAAAAGTTTCGACAGAAACAGACATTATATTCCTTCTCACTGCAGTATCAAGACTGTTTTTGCTATAAACATTTGTTATTATTCTTTAATCAGGTGGATTTGGGGTTGAACTCTTTGGCAACACTGGTCAGTCATAGACATTTACTAAAGTTTCTCTTGAGTATGTAGCTGAAAAGAGTATTTATTTACAAAGATCAATTTACATATAAACATTGTTTTAAAAATAACAACCACAAAGTCATACATGCAACTACATTTTAAGTACATTTATCACTCAATACATTATTTGTCATTAGCCAATAGAAAAGCAATTATTTCGAAGAACATTGGACATAGTAAAAGCAATTTTGTAATGATGATCAACTATGAAAGCTACTCTGGTCCAAGAAAATTCCAAAGGTCCCATGATAAAAAAATGCCATTGTAGGAGTTAAAGCAATGTTCAATACTTCAAGTATTATTTTTTATAAAGTTTATTAGGTAACAGATAATAGATTTTAATTATACCCCATCCATCTCTAGAGAGAGAACTGATGAACTTGAGTGCAAATATTGAAGCATATTTTTCCCTTCTTCATTTTTCTTGCTATTTAAAAAAATTTTTTTGCAACATGTCTAATATGGAAATCTATTTTGCATGACTTCACATGTATAATTGATGTCATAGTGCTTGCCTTCTTAATAGATGGAGGAGGACCTGAAGGGAGGGAAGAGAATTTGGAACTCAAAAAATGTTGAAGAGTATCAAAAACAAATAAATAGCTTTTAAAAAGAAAAGTAAGGGGCAGCCGGGTAGCTCAGTGGATGGAGAGTCAGGACTAGATAAGGGAGGTCCTGGGTTCAAATCCAGCCTCAGACACTTCCCAGCTGTGTGACCCTGGGCAAGTCACTTGATCCCAATTGCCCACGCTTACCACTCTTCCACCTAGGAGACAATACACAGAAGTTAAGGGTTTAAAAAATAAAATAAAAAAAGAAAAGTAAACATTTTACAAAATATCTATTAATTTTTGCCAATTGGTCTCATAGCTAAAAAGTAAATAATTAATTTTCAGCCTTTGGCAAGAGACCTTGTAAAATTCTCCTAAGATTTTCTACCATATACTTATATGAACAGGCATTTTTACTTTATTGTTATTTTAAATCAGAGTTCAGAAATAAACTCAATGAAGAATCAGATTTAAGACTGTTTGTCTGGTACTGTCAAACATTGCAAAATTTTGTTCTTGTAAAATTCTCAACATCAAAATTAATTTTGCATATGATTATGTTGTGTTAAATGGTTTCCAAGTTGTAGCTTATTTCTTTAAAAGTGCTATTTATATTCAATAAAATTTATAAAAATAAAGAAATTGAATATGAAGTCTTGCAAATAGCAAGCATATGAGGTCTTGCCGGATTACTTCTTTTAGTTCTTAGAAAATGTATCACATAGAATATTAGTAATTATTTTGTAATTATAGCTCTCTAATTTTACATTTAGAGTTTTCATATTACAGATTAAATGAAGCTTTGTGTTTTATTATTATAATTATGTAATACAAATTTTACTTTGTAGTATTTGAAGGCAAAAATTATTATTGTAGTTATTATAAGCACTTAATGAATATATCCAAGAGAATCTTATGCAGAGTATTTTATAATTACCCTGACAGATCACAATGCATTTTGTTATTGTTGAAAAATGTTCACAGAAGAAAAAACATTGGGAACTACTGAAGTCGAGGATGACATAGCAAGAATGCAAACAGGTCACTAACTCAATCTATTCCTTTGGGCAAGTCCCTTGACCTTTCTGAGTTTTGTCAAGTCTAGTCAAGAAGCATTTATTAAGCACCTACCAGCTTCCTCCAGTGGAAGGGTAGACGAAAACAATTTATTCCAATGGCCATGATGGCCACTAAAACAGGAACTGTGGAGTGCTTAGAGCTTGGTTAGATATTGAAGAAGCCATGGTCGTCCACTGCATCCTGAGCCATGACCAGTCATCTTGACTTTTGCTTTGCCATTGAACTTTGATGGCTCTGGAAGAGAGAGTGATGCCAATGTTATCCAATTTATGCCCAATTTAGTCAAAAGATATTACCAATAATGTCATATTGGTCTTCTTTGAATATGAAGGACAGCAACCCACCACGTGCCAGGCAATGAGTTAATTATATGGATACAAAAAAAAAGGTCAACGAATAATCCCTGCTCTCGAGGAGCTCCCAGTGTAATGGGAAATAGAATGTGTAGGCAAGGAACTACAGACAAAATATCTACAGGATAAATTGTAAATAATCTCAAAGGGAAGATTATCATGGGGGGGGGTTGGGAAAGATAAGATTTTATTTGATTCTTGAAGGAAAGCAGGAGGCAAAGTTGGAGAGGGAGAAAATTCCAAGGCTGGGTGACAGCTACTGAAAATGCCCAGAGTTCAAGGATAGGCTGTCAATGGTTCAAGGAACAATGAGAAGACCAATGTCAATGGATCCCAGAGTATGTGGGGGAAGTAAGGTGGGAAAAGACTTGAAAGGTCAGGGAGGGTCCGTTATAAAGGACTTTGGATGCCAGAGGATGTCATATTTCTTTCTGGAGGTAATAGGAAGCCTCTGGTGTTCATTGAATAGGGCAGTGGCAGACGGACTTTAGAAAGATGACTTTGATAGCTGAGTGCAGTTAGAGTTGAGGCAGAGAAATCAACCCACAGGAGTCCAGAAATGAGGTGATAAGGACCCACACCAGGGTAGCAAGTGCCAGAGGAGAGAAGGGGGCATGGATAAGAGATGTCATGGAGTTAGAATTGACAGGACTTGACAATAAATTGGATAAGGGGTTTGGAATGAAAGAGTCAGGACTTGAGAATGCAAGAGAATGGTACTCCACTTGACAGTAATAAGAAAGTTAGGAAGACAAAAAAGCTTGGGGTAGGAGACAGAGATAGTGGGTCCAGTTTGGGACATGCTGGGTCATCTAGTGTGAGGTGTGTCCAAAAGACAACTGGAGATTCAAGACTGGAGAACAGGAAAGAGGTAAAGGTAGGAAACAGACTTGAGGATCATTGACACAGAGATGATAATTGAATTCTTGGGAGCTAAGGAGATCACCAAGCAAAACAGTGCACTAGAAGAAGAAAAGAGGACCAGGGTGATCTGAGGGACATGGAGAGATTCAGCAAAAAAGAATGAGATTGGGTGGGTGGAGTGCGGGGGGTGAAGGGGAAAGTAGGAGCATGAATCATGTAACCATGTTAAAAATGATTATTAATAAATGTTTAAATTCAAAAAAAAGTAAATACAAGTAAACAAAGATACAAAAAAAAGAATGAGATTTTCATTGCTTTATCTGGAAAATGGAGAAAATAAAAATAATAAAAAGAAAACAACATGAAAAGACTTCAGCACTCGTCTATGCAGTATCTAATAGAGATTTAGGAGGACTGTTGATAAAGCGTGCTTTCTACCTCTTGGCAAAAACATGATGGAAGACAACAAATGCAAAATGAGGTTTATATTTTCTGTTATGTCCACCGTGTTCGTTTGCTTTGCTTAATTGTATTTGTTACAAGAGAGGGTCCTGTTGGAGGTTCATTGAAAACAATCCTTGATCTAAAAAAGGAAAAGAGCTTGAGGAAAGCATTTTAAAAGTGGGAAGAAATATGTAGGAAAGATACACATCTTGAGAGATGGTACAGTTTCAGATCCAGCAAGTACTTTGCAGATAAGCTAGTCCCGTCTCCTTCCTTTGTTGGAAAAAAAAACCTGAGGCAGGTGACTTTATGGGAGACATGAATTTGAACCCAGGTATCAATTTCCAATCCAGTACACTTTCTATCACACCACAGGTAATCTCTAGGGGACTCTGATGCTATGAAATATGGCATAAGTAATCTTCCTGTGACTTTCAAATATCATGTCACTGATTCACAGGTGCTTTGAAGGCTATGAAGGTATGTGACCAAGGAAGATTTCTACTCTTCTTGTTTGTTCCTGTATCTTTCCATAAAGGAACCTTCCCCAGTGCACTCTCTAGAGGCTTCCCTCTGGTTCTTTTAACAGCTCAGCGATGATCCCAGTGTGGCGATATCAGTTGTCTCGTTTTCATTATGAAACTGGCTCACCTTTTCTGATCATGCACTTTCTTAAGATATACAGCTCTAATGAGTCAATACCAAATTTAAGCCATCAAGATTCGTTAGTCATGATTTAACTACCAAGATGCATTTTCCACAGAAGCTAAGGTTAGCTCTAAGTATAACTGCACCTTTTGGATTTGTTTATGTTGTTCATCTAGACTAAGTATCAATAGGCTGGGCCACTGGGATTAAGTGACTTGCCCAGGGTCTCTTGGCTGGGTGCTCCACATGCCCTTGGACTAAGTCTTTACTGGAATCTTAATGAGACCATTTCAACTGGAAACATCAATAGAGGGGAAGTCTATGCCAATGCCTTTGGAAAATTAAGTCATCTGACATCTTTGTGCCTCAGTTTCCTAATCACTAAAATGAACCAAAGTAGAGCTTTTGTTTGTTTTAAATTGTTTGGAAAATTTCTTAACTACCAATACGTCATCATTATAACAGCTTTCAAACAAAGTTTTGTATTTTGGGTTACTAATAAAATTTAATTAATATTCTTAACACAAATTGTTAATTATCTTTGTCCTCAGGACAGGCGGTGGAAACAAGGCAAAGAATGCTGGTTCTGGAGTCAGAGGGCCTGGCCACAGACACTTAATGCCTGTATGACCGTAGACAAGTCATTGTACTTCCCTGGACAAGGGTTTTATTGGATGGTCTTTGAAGAGATCTCTGATTCTTTGATCCTATGTGTTAATAGTAAGGAGCACAAAAAGAGATGGCACCAGTGTTCTTCTCCTTCTTGATGGGGATCCCACCTACTCACAGGAAAGGGAATGTGGTCACTAGATCAACTACCTTGGACTTTTGCCTCTCCAGTTCTAACATCTATCAGAAGTTATGGGTCCACTGCTTAAGACAGAATATACCTTTAGATGTCATTAATTGGGACTTTCTGAATAAAGTCCTTATTTGTCAGATAGTGGAATTGAGTCATACAATATTGGCTTTACAAGTGAATGATTCCAAATCCCTGCTGGGACCTTGACAAATCCACTCCAGCAAACCTAGAAGTTCAATCCAAACCAAATAATGATCAAGAAACTATCAGAAGTGACTTCTACATCACATCTGGAAAAAAATAGCCAGAAGCCTAAGGGCAAGAGGAACAGGGTCCCCTCCAGCAAAGCAAGACTTAGGGTAACCAGAAACAGGAAATGTGTATTCTGCAAAGATCTTTGTCCAGAAGACCTCATGGTCAACAGGAAGTCCCAGGGTGGGAACGTTGGAAGTCAAGAGTATTGACAGTGCTAAACACATAGACGAATGTGGCATAGCAGCCAGGAGCTCTGAGATCCCTATTACAGTGTGAAGTCAACCTAGAAGTCCCTGCAGATCCAGCATTTACTTCCTTAAAATAACCACAAAAGGATAAAAGCTAGAACATTCTTGTCAAAGAAAAATACTGCAAGTATCTAGAAAGAAGAAGGTCAAGCATCAAGGAATTATAGTCTTGTTTACATAAGACCTGGAGCTTCTAATAAAAGTAAGAGGAGATCTTGGAATAAAATATTCCAAAAGTTAAAAGATAACACTAACAAGCAAAGACATAACTAACAAAGCAAAAGATATACTAGCAAAGCTTCCTGTAAAGTTAAAGATAATCTAAAAGAGAAATAAATGATCCTTCAATGTAATAGAAGATTTTCAAGTATTTCTGATAATAAAACCAGAGTTGAGCTAGAACTTTGAGGAAAAGAGGCATCAGAAGAACCTCCCTTGGGGGGCAGCTGGGTAGCTCAGTGGATTGAGAGCCAGGCCTAGAGACGGGAGGTCCTAGGTTCAAATCTGACCTCAGACACTTCCTAGCTGTGTGACCCTGGGCAAGTCACTTGACCCCCATTGCCTAGCCCTTAATTACCTTCTGCCTTGGAGCCAATACACAGTATTGACTCCAAGACAGAAGGTAAGGGTTGAAGAAGAAGAAGAAGAAGAAGAAGAAGAAGAAGAAGAAGAAGAAGAAGAAGAAGAAGAAGAAGAAGAAGAAGAAGAAGAAGAAGAAGAAGAAAAGAGGGAAGGAACATATTTAGAAGGCATCTGGGTGACTCAGTAGATAGAGAACCAGGCCTAGATATGGAAAGCCTTGGGTTCAAATGTAATCTCAGACACTTCCTAGCTATGTGACCCTGGACAAGTCACTTGATCCCCATTACCTAGTCTTTACTTCTCCTCTGCCTTAGAACCAATACTTAATATAAATTCTAAGATAGAAGGTAAGAGTTTTTTTAAAGAAAGAAATATATGAAACTCAACAGGGAAATAAGTTGGGATAGTGGGAGAGGTTAAGACAGGAGAATATAGAAGAGGAAATAATCACTTCCTGATTCTAAAGAAGGAATTAAAGAAGACTGGTAGGGAAAAGAACTGGAATTTAAAGACGCAGGATGGCCTCTTAATAAATTAGGGAATAGCTGAACAAAGTGTGTTATATCAACATAATGGAATACTATTGTACTAAGCATGACAAAAGATGCCATTTCAGAAAAACCTGAGAAGGCTTGTATGAACTGATGCAGAGTGAAGTGGGAAGAATCAGAAGAACAATTTATACAAGAACAATAAAACTGTGAAGAAAAACAGCTTTGAAAGACTCAAGAACTCTGATGAAAGCAATGACCAACCATGTCTCTAGAGGAGATGAAGCAGGTTATCTACTTCTTTGTAGAGAAGTGATGGTACATTTTTGAACATGGAGACTCTGTGGAATCATTTTGATCATCATACTTTTTTTTCATCTCAGTTTTCATTTGGGGGACTAGGAAGGTAGGGGGAGTGGATCATTGTTACGTTTTTAGTCTACATAGAAAAGAATAGGAAGAAGCACAGATGAGTAGGACATTTTTGAAAGTAACATGTAAAATTTATTATATACTTTAAAAAAAGTAATCAGAATGAAATTATATCAGATTCCTAATTTCATAAAAAATCATCTTTTTGTGTTCTGCTGTATATATGGAAATGTATTTTTTTGGTGTTTACATTCAGAATAAAAAATTATTAAAAGAAAACTAAGTCCAATCCTCCTCATCCATAATTCCTAAAGATACAACGTTATGGGCTTATATGGAATCATAATATTTTCCTCCAAACAAGGACATGTTCAAAATTTAAATATTCAGTAAAGAGGGTCAAGGATGCTAGAAGGAGGTGCCTGATATTGTTCTGGTATCTAATATATATATATAAAGACCAAAAAGAGGGTCCCTAACTTTGGAGAAATGCTTTGCAGAAAACTGATGGGAAGGAAACACAGAGGATGAAAAATCATGGAAGCACCAAAATTTGCATCGTAGAAAAGAATGGTCACATTGATGAGATCATAAATTCCTTGGGTCCTTCAAAGTACTAAAGTCTAATCAATCTCACAAGTAGAGAATAGAGCAGTCTGGAAACTCAGTAAAAAAGCCATTTGTTGTTGAATCATTCAGTTGTATTCAATTCTTTGAATCTCCCATGGACTATAGCAAAAGACACTGAAATCGTTTGTCATTTCCTTCTCCAAAAGATTAAGACAAACAAGGTTAAGTAATTTCCCCAGGGTCATAAGCTAGTGTCTGGGGTAAAATTTGAACTCCAGACCCAGCACTTTATCCACTGAGCCACTTATTGGCCTCCAAAGAGAGCCATGGATTTCACCAAAGTAATTCTTTTTTTTTTTAAAACCCTTACCTTGTGTCTTGGAGTCAATACTGTGTATTGGCTCCAAGGCAGAAGAGTGGTAAGGGTAGGCAATGGGAGTCAAGTGACTCGCCCAGGGTCACACAGCTGGGAAGTGTCTGAGGCCAGATTTGAACCTAGGATCTCCCGTCTCTTCACCAAAGTAATTCTTAACCATCATCTTTGTCTGTCTGTTCCTGGGCATTCTAGTCATCATTTTAAAGTCCTTCACAGCCTATCTATGTTCCAGTAAAATCTTCTCTTGCCACTGGATCTTTGCACAGAATTTACCTAGATTAGGGCTCTCCTTCCTCATCTCTGACTCTTGGAATTCCAACTTCCGTTCAAGGTTCAGTTCAAGTGCTTCCTCCTATGTAACACTTTTTTAAGTTTTCCCTAATTGTTAACAAATCCTGTCCTCTCTACTACCTCAAAAATGCTTTGCTATACTTTTAAATTTTACTTATACACTAACTTGTTTCCCCCTAGTATCATTTAAATTCCTAACAGGAATGGCACATAGTAGGTGCTCAGGGAATGCCTGTGAAATTGTTAAATTTAATTGTCGGGCACAAATGAAGCTTGGATAATAAATGACATGACACTTTGGGGGCGTCTTATTGTCGTTGAGTCATTTCAGCTTGAAGAGAACAAGGGAACATCTTCAGGTATCCTCCTGACCAGAAAAAGAAAAATTCAAAGGAAAATTGGGAAGTTGGGGACAAAAACTCTCAATCAAAACTAAGCAAGGAAGATTGGGAGAAAATCGTGGAGGGGATTAGGACAGCAGGGAACCGAGTGAGCCCCACTGACTCCATCTCGTGACAGTTCTGGAGCTGGTTTTGTTCCCTTTCTATTCAATTATCGGCTTAGTCCAAATTCTGTCTTGTGAGAAAAGTTTGTTCAATTGTGGGAATTGGAGAAAACCTTATTGCATTGTTTGAAACTAGCCCTGTGGGGCTGGAAAAATGGGTTGCTTTACTTTTGCTGTAATTTAGAGAACCTTAACCAAGGACCTAGGCAAGGGTGACCAGAAACAGTCAAATCCCAAGACTGATATATGGAATTTTCTCATAATTATACATCTGAAGCAACCCATATGTCTTCTCTGAAAACTGACCCTATCTTGATCGATCGGTTACCCTTTCCATGTTCCTTTGATTGTTTACAGATACTTGCAGGGGAGGGGAGTGGGGCACCTCTCATCCTGAATTCAGGGAATTGTACCTGTTTGTTCTCCCCTCCCAACTTGGAAAGTCCTTAATCTTTCATCCACCTAGAAATCAGATTACCTTATGCTATAATGTTCTCTTTTAATTAATTGTTCTTATTTGATTAATTGTTTTTACATAAAAGTTTGTCTTCCCCTTTATTCATGGTCCTGACTAAACTAAACTAAAGAAGGGGTTTGGCCCCAATTTGTCGGGCAATTGGCATGTATTTCTTCATCGATCTGTTCAGAAGATCAAGTCTTTGTCTCTTCAGTTATTGCATCCCTTTGTTGGCTACGGAAGAGAGGATCGTGAAAGAAATGAGTAATGAAAGCAGCCACCACCACCAAAAATGGATGAAAATTGGAGTCTCTGATAACAGACCACACCCCAGTCAGCCAGCTCATAGGCAAAGAAGCCTGAGGGAGGGAGTCTGGCCTGGTCAGCGGAACACATCCCACACTGTGGCAAAAACAAAGTAGTCGCCAGGGAATGAGCCAGCTGTGTCACCTTTATGAATAGGGATGGGCATCTCTTACCTAGTGTTTCTTTGTCTCTCTTTTGCCTTTCAGAGTTGTTTCTGTTAAACATCTTGTCTGTTTTCAATTTTATCTTTATTTTTTACAACAAACCCAAAAGGGGACTGCTGGGTAGCTCCCTGGATTGAGAGCCAGGCTTAGAGACGGAGGTCCTAGGTCCAAATCTGGCCTCAGACACTTACTGGCTGTGTGACCCTGGGCAAGTCACTTAACCCCCACTGCCTAACCCTTACCACTCTTCTGCCTTAGAACTCATACACAATATTGATTCTAAGGTGGAAGGTTGGGGTTTAAAAAAAAAAAAAAACACCAAAAAAGTAAAGTTAGAAGGACCAGTAAAATAACATACACAATGACTAAAACAATGTAAATGAGCAAAAAAAAAAAAAAAAAAAAAAAAAAACACAAAAAAACAACAACCTAAACTCTTTATAATGATAATGACCCATTTTGATCCGAAAGAAAAAATGAGCAAATATAGCTCCTTTGGACTCAGTAAATCCTGGGAAGGCTTGCATGAATTGATGTAAGATGGAGTGAACTGAACCAAGAGACCAACGTATGTGATAATGTTGAACTTATAAAAACGAGCATCTTTGACACACTTCAGAACTCTGATTGATGCAACGACCAACCATGATTTCAGAAGACTGATGAGGCGGCGTTCTGCCTATCTCCCAAGTCAGAGGTGCCCGACTCAGGACGCAGAATAAGACAATGATGATGATGACAAAAATGACTACTACAACTACTACCATCAACAACAACAACAATAAGGTGTTTATTTCATGCTTTAAGGTTTGCAAGATGCTTCACAAATATTATTTTATTTGATCCTCACAACAACCCTGGTGCAGACTGTTATTTTTTTATTTTTTGTTATTATTTGTTATATGTATAGTTATTATTTGCCATTTTTTTAGTTAGAGTAAGGGTCTTTAATCAAGGAGGGAAGATTAATCTAGGAAGACACAAAGAACATCGGTCCTGGGACTTCCCACCATATATTTTTTTGGACAGGAACAATATGTGGATTTGTTTTGAGAAAATATTGAGTTTTGTCCATTGAAAACATGAAAATTAATAAAGTGAAACAGATTAAGAGCACCGAATCCCTTCCTCCTTTCTTTGTAGCAGTGAGGAACGGTGGATGTGGAACATTCCGTACGTGGTCCTGTTGAGCTTGGTGTGTTGGTTTTGCTCAACTACTTTTCCCCTGTTCTTTCTTATTCTTAGTGATGAGCCGTGGCTTTCTGGGGAGGGGAGGGTTGTACGTGGAAATGACGGTAAAAACAAAAAAAATATTTTTTAATTTTTTCAGAAAGAATTCATCAGCAATGAGGAATGTTCAAAATAAGTGTGAGACAGTCCTAAAAAAAAGGAATTTTTCTAATTAGTCATATGATACCATACAGGAAACATATTTATGACTTGAGCAATCAACAAGTATTTATGTATTAAATGATTGGTAATGACAGATGCTGTACTAAATTCTGGAGATGTAATAAAATTCTAAGCAGTTTCTGCCCTCACAGAGATGATACTCTAATGGGGATAAAAGATGCCTTTAAGTAAGTCCACATGAGCTACATATGGGCAACCTTATAGTGAAAGGTTCTAACAACACAACTCTTATTTACAATATTACCAGCCCTGTAGAATTCGTTCTCATTTATCTATTCCAAAAACATTTCCTGTGGGCCTACTATGGGCAAGACAGTGCCTTGGAGGAAGAAGAAAACGGCTTCCCTGAAGGTGCTCGTATTCTCAAAGGGGAGCATGCACCATGGGCCAGTCTGCTACAGGGCAGAAGGCTATACAGATAGCCTTCTATAGAATATGCATTATGTATACACTAATAAAATGGATACAAAGTGCCGTGAGTTAGGAGGAGGAATGATTTCATCTGCCTAGATCAGGGGTTCCGAAACTTTTTTGACCTCCCACCCCCTTTCCAGAAAAACTATTACTTAGCGCCCTGGAAATTAATTATTTTTAATTTTAATAGCAATTAATAGGAAAGATAAATGCACCTGTGGCCATCACTGCCCACCTGGATCGCTGCAGCACCCACCAGGGGGCGATGGCACCCACTTTAGGAATCACTGGTCTAGGGAAACAGGGAAGACTTCATAAAGGAGGTCGTGTTTGAGCATAGATAGCAGTTGGTCAAAGAGCTGAGATGAGGAGAGGTATGATCCTTAGCAGAAGAAAATATCCTAAACTGAGGGATGAAGGTGGGGAGATGGCATGCATTCCAAGAATAGTAAATAATCCAGCCTGACCATTAATACAATAGGAAAGAAAAACAGAAAGAAAAGCCAACAGTTAGCTTAAAAACAAATTATTTTAAGGAAACCCTTTCCCCATTATTTCAGATGTCTTACTTGTATAATATTAGGCAAGCTATTTTATTTCTCTGGGCCTCGGTTTCCTTATTTGTCAAAAGAGGGGAAAGGTTGACCTCAGTATTCCTTGAGTTCCTTCCAGCCCTAGATCTAGGATCCAATTATTTAAAATGGGAGGGAGAGAGGGAGCATTAGAGTACAGAATCTCTGAGGTCTCTGCCTAGTCTCGATCCTATAGTCTCATAAATACAAGAGTCTTATCCTTTGGAGGAGTGAATTGTTTGCTTGAAGAGTTTGTTCTTTGAGTTAACTCCTGACATGAGATCAAATTGTATTACAGTTTGAAATCTCAACCCATTCCCCAGCCACAGAGTATTTTAGGACTTGGAATAAAGCACACACTCACACATCTGTCCCTTTAGGACCGTTCAGACTGCCACTGTAATTGTTCAGTGACCACAGTTGTTGCAACTTTGACACAGGAATGACCACAGCTCTAGGTCAGGTTTCACCCAGAAATGAAGACACATTAAATAAAAAAAAAAGCGCGCACACACACACAAAAAGACTACCCAGAGAGGAGACAGGAAAAAGACCATCTATCTCAGCATTGCCTAAGCTTTCCAATGAAAACTACACTCTAATTATTATTATTACCTTCATCATCATCATTTCTCACCTTGATGAACATGAGAAATCATTCCATCTCAGCATTTAAATAATAAAAAGCTTTTAGAAATTAATTCTATTATTTTAAATGGGCAAGAATCAAATCAAACAGCCAGTTACTAATGAGCTCAATGGAATGTTTATCAAAGGTTATCCTTTACAATAAATAAATACTTTAGAAATGAAAGACTGGGAGATGAGAAACAAAATTTAATTACACGAATTCAAAATGATCTATTCTCAGATTAGCTCCAACGTTGGTTGTGGGCTGGGAAATTCTGTAAACACATCCATAAAATCAGCTGCCATTGTAGAAAATCAAGTCAAGGTTTAGCCACTAAATGGATGAAGCTATTTGAAGAGATACTGTTAAAGCAAGCCAAGGTAAAGATGGTACCATGTTCTTTGGCAGAAGCAGCTTTCATCTGATAGGAAAGATATCGCCTGTAGAATCCAGACAACAGCATTGAGAGTAGGTAAGGACTTCAGTGGTCATCTGGTACAATCTAAACCTAAACAAGAATTCCCTCTATAACCTGCTGACAAATGGTCTTCCAGCTTCTGCTTGGAGACTTCTAATGATGGGAAACTCACTACCTCCCAATAGAGCGATTCCACTTTGAGGCAGCTGTAAATGTTAGAGATTTCTCTTCCTTACTTGGTTGTCCAAATCTTCCTCTCTGCTATTTCTAAATGTTCCTACTGCTTCTTCCTTTGGGGTCAAACAAAGTCTGTCTAAGAACACTTCCAAGCCCTTCAGATACTTGAACTTCAGATACTCTTTCATGTTTCCTCTAAAATGTCTCTCCCCTTGGTCAAACATTCCCAATTCCTTAAACACATGGTATGAACCTCATATGTCCATAGGTTCCTTTTTTAACTCTTTGCCATCTTGATCACCTTTCTCTGTACACTCTCAAGCTTAGTATTATTATCTTCCCTAAAATGTGACATGCAGAACTGAATCCAATACTCCATCTGTGACTAGACAAGACAGAACATGTTGTGACTACTTCAGCCTTATTCCTGGATGTTTATCTCTTAATGCAGTCTAAGATTTCACTTAATTGAATGATAATCCCATTCTTGAATCATACTGAATTTATGGACCACTAAAACCCCAGGATCTTTTTCAGAGAAATTGTTACTTAGCTGTCTCTCCTATCTTATATTTATGAAGGGTTTTTTTTTAACCTAAATAGAACTTTAAGTGTATCTCTATTAAATATTATCTTACTTGATTCCAATCAATGCTGTAGCCTGTCAACTTCTTTTCGAATTTTGTCTGTTATCCAGGTTACTGACTACCCCTTCCTACTCTGTGTCATTTGTGTGCACCACTTAACTCAAAAGTGTTTCTTCTGAGAATAATGTCAGGAACCGCTACTCTAGACCAGAGAATTTGTAACTTGTGTTTTAGCTAGCCAACGCAGAACATTAAAGTGGTAGCAGCAGAAGAAAGCCAACATTAATAAGGCTTCTCATGGTCACTATCAAAGGCTCCATGGCTGGGCTCTTCTGTGAAAGTGGGTATTGCTCCCTTCAGAGCCTGTGGCATGTTCTTTTGGTTATCCCAGATTGGGAAACTTCTTCATCTTTTGAGAGTAGATTTTTGAGAACGGCCAAAATAATTTGCAAACAGTTCTGATGGATAAGGAAAGTGAGCTTCTACTATCCTCAGAAAATCAAGAAAAAGCCTAAGGAAGGGTCCCAGCAAGTTCGGGAGACCTTCTATGGTGAACTTGTAGAAGGACCTAGACAAAAATGCATCAAGAGTCAGGAAGATTTGAGTTCAAATCTAGCCTCAAACGCTAACTAGCTATATGACCCTGTGCAAGTCATTTAACCTCTGTCTGCCTCAGTTTTCTTATCTGTACAATAGGGATAATAATAGCCCCTGCCTCTCAGGGTTGTTGTGAAAATTAAAGGAGATAATCACTGTAAAGTGCCCGGCATGTAGTAAGTGCTATATAATCTTGTTAGTTCTTCTCCTTAGGAAAAGATGGTAACTAGTGTCAGTCAAGACTAAAGTTAGAGGTCCCTGAAACCCCCTCGGATACTCTTCCAGTGCCGGGATGCCTCTGTCTTATTTCTATTACTAACTGAACAGACACATGGGAAAGCCTGAGAAAAGAGAGAGCAAACAGGACCAGCTGAAGCTCCGTGTAATTTCTTCCAGAGCTCCATCTGAGGATTCCAAAGCTGCCACATAACATCCTGGCTATTTCAGTCTTGGACGGCTCCCAAGGGGCTACCGACAATCATATCAGACTCAAGATCTGGAGAGTGGAATGGACCACACCGAGACAAACAAGCTCATTTTCACTCGTGACTCAAACGGGATTGCTTTCTCGTCAACTGGACAGAAATGTCACGCGTTTGCCTAGGGCGGCTCTCTAAGAACCAAAGATATAAGTTAAGGAGAACCGACCTGGTCAAAAAGGGAACTGTATAAAAAAAAAAAAAAATTACAGGCCAAGCCTAGCATTTGAGTCCTGGACACAAAGCAGAAACTTGATAAGTTCTTGGTGAATGAGTGAATGAATGAATGAATGAGTGAATGAGTGAGTGAGTGAGGAGGAAAGATACTGGAGTAGTTTTCCATTTTCTTCGCCAACTCATCTTACAAATGAGCAATTGAGGCAAACAGGGTTAAGTGACTCACCCAGGATCACACAGCTAGTTAGGTCTGAGGCCAGATTTGAACTCAGAAAGATGAGTCTTCGTGACTCCAGACCTGGCTTTCCATGCACCATGGCACCACCTACCTGCCCAATGGATGGATAGTCACATACACCCAGGAAGAGAATGTTGATTCTTTTTAAAATTGCTTAGATATCTAGACCCCTCCCCCCATCCTGATTTCCTTCATGTCTTCATCAATGATCTGTTATTTTATCAGAATAGGGGACTCCACATGGGAGAACTCCCTGCAGCAATGCAGCTCTGTTGATCTCAACCACCTTAAGCAGGTAAATCCTAGAAAGTTATCCTGAGGAACACAAGGTCAAGGAGTAACACCACTGATAAGTGTCAGAGGGCTGTTGCGGTCTCCCGATTCCAATCACCTATAGCTGGGGTTCCTAACCAAGGCACAATGAATGAGTTTGTGGTGGTTTTTAAAAATATCTTAATCATTATATTTCATTGGCGTTACTATGTATTTTGCTAACAATATGATTCTGAAAAGAGGTCTCAAGGCTTCACCAGACTGCCATAGGGGTCCGTGACCCAAAAAAAGGTGAAGAACCTCTACCTAGGTCTCGTTTCCTTGGTATTATTGCTATTCTTCCTTGTCTATTCCATTTTAATTACCTCCTAACAGGCCTCTAGGACTTGGGTCTCCCTCCTCCTACCCATTGTCTAGCCTGCTTTTCCTGATATACAGCTTTGACCATGACGGAATTCCTGGACTTAAAAATCTACAGAGGCTCACTCTGCTTGATGAATAAAGAACAGGTGCCTTACCCTGGCATTCAAGGCTCTCCATGCTCCATCTTTGATTTGCCTTTCCAGTCTTATATCCATTTCTTCAATTTTCACAACACAAGCCAGTCAATCTCAAACATGCATGATGATCCTTTTCACCAAAGATGCCAATTCCCTGCCTTCACCCAGGAGTACAAGAATCAGTTTGAAAGATAATTATTAAATTTTCAGTATGAGTATTTACACCTCTGATATCATCAGTTCTACGAATCTGGGCTTGATTTATTGTTTTATTTGCCTAGACTCTAGAAAGTGAACGACATAATATTGATAATGAAAATTAAATTTAAAGGCATTTCTTGTGTACATTTGAAAAAAATGTTAAACATTTATTGCCATACCCTTGCTTCTCCCAAAATTCTATCATTTTATCTCAGACCCAGTCTAGATTCTCCATCCTCCATGAAGCCTTCCTTGTTCTCCCTAAGGTGAAATCGATCCTTCCCTCCTCTGAGTCCCAGCACTTTGGTTTCACTTTTTTAAAACCTCCTGTGGTACTTGCGGTATTTTAATTTCTGTGATCTTAGAATCACAGGTTTAAAAGGTAGAAAGCAAGTAGAGATCATCTGCTGCAATAAGAAAACTGAAACCCAGAGTGAAAAGACTTTCCAGGGATGGATAGACACACACACACACACACACACACACACACACACACACTAAGAAGCAACATGGGCTCAAAATCCAGGCCCTCTCTAAATCCAATATTATCTTCCACTATATCCCCCACAATTATTTCTTACCACATGTTACCTTCTCTGACTATTTTATAATAATATGAAAACATTTGCACAAAAAAAGAGGAATATAATTCATGGGCATACTTAAAGCATATGACTAATGTGTCAAAAACCCACAGAAATATTTTGAAACATTTTTTTTATTTTACCCTTGTACTTCGGTGTATTGTCTCATAGGTGGAAGATTGGTAAGGGTGGGCCATGGGGGTCAAGTGACTTGCCCAGGGTCACACAGCTGAGGCCGGGTTTGAACCTAGGACCTCCTGTCTCTAGGCCTGGCTCTCACTCCACTGAGCTACCCAGCTGCCCCCTATTTTGAAACATTTTGCTGAGCAATAATGAACATTGAAAATAGATATGTGCCACTGAAATTTTCCAATGTAATTACTCGTGGAGTGAACCAATCAAATGGCTAAAATCCAAGAATGGAATCAAAAAGCCCTCCATGGGTGATATCCATTTGAATTCAGCAAACTCGTTGGAATCAAAGAAACACTGAATGAATGGTTAAGTTTTGGAAACAGAATGCTTTCTGATAGCAACCCAGGGCCAAATTCTTGCCACTAGCACTTACAGATTGGTAGTCCTGAAGGAGCCCTGACTTAATAATCATGGAGATTAAAATCAAACTGTTAAAATTTCAAACCTAGGAAAATACAACCCGGTGACTATTGTTATCGATCAGAAGAGTACTGCTTTTCATAGCATAAATCTCCAGAAGATTACAAATAAGTTCTCAAAATATCTCCAAGGACTCAGTTGATGAACAATATTGGAATTAGTCCATTGCTATAGAACATACTATTGCCCACAAAGACCAGTGTCAAAAGTTGAATAGAGGTCAAGGAAGGTAAGGAAAGAGACTAGGCCATTACAACTGGCCATCACACATGATCTTTGGTAACTTTGGAGGATCCATTTTTGTTGAGTAATAAATTTGGAAGCATTATTGGAGCATTTTTTAGAAAGAAGTGCAAAGGGAAGGGGGTACTAAGTGTAGATAACTTTTTCAAGAAGGTTGGGTGAGAAATGAAACAGAGATATAGGATGATAGCTTGTGGGAAGGATGGAATCTAGGAAAGTTCTTTTTAGGGATGGAAGAGACTTGAGAGTGTTTGTAGGCAGCATAGAAGAGCCAGTGGATAAAGAGAAATTGAATAATAGAGGAGGTCATAGTGGGAATAATTGACCCAGGGCCATTTCAATCTGGACTCTGCTGGGGAGAGAGACAGAGACAGAGACAGAGAAAGAAACAGTGACAGAGACAGAAAGACAGAGAAGAGACAGAATCATTCTTCCCATCTTTACAGACATACATATATATTTATTTTTTTCCACATAAGAAAACTGAAACCCATACGTATATATGAAGATAGAGAGTGCTTACAATTTACAAAACCCTTTGAAAAGCTCATCTGATTCTCATAATAATCCTTTGTACAGATGCAATTATATTTATTTTACATGTAAGTACATTGAGACTGAAAGATATTAAGTGACCAGGCTAATGTCATACACATAAGTGGAAGAGGTGGGATTCAAACGATCTCTTCTGACTTATAGTCCAATCCTCTTCCTTGCAATCAGCCACAATGAGTGCACCACCTTACGCCTTACCTTTAACAGGTGAATCTCCAAATCACAGAATTTCTGAGTTGGACAGCCTTCAGATCAATGGCATTTGACTAAAGATACCTTCAACTAACAAGCAGTCATTCATGCTTGAAGACCACCGAGAGACAGCCCAGCTGGCACCGCTGGAGAGCCCTCAGTTTTAGGAAGTTGGACCCAACAGCACTCATTTGCTCTTCCCCACTTCCTCTCATTATCTGAGTCCACCCTTCAGCGTCAAATAGTACAAAAGGAATCTGTCCTCAGATAGCTCTTCAGATACTTCAAGGATTTCCTCCTCTAGGCTAAATATAAATATTTTTCTAAATATTACTGATACTCCAGAAATATCTGCTCAGTTCAATAAAGAGCCAGATTAAAAGAATAATAGTAGCTAGAATTTATATTATACCTACTATGTGCCAGGCACTGTGCTAAGTGTTTTGCAATTCTAATCTGTGATCTCCATTGAAATAATATTGGAAGAGTGAGTAGGAAGAAAAAAAATATGCCCCATCCTCAAAGACATGGGAACTTAACGAACATTTTGTATTTTTACTGCCTCACTTTGAATTACTTTGTACTTGTTTTTCTATCTATGTACACATGTGTATATATTAAGTGTGCATATACACATAGATAAATACATAGAGAGCTATCCTACTTTACTTAAATTATCTCATTTGGTCTTGTCTCCTCCTCCAGGGGTCTAGCCATTTCACCACCTCGCTGCTTCGATTTTATATTTTCTGCTTACATAATTGTGTGCTTGTTTTTTCTCTGTTATAATCTCCAGTAAGATCCTTGCTGGTGGACACTGTTGTTGTTTCTTTTTCTTTTTCTTTTTCCTTTTTTTTGTCTCTGTATTCCATGTGCCTGGCACATAGTAGGGGCTTTCAAGTTTTGCAAAGTGTTTTACAAACATTAACTCATTTCGGTCAATCGATTGACAGAACACAAACTTCTGGGTTTCAGACATCATTTCCTTTTTTGTCTTTGTGTTCCTCATCCCTAGCACAGAGCCTGGCACGTAGTAGGGGCTTGATCAGTGTGAGCTGATTCGAATCAAAGCTACAACGTGGCATTCTGAAAGAATCTCTCCAGATTTTTGTTTACTTGCATTCCAATATTTAAAACAGAATATTCTCTTGGTCTGTGAAGCCTTACAAGTCAGACAATAGCTCTGTTTGGGTCTCTGGGCTTTGCCAGTTTATAGGGGCCAGTGGGTTTGCCTTTATGATTCACATAAGGCCCATTGTTAATAGAGCTAAACTATGCTTCCCCCTCAACCTCCAGCAGGGTGATCTGTGCATTTAATAAATGTTTCTTGGACTGAATTGATTATTTCAAAAATTTTAAGGGTTTTTGACCATGGTTAGAGGAGGGAAGAAACTGTGTGGGCGAGTGGGCTTCCCTGAGTGGTTCAGGTTCCTTTTTAATTGGGAGAATGAACACTAATTTGGAAGAATCCTTTTCGTAATCTCTCTATCAACAGTCAATGCCATGTTCATAAATAGAGCCCTGTGTTTCATAGGCTGTCCCAGCACAGCAACAGGCTCCGTTCCCAGGCTGAATTCCTAACTTTAAATGACTGTAATCGCCAGTTGGTGGGCTTCAAGTTTCTACACCCTCCAGGTTGGTCAAGTCCACGCTGTAAATCACAGCCAGCCAGGAGAGTGGCTCACCAGCTGGAGAGGAGGGAGAAGCGTGAAAAGAATACTTTTAGATGTGAAAGTGCCTTTTTCTAAGGAAGATGAATTCATGAGCAAACATACAGTGGATCTTCTGAATGTTATTTACTTACATGACTTTAAAAACAATTAAGACATTTGGGGCACACATTAAACCACAGATAAATGTGGATTCTCTCCCAGACCATCTATCATCCAAAGCTTTTTATTCCCCCATCTTCCGCCCAGGAAGATAAATGTTTCAGACCCACAGTGACATATTTCCTTTCTGTCCGGTTCCTTAGAATGCATTTCAACGTCCTTATTGAAATTTCCCATGGTGCAATATTTTAGCAAGATTCCCCAAATAGATTTCACTTTCACATTGTAAATACTGGAGCAAAGGGATGGCTGTGATTTTTTTTTTCTTCTTGGGCAAATGCTTCTACAAGTCAGAAGTCACCTATATAAACATTTCCCATCTGGATGTAAACAAGATTAGCAAGAGAAAGAGGCAGGGTTGTAGTTTTCCCCCTAAGTAATTAAAACATTAAGAACCAAATATGCAAAAAAAAGGAAGGGGCCCCCCAGGTGCTGGCACTCTTGGGGGTGGGGGGGAATTCTGCATGCATATACCACTACCTGCTAAGAACCCATTGTCATCTTTAAGACCCACATGTTCAAAGATAGCCAAGTTCCTAACAAAAGAAAAGTAGAGCTTATCAGCAGGAATAGAGTCTGTGAATCCCAGAATCTTGGAGAGGGGAAGGGACCTTAGCAGTCTACTAGTGCAACCTTCCGCTCAATGCAAGTAACTATTCATTCTCCAAGTCACACCCAGCCCCCCACTAAATAGCATCATCTACATTCAACAACCCACAAATCCCAGTGAAATCAATACTGTCTCCTAAAGGCATCTAAATCCCAAGTAAAGGCAAAATCTCCTGGAAACATTTCTTAGGAGAGAATATATGAAATTCAAGGAGCATTTCTTAAGCACCTACTATGTGCCAGGCAGTATGTGGGTTGTTGAGGTACAAAGGAAAACAACAACAACGACAACAACAACAAAAACCAGAAAATATCTCCTGCTCTCTGGGTGCTTACCTACTACTGTAGGAAAGCAAGTACAAAGAAAAGTCAATTACTGTCTCTTCTTGTAGCCTTAATTGAGGGGTGGGAAGGGGGGGCTGAGCATTAATTACTTTTCTAGCCCTGTCTAGACATTTAGTGGTGGCCAGATGAGTTTGGGAAGTAAGGATCAGGCATCTGACAACATGGGTGCAGCTAAAGCATCCATTAAGCACTCAATACATGCTAGATGCCAAGGATCCAAAGATGAAAAAGATAATCCCTTCCCTCAAGGAGTGTATATTCTACTCTAGAGGAAACTATGCATACTCAGATAAGTCAATACAAAATATACATATAGGAAATGCAAAGTAATTAAGGGGGGGACTAACAAAGGAGGAATCTGAATTTCAAACTTATTTAAATAAACACTGAAGGTTTTATGATTCTTGGCTTTTTCCTGAAAATAAAAAATCACTTTAAATTGGATTTTTTTTTTAAATGTTCCATCTGAGCTCACAAGAGTCTTGGTGATGTTTGAATACACGACTTTAGATTGCTCTTCCTCTGTGCTGGGGGATCTAGGTGGGTTGGCCCAATTAGTTTAATGATCACCATCTCTTTCCACATTCAGATCAACTCCTTCCTCTATTTTTTCTATGAAGGCACTATCGTGACACACTGCAAATATTGTAAAGTAGACAGTTCTAAATGGGAGTGTTCATCAGTGTGTGGGGAAGGGACCATGCTAAAAATTTGGTTCCAGTCATGCACAGTAGGAACATTTTCTAAATGAAAAGAGACAAGTTTGAAAAGAATTCAAGAGTTTAGTCCACACATGCACAAACAGCCTACAAAATCTTATTCTGAAAAACAAACAAAGCCTATTTTGCATTCCAGGAGAACAAGAGAGCATACAAAAGAGAGGATTCCTCTATTTTTGCACTGCTAATATTTTTAAAAAGGCCAAAACATTAAAAGAGAAAATAAAAACTAGATAATGTCCATGAACCATAAGTTTCAACCCACCTAATTTCTGGAACAACCTTTCAAGAGAATTTAGAAAAAAAGGGAATGAGAGAAAGAGGAACACACAAAAAAAAGAAGCAAAAACGCTTTTAAAGGAAAATAATGAATAAGGAACATAAAGAAATTAAGTTAAATGTATATATCTAATTTTTATTAGGCATTAAAATCATAAGTTCATAGCTTTAGAGCTGAAAAGAACCTTTTAGTCCAACTTCTTTAAAAAAAAAAACCCTCACCTTCCTTTCCATCTTAGAATCAATATTGTGTATTGGTTCGAAGACAGAAGAGCAGTAAAGGCTAGGTAATGGAAGTTACAATGACTTGCCTAGGGTCACACAGCTAGGAATTGTCAGAGGTCAAATTGGAACCTAGGACCTCCATGTCTAAGCCTGGCTCTCTATCCACTGAGCCACCTAGTTGCTCCCCCCCCCCAATTCCTTCTTTTAACAAATATGGAAACTGAGGTCCACAGAGGCAATACTTTGTCCAGGATTATACAAGTAGTGGTCAAGGTCAGGATAAAAATCCAGTTTTCTTTCCAGGAATGTTGTTGTGTTGTTTTTTTAACCCTACCTTCCCCCCTAAAATCAGTACTTTGCATTGGTTCTAAGGCAGAAGAATGGTAGGGCTGCAATGAGGGTTAAGGGACTTGCTCAGGATCACACAGCTGGGAAGTGTCTGAGGCCAGATTTGAACCCAGGACCTCCTGTCTCTAGGTCTGGTTCTCAACCCACAGATCTACCCAGCTGCCCCTAAAAGCAAAAATAATGATGATGACAATAATGATATTTCCATTATGTTTTTTTTCCCTATGAGATTTATAATCTGATCCAAGATCTAACTTATACTGAAGAATATGCTGGTGAATGTTTTGCAATCAGCCCTCTGGAAGGAAAAAATGTGACACAAAGTTTAATACACATTATTCACATTTTCTCCATCACTATCTCAAATCTAGGCAATCAACAAAATTGTAAATCAAAGTCTAATGTGTAACACTTGAGGATTTCCAAGGTATAAATGCTCTCACTGAAAAATTTAACCATAATTTCTCATTGAAAAGTTAATCATCAGTTCTTGCTAGTATGAGCTGGCCCCACCATGCTCCTGCTAAATGTCCATAACCACAAGTAGCATTTTCTACTACAGGGATAGACACCAAACCCATCATTTTGTTAGCATAGAGAATGGCTTCATGAGGAAGCTCTACCATTGAAGGTTGGCACCTTCTCTCCAAGGTACAACTTTAAAAAGGCATGAAATCATTGAGATTTTGCCCAGAGACATACAGTCTGGCCCAAATGATTTGCCCAGAGACATAGTGTGATTTAGGGACAGGACCCAGGTGTTCTTGGTTCCAAAGTCAACTCCCTTTGAAAACATGACAGAATGAAAAAAATGCATAAAAATCTACAACAGAAAATTTTAAGAATTGATTGTTAATATAATTGACTGCTTTGTTTCCTGTGATATTCAGTGTTGTAGAGACATTGCAGAAGTCCACAATTAAAGAAATATAGGGAGATACCACAAATCAAAACTAGTCAGAATAGTCCAAGAAAGTTCCACCAAGAAAGTAGAAGGCTTAAGGTAAAGAACACTCAGTCCTAGAAAGGAGAACAATAGCTTTTGATCTGAACATGAAAGAATATCTTTTCAAGGTTATGCTCAAAGCATCTATAAGGCATTCCTAGAGACAATATTATGGACTACAAGATTTCTTCTTGGCCTCTATCTCTTTTTTAATCTCTTCATATTTTTGATAATAAATGTTGGAGGGGATGTGGCAAAATTGGGTCACTAATGCATTGCTGATGGAGTTATGAATTGATCCAACCATTCTGGAAGGCAATTTGGGGGTGGGGGGGAAGCCCAAAGGGCTTTAACAGATTTCATGCCTTTTGATACAGCAATACTACTACTAGATCTGTATCCCAAAGAGTTAAAGAAAAATGGGGATGGACCTGTTTGCACAAAAATATTTATAGCCATAAAAAGTGGCAAAAAAATGGAAACTGAGGGGATGTCCATTGATTGGGGAATGGCTGAACAAATTGTGGTATATGATGGTAATGGAATACTATTGTGCTATAAGGAATGATGAGCTGGATGATTTCAGAAAGAACTGAAAAGATCTATGTGAACTGATGCAGAGTGAAATAAGCAGAACCAGGAGAACATTGTATTCAGTACCTGAAACATTGTGAGACAATCAAATGTAATAGACTTTGCTATAACAGCAATAAAAATGATCGAGGACAATTCTGAAGGACTTATGAAAAGAATGCTATCCACAGTCAGAGAAAGAACTGTTGGAGTAGAAATGCAGAAGAAAACATCTGATTTATCACTTGTTTATATGGGTTATAAACCCATATGTGGGGTTTTGATGATATAAGATTACTCTCTTACAAATAATGAATAATATGGAAATATGTTTTGAGTGATAGTACAAGTATAATCCAGTGGAATTGCTTGTCAACTCCAGGAGCAGGGGGGAGGGAAAAGGGGAAGGAGACAACAAGAATTACATAACATTAGAAAACTTATGGATAAATGTGTTACTGCAATAAAATAATAAATATTTTATTTATTATTAAATTATTTTTTAAATTTTATTTAGTTTAAATTTATTAATATATAAATTATAGTATATATGTTATGTTATATATAATATATAAGTTATATATTATTATACAAAATTATAAAATTTAAATTAATTTAAATTAAATTAAATATTTAAAATAAAAATGTTTTTTAATCTCTTCAAATTTTTGGCCAAGGTCAGAATTTCAAAATTCTGGGCCAGACAGAGCAGAAAGAGGCCTGAATTTAGTCAGAGAACTAGAGTTCAAGTCACAGTCTTGGTGTTTACTTCTTTTATGACCCTGGTGAAGTCTTAATCTATCTGGACTTCTGTTTCCTCACCTGAAAAAGAGAGGGAGTTAGATTAGATGACCTCTTTGGTCTCTCCCAGTTCTGAAATTTATGCTCCTACATAATCAGATAGCTATTAACAAGCAAATGTTTATATAATCTATCAGAAATTCTTTTAGATAGTAGAAAGATCAGTTTCCGGATCTTCTAGGATTAGTTCTGGAGTCAATGCCTGACACCATTTATTAGATCTGTGACCTTGGAAGAGACTCTGAGTCTCGGCTCTTTTTCTTCTTCTTATAAAATAATAACCCTTGAACTTCCTTCCTGGACAGATTAGCCATTAAGGATCCAAGGTGATGATTCAAACAAAGTCCTTAGTAATTGTAACACCTCATTCATTTCTTAAGAAAACAAAAGAGTATCCATGATAACTTGGGTTCAAATTCTACCTCCACTTTTTACTCCTTGTATGCCCTTGTCTTTGGCTTTAGGAAGTTTGCAACCAAGTTGAAGGATGACACAAATAATTATGAAATTCAGCCATGCAGCCAGTTTGGTGACACAGTGCGCCTGATTCAGGGGGAGGGAAGGAAGTGGGAAGGAACAAGTACTTATTAAGCACTTATTAGCTGTGTTATTATCCAATAATCCAAATTCCTTTCAAATTAATCTGTCATGTCCGATAATTGGATAACTTATTACCTTGGACCAGTAAGTTAACATCTCTTTGCCTCATCTTTGTCATCTGTAAAATGGGAATGATAATAATAGCATCTGCTTCCCCAGGTTGTGGTGAGGAATGAATAATATCTGTAAAATGTTTTTGCAAACCCTAAAGCACTATATAGATGCTCCATTACTCAGGACATTAAGGTGCTATGTGGGGTAGGAAAAGGGGAGAGAAAGAAAGGGTCTTTACCAACAAGGATAATCAGAGAAGGCTCTGTGGACACATTACTTTTGATTTGATTTTTAAACCATGAGTAAGAATTCAAAAGGCAAAGAAAATAAGGATGTCATTACTGGAACAGTATAAGTCAATGTAAAAGATGGGAAAGATCAGGATTTTCTCAAGATAGAAAGGATCCAGTTTAGTTAGATGATACAGCAGCATTTGGTAAGAAGTAATAAGTGATAAATCTGGTAAAGTAAGGTTGTGCCAGATGGTGGTGGGCTTGGAATAAAAAGCTAAGTATAGGGAAGCAGGGAACGAAGGAGGGAATTTGGAACTCAAAATGTGAGAAAATTAATGTTTAAATAGTTTCTATACCTAAGTGGGGGAAATAGAATATTACTAAATAAAAAGAATGATAAGCAAAGAAGTCTGAACTTTACTCTCTTGACAAGAGAGAACCAATGGAGATTTCTGAGCAAAGGATGAGTAACATGACATGAAAATTGTCTTTTGGTCATACAGAAGAGTTCATACTTTCCATACTTGTTGTCAGAAGGCAGGTAGAAGCTATGAAGATCCAGATTTAATTTATGATAAGGGAAAGTCTTCTAACGATGAGAGTTGTACAAAAATGGAATAAGTTTCCAGAAGTAATGACATCCAAAATCACCACAGGTTTTTAAGAGAGGACTAGATGATCGCTGGAGGAATTAATGCTTCAGGGAGGATGAGCATCACACTAGGTAGGCGGTGTTATGCAGCTAAGTGAGCAAACAACAGAATAAATGAGGTATTCGGAAATTTTCCTCATCAGAGTTTGTTGACAAGATGAATTAATTTGAAAGGAATCTGGATTATTGGATAAAAGACAGGAAATGCTACACAACAGACACCTTGTGATTGGCTGAGAAAATCAAGCGTTCTTCTTGGACGTTTTAAAATAGCAGTTTGTTAGTGAGTCAAGTAGTGATCCAAACCAATGGGAAAGGACTTCAGAGAGGGAGCTGTCTCTTTACCTCCTCAATCCATCTCAACCCCGCTTCTCCATTGGATAGATGATGACCTTGTGAACTTGAAATGGTCAGAAGATTTGGAGTTCCCATCAGCATCAGTGGCAAGGTCCCCAGTGCAGTGGTAGCCAATGGTAGCATCTGAATCAGGGGCTGAGAGACTCATCAAGGACAAACTAGGCAAATGAGGAAAGGCAGCTTTAAGGAGTGTGACCCTCAAGAAAGAAAGAAGCGTCAGCTAGATTGTACAAAAACAATGACCCTCAGAGCCCAGCAGAGATATGCACCAAAGGGGACGGTTTTTATGACTCAGTGAAAGGGGGAGAAGGGAAAGGGAATTCCATTAAGCAGAAGTAATGAGCTTCTCTTTGTCTTCAACACACGTTCTCTACACATGCACTTCATTATTCTTCTACTTTAAATTTGAGCTTGCTCTTACGTATGGACAGAGAGAGTTCTCTCCCAGGCAAGGAGAATTGTTTTTGTAATTACTTTGTAATTACTATTCTTGCTCTCTTCTCAGTAAATACCTTTTCTAAAAACAAATTAAATCTGTTGATTGTAAGTGGGAATCACACCAACAGGGGCTTGTGAACAATAGGACTAGTCTAGCATCTTAGGGTTACCCACAGAGTCCTGAGGAGAGCAGGAAGGGGTCACTTTCTGGGAATCCAATTCGCCAGTGCCCCAGTGAAGACTGGGGAGAAATCTTGCCCCTTAGGATTACTTAGAACCTGAGAATAGTTCATCAACCATCTTCTTGGGATCCAAACTACAAATATGAGTGTACATTAGAGAACTGGCCCCAACGGGTGCTACATTTGAACCATATACTGCCGGAAGCCATCGAGGCTTTGAGGTTAGCACGGCTACTCACAAGCTCTGACAATCCAGCACGGCAGGTTGTCAGGAGGATGGAGATTCCACACTCAGTTTACCCTATATGATTCTTTTTACAGTGACATTCACTTGCATTGAAATTATTGCAACCAATATCCTTATCCAGCTCAAAGGAGACACAGAAAAGCAATACAGGTTCATGGCAAGAACAATCACAGCCAAAGACTACCCACTATCCAAAAATAAACCCCTGTACAACCCCTTAGAATATAGAAATTTCCCCTAGAATCCGCCCAGCAGAAAACCAGCAGTTAGTGAGTTAATGCAAGTTTCTAAAGTTCCCAGCAAGAAAATACCTGGCCTGAGTTTGTTCCCAAACTCCTACAGACCATAGAAACAGTGAAACACAAGGAAATTAAGGCAATGACAAACTAGCACAGAATCACCCTACCAGAACTGTATTCTTAGTGATCCTATAACAGAAAAAACACCATGGGAACAAGACATTGGACCAGACTGATATTATTGTATCTTATTGGATGTAATCAGCTACCATAACTATCTCCTTGATTGATGATGGGAATGAATAGTATAACATAACTATATACATAATATGATTAGTTAAAATATAATTAACTATTATGTTTAGCTAGGAACTGATGTATTTGTACCTTACACATGGCTGAAAAGAATAAGTTCAAACTAAGCCGGCCCATAATGAATAATTTTTGACAAGCTTGCTTCTTTGTTTAACCACAGCAAGATATTTGGTGAATGTCAATCTTGTGATGTTTCAAAAGTTAATATGTGATTTTGAATGTATGGGAAGAAAAAAACCTGTATGAGATCATAAAGAAAAGAGGGTATAAAAATTAAAATCAACAGATGGCACTTCAGATCAGCCACTGCAAACCTACTTGGTCTCTGGCTCTTCTCACTCCATTTTCGCTCAATTGTCCCGCCCGAAAGGGAAACTGGACTGCTGGTACCCCACCACACATACCTATCTGACTCAGACAGAGGAAATGATGTTATACCAATGAAAAGCATAACGGTATTTGTAACTTGCACTGAAAGTTCTCCACGACCTCAATACTGTTATGAGTAACCAGTTAATCTAATCTTACTCATAACAATACAAGTAGGCAGATAACAGAGCCACCTGTAACCACATCTTGTTAAATCAGAGACCAAGAGTTGCAAGGACCACTAAAAGATGTCTGGTCCAACCTCCTAATATTATAGAGAAAGAAGTTAGGTGTTTTACAGAGAAGAGAACTTAGGGTATTAATTGACTTGCCCAAGGTCACACAAGTAGGAAATGTCAGATGTAGGATTTGAACCAAGGTCCTCTGAATCCTGAGCTTATATTATTTCCGCTGAATCATGCTACCTCTCCAAAATTGATCCCCTACCAATAGATTAGTTGCCAGTAGGCAAGCTGCCCTGCAGGCTAGGTGTACTCCCATTCTGTAATGCCTGTGATTCTAGAATAGGTCATGCATTCAGGTCTAAAATTATCACTGCCAGCCCCTCGCTAGTCCCTTAAGAAAGCCTGGTTGGCTTCAACTGAGCATGTTCAATGTGTTGAAATCACTGTCTAATTTGGAGTATGCTCAGGCAGTCAAAAAAGCTCCTGAATGACATAGAAGTCAAACATAATAATAGGCTTTGAGCTGTTATATACTCAACAAATAAATATCGCTTATAAAGTCTCAGGTGTGTGGCTGAATGGCTCAGTGGATAGAGTGCCAGGACTGAAATCAGGAAGATTTATCTCCCAGAGTTCAAAGCTGGCCTCAGGCACTAACTAGCTGTGTGGGCTGGGCAAGGTTCTTCACCTTGTTTGCCTCAGTTTCCTCATCTGTAAAATGAACTGGAGAAAGAAATGGCAAACCACTTCAGTAACTTTGGCAAGAAAACTCCAAATGGGGTCATGGAGAGTCAGACATGACTGAAACATCTGAACAACAACAAATGAGATCTCCAGGAAAGGCTATGAGAGTTTGAGACAAAAAGCTTGCTTTGGGCTCTTCAGGCCTATGGTGACTTCCTTCCCCTGTTACCTACTGGCGATGGGACCATGAGAAAGTCACCTCAACTCCAGATCTTTGGTCCTAGGGGATACTCTGGCCTAGTAAGTTCCTCTCTCTGGGCCTTGGTTTTCTCACTTGTAAAATGAAGCGTTTGGACTACCTGGTCTCTGAGACCCCTTCCTATTCCAGATCAATAACTTCTTGTTCCACGAAAGAGTTGTTTGAACTGTGGACTATTTCAATAAGAAATTGTCACAGTCAAAGGACATAAACCTCCTTGCCAGTAACAGTAGAGAAGGGTAAGAGAACAAGCATTTATGAAGTACCTACTATGTGCTAATAGGTGCTTTATAAATATTATCGAATTTGATCTTCAACAATCCTATGAGATAGCTGCTATTATTATCCCTGTTTTATAGATGAGAAAACTGAGGCAGACAGAGGTGAAGTGATTTGCCCAGGGTCATACAGCTAGTCAATGTCTGGGGCCATATTTGAACTCAGGGAGATGAGTCCCAGCAGGATACTCAGCATTCTATCTACCAGCTATCCCAAAGAACAGTAGATAGCTATTTTTCAGAGAATGCCTCCAAATCACAGAATCCTGAGAGTTGAAAGAGATCCCAAGGACTACCTAGTCTGGCCCATATCAATAACAATCTCCACCAGAATATACCTACTTGAGAGGTGGTCGTTTAGCCTCTGCTTGAAGACCTCCAAGAAGGAGAACTCCACCCCCTGTTGGAGCGGTCCACAACTCTTGGACAACCCTCATTGTCAAGAAGTTTTTCCAGACATTCAGCCTTAAATTAGCCTCTGTGACTTCCCTCATTTTGTCTCTCTCTGCTGCCCTCTGGATCCAAGCCGAATGACCTTCATCCCTCTTCTACACCACAGTCTTTAGGACATTTGAAGCCAATGATCGCATCTCTCGAAAGAGAGGGGCAGTTCTTCGGGTATTTGTTGGGTACTGGCTGTAATGTCAAAATAAAAGTGATCAATACAAATTTTTAAAATAATAAACAAAATATCCACTTGGCATTTAAAAGATCTGTTGATAATGATTCCAATCAGAGACAGCAAGATTCTTACCAACGTGCAATAAATCAGTGACCTGCAATAGGGTGGAGGTTTACATGAGAAGGTCACTATTGCTAAGTGACTGCGCCATCCGCCACACCCACACTCTTAGCCACATTCAGGAAGGCATTTTTGGAAAGAAGCTCATCGAACCATCCTTGAGATTTAGTTGGTCGGGGGATTAAGGCTCAAACCTCATAGCTTTCTGGTCTGGTCAGCAAAGAGGACCTGGGCACTCCTTGAGGATTTATTTGCTTCTTAACCCTCATCTTCTGTCTTAGAATCAATACTATGGATTGGTTCCAAGGCAGAAGAGCAGTAAGGGCTGGGCAATGGGGGTTAAGTGACTTGGGACTTGTTTTGATCTGGAAAGGAGTAAACCAAAAATGGATCATTAAAAATACTTGAAACCCAAGATAAAGAGATAGCAAGAAAACACCTACTAGCTCTTGCCAGATTCAAGTCTTTGGGTCCCATGAACTACATCCCCACAATCCTGAAAGAACTGGGAGGTGTGGGTGCTGAGACCCTGGGAGGGGTTTGGAATCCATCCCTTTCAACTCTGAGGGCTGAGATTTCCAGCAGGTGCTTAGGGGAAAGTGATGAGCTTAAACTTCTTGACACCTGGGTGTGAAGTACTGATTGCTTGTGGGGGAGGGAGATGCCCTTCCAAAATATTTACATCTTAAAAGAGGAGATAGACTAATTCAAATAAATCTCTTAGCGGAATTGAAGTCTAGGAGGAATAGATGAAGGCAATATGCCTTCCTGGCTCCTTTAATCACTCCCTGTCTTGCATCCTCAACCTACCTATGAAAGAAGCTCTAGGATTTGGGAAAGGAAAGGAGACAGTACAAGTACATGGCACCTTATGTGTGGCTTCCTGTATTACTGAAACCTGCAACTTGAAGAGCCTGACTTACTGGAAAATGAATACTCAAATGCCAGGAAAAAAAAATGCCACTTGACAGCATTTATGCATTTATAAAAAGTAATATTGGGACAATGAGGTGGTTAATGAGGATAGAAAGCCAGACTTAGAGGCAAGAGATCCTGGATTCAAACCTCGCCTCGGACACTTCCTAGCTGTGTGATCCTGGGCAAGTCACTTAGCCCCAACTGCCTGGTCCTTACAGCTCTTGCTTTGGATTTAGTATTGATTCTAAGGTGGAAGGTAAGAGTCTTAAGCATTTTTTTTTAATTAAGGTAATAGAACAATATTCCTTATGCTGTGAAGCATAAATGGGTAGGGAGCTGACCTCAATCAGGAAAGCCTGGTTTCAAGTCTTGTCTCTGACTTATTCCTGGCTATGTGACCCTGGGCAAGTCACTGACCTCCGATGCCCTTAGGCAATGGTCTAAAACCATAAATTACTGAGCCAGTCTGCACTGCTCGAAGCAATTATGACACTGATCTTCTCTCTGTTCCTCCCACATGTAAACCTCTTCCAACTACTCTGCACAAATCCCAACTTTTGCTAAAGACCTTTCCTACCTAGCATTCATACAGCCCTTCTGAATCTAGGTCCAATTAAAGTGTGAGCCCTTTGAGGGCTAGGATCGTATTGCTGTGTTTCTTTCTTTTCCTTTCTTTTTTTTTTTTAATTTTTTTTTAAACCCTTGTACTTCGGTGTATTGTCTCATAGGTGGAAGATTGGTAAGGGTGGGCAATGGGGGTCAAGTGACTTGCCCAGGGTCACACAGCTGGGAAGTGGCTGAGGCCGGGTTTGAACCTAGGACCTCCTGTCTCTAGGCCTGACTCTCACTCCACTGAGCTCCCCAGCTGCCCCCTTTTCCTTTCTTTTTTATCCCCAGAACTTATCACAGTGCCTAGTCCAGAGTAAGCAGTCTTTGGAGAGAGTGCCAAGCCTGGAGTCAGGAAGACCTAAGTTTAAATTTAACCTCAGACACTGACTAGTTATGTGGCCCCACACAAATCACTTCACCTCTGTTTGCCTCAGTTTTCCTCATCTGTAAAATAGGAATGATAATGGCACCTACCTCCCAGGGCTGTAATGGGATCAAATGAGATAATAATTGTGAAGCACTTAGCTCTGTGCCTGGCATGTAGTAATGGCTCCATAAATGTGAATTATTATTATTTTGCCTTCCTTAGTCACCCTTCGACTAGCTCCACATTTTGGTCCCCGCTCCTATGTTGTTCTAAACCCTGCATCCTTGAACCCTAGCCTGCTGTGTACAGGTCCCACACACCCCAGTAGTTTGTCCCTTTTCAAATGGTAGAAGTCGAGTGATCATCCGAACAAAATCTTTTAAAAATGAGCGGAAAAAATGTTCATGACTCTCTACCCACTGGTGCCATGGCGTCTATAGATAGATTGAGCTGAAAGGCTCTCGAAAGTCCATTTAATCCAGCCCCTTCAGCTAATATTGAGGAAACCAAGACCCAAAGAGAAGTTCTTTTCTGCAAGTAATATAGTTAATAAGTGACCAAACCAGGGATTGAACAGAGGTCCGAGACTTGTCCATCTCCAACCCTGGGCTTGTTCCAAGAAGCCTGAGTCCTCCTCCCTTCTTCCTCCTTACCTTTGAGGTGAATGGAAATGTCTGTCCAGCTTGTCCAGTGCTTCTGACCTCCGAGAGTCTTTTTCTTTCCCCTTTCCTTTGGTCCCCTGGTTTGTGTCCCCTGAAAAAAGAGGAGGCAATCTCAGTCCTTAGTCTGTAAAGGAATTTTCAGGAGAAGGTCCTGAGGCAATTGTGGTGGTGTACCATAATAAAACAGACAGGCAGGTAATAGTATTACTGGGATAGAGTAGGGAAATTCCCTGGTCTTTTGAGAAAATGCAAGTGGCTGGGAGACCTTCAGGAGAACTCAGGATTTCCCAATACTGTACACCCTTTAGGCAACCGGTGACAATGTGGATGGAGCAGTAGTTCTGAAGTAAGGAAGTCCTGAGTTCAAATCAGACCTTAAACATTTACCTACTATCTGTGTGACCTTGGGAAAGTCACTTTTGCCTCCTCTTCTTCAACTGTATAATGGAGATAACATCACCTACCTCTCGGGGTTGTTTCGAGAATTATATTATATAGTTGCAGGTCTAAATGCACATTTATATACACACCTATATTGTATATGTATTTGAAAAATATATATATATATATAGAATTAAATTATATATTTCTTAGCACAATGCCTGACACCTAGAAGATGCTACATAAATGCTAGATATTATCTTTATTGTTTTCTTCTTCCTACAGGACCTCAAATGAAATTCTCTCAAGCATTCCAGAAAACGCCTTTTAATATATCATATTGTAATTCTCCCAGGAGAAGCCCTGGCTTCTCAGAGTTCTCCTCTGAACTTAGCACTTTGCCTTCAAAAGAATGTAAGCCCCCTGAAAGGGATGAGATTTGCCCTGCTTGGCCCCAAAGAGCAAAACTTTAAGCAATGGATGGAAGATTCAAAGAGGGGGATTTAAGGCCACTACAGAAGGGAAACTTCCTGAGAATTAGAGATGTGGAAAATTGGAAAGGGCTGCTCTAGAAGACAGTAGGTTATCTGACAAAGTCCTCATTTCTCAAATACGTAGAGAACTGCGTCAAATTTATAAGAATACAAAGAATTCTCCAGTTGAAAAATGGTCAAAGGATATGAACAGGCAATCCTTAGAGGAAGAAATTAAAGCTATCTAAAAACATGAAAACGTGCTTCAAATGACTATTGATTAGAAAAACTACAAATTAAAACAATTCTGCAATACCATCTTTCACCGATTGGAATGGCTAACATGATAAAAAAGGAAAATGATAAATGTTGGAGGGAATGTGGGAATATTGGGACACTGATATGTTGCTGGTGGAATTGTGAACTGATACACCCATTCTGGAGAACAATATGGAGTCAGGCTCAAAGGGCCATGAAACTGCGCATACTCCTTGATCCAGCAATACCACTACCAGGTTTGTATCCCAAAGAGATCAGAGTTAAAGGAAAATGACCTACTTATGCAAAAATACGTTTAGCAGCTCTTTTTGTGATGGCAGAGTTGGAAAGTAAAAGGTTGACCATCACTTGGGGAATAGATGAACAAGTCTTGGTATGTGGTTGTGATACTATGCACCATAAAAAATGATGAGCAGGATGGTTTCAGAAAACCCTGGAAAGACCTTTATAAACTGATGCAAAGTGAAGTGAGCAGAACCAGGAGAATATTGTATGCAGTAACAGAAATATTTATGTGATGATCAGCTGTGAAGGAGTAAACCATTATCAGCAAAGTAAGTTTTCAAAATAACCACAAGGGACTCAAGGAGAAAACACTATCCTCAACCAAAGAAGGAACAGTTGGAGTCTGATTGCAGATCAAAGCATGCCATATTACACTTTATTTCTTTCATGAAATTTTTTTATTATATGTGAAATGTGTCATATCACAACATGAGCAACATGGAAATATGTATAGTATGAAGGCACTGCTATAACTTATATCAGACAATTTACCACCTCAAGGAGGGAGGGAGAAATTCTGAATCCTAAAATGTCAGAAAACTATTGCCCATAACTGCTTCTATATGTAACTGAAAATAATAAATAATTTCAAATTAAAAATGGAATATTTTTGGCAAAAGAAAAAAAGACAGTGGGTTACCTATCCATACATCAGTAACAAGCATTTATCACATATTCACTCTATGTTGGTGCTGGGGATGGGAAACAGTCAAAAAATGAAATAATCCTTGCCCTCAAGAAACTTCCATTCAATTGGAAAAGACACATCATATAAACTTATAGGAATCAGGAAGGCTTCATGTAGGAATTGTTGCTTGAGCTGAGCTCTAAAGGAAACTAAAGATTCTAAGAGCTATCTGGGGAGTGTGAGAAGGAAGAGTATCTCATGCCTGGGAAACAAACTGTACAAAGACCTTCCAGCAAAGGGAAAAGCACTTGCCACTGATACCCAAAATGGATGCTTGTACACATACATACACAGTGGATGAGGTGTTCAGCAAGGTAGGTACTCCTCTCCATTAGGGAGATTTTACGATTTTATGAAACCTGAGAGGCAGGCTTTAGCTCATATGAAGATAAAGTGCCAAACTGGAGCTGTTCCAAAATGGAATGAGCCCCCTGGAAAGTGATGGATTTCCTTTCACTGGAGATGAACAAGGAGAAACCATAATAACTAGCATTTATATAGAGCTTTAAGGTTTGCAAGACCATTTACAAATATCATCTTTGGTCCTCAACAATCTTGGAAGGGGAGCATTATTATCATTCCCATTTTATAGATGAGGAAACTAAGAGACAGAGTGAGGTTAAGTGGCTTGCCCAGAGTCACAAAGCTTAATGATTTCAGGTCCAGTGCTCTATCTACTACACCACCTAGCTTCCATTGAATGAATAATAATTAGACGACTACTTCTCAGGCATATCATAGAGGATATATGTTCCTGTTGAAGAGGTTGGAGGGGAGCTCAGTAAAACAGTGGAGAAGTCCTGGATTCAAATCTGGACTCAGACACTTCCTAGCTGTGTGACCCTGTGCAAGTTACTAAACCCTGATTGCCTAGCCTTTCTCCCTCTTCTGTCTTAAAACTGATACTAATACAGAAAGTAAGCATTTAAAAAAAAAAGAATTTGGGCTACGTGGTGTAGATGGTACAGTGGACTTGGAGTCAAGAAGACTTGAGTTCAAATTTGACCTCAGAGACTTCCTTTGTAATTATGAGAAAGTCATTTAACCTTTCTGCCTCCATTTTGTTATCTGTAAAATGAGGATTGTTATATAGCATTTATCTCACAAGGTTTTTTGGAAGATCAAGTGAGATAATAATCATAACATGCCTAGCAGAATGTAGGCACCAAATCAACATTAGCTATTATTATTATTATTATTAATATTAATATTATTAGATGGCCTCTGAGGTTCTGTACAACTCTGAGATTGTTTCAGTGAATGTTGCTATGGAATATCTGGGAATACAGAATATGAAAGCTGAAAGGGAAGAGGGTCATAAAAAGTTGGAGCAAGGTAGAAGAAATTAAGTCTATCTTCATGCCTAGAAATTGCTGTCATTAGGACAAATTCTGTTACATGTATACCTACATATTTTGCATTTTATTAAGACAATATGGTTGGCATAGACATTTTCTCCGGGAAAGCTTGTTCCTATGCTAGGGTAACACAACCATGGAAATACTCTATGATATCCCTGGTTCTGTTGTAGATCTTTAGATTCAGAGGCATATTTTAAAGTGCTCAAGTGGGGGGCAGCTGGGTAGCTCAGTGGATTGAGAGTCAGGCCTAGAGACAGGAGGTCCTGGGTTCAAGTCTGGCCTCAGACACTTCCAGCCGTGTGACCCTGGGCAAGTCACTTGACCCCCATTGCCCACCCTTACCACTCTTCCACCTAGGAGCCAATACACAGAAGTTAAGGGTTTAAAATAAAATAAAATAAAATAAAATAAAATAAAATAAAATAAAATAAAGTGCTCAACTGTATGTAGGAATTGTGACCAGAGGAAGGAAGTCCTCTTCCGGTGTTACTTTTGGATGGAGTCTCTTTGAACAAAGAATTCAAGTTAAAGCTAGATGTAATCTTAGAGATCGTCTAATTCAATGCCTTCACTTTCTGGTTGACAATTAAAGCTGACATTCACATAGACCTTGCAGGTGCTTGAAATGTCTTATGTACATTGCTCCATGACAACCCTGTGAGGTTGTTAGCCCAGGTCGTATTATCCCCATTTTACAGAGGAGAAAACAGGCTCTGAGCGGTTAAGGGACTTTCTTTCGATCAAATATCTAGTATCAGAGGCAAAATTTCAATGTATGTATTCCTGACTCCAACTCCAGCCAAGTCTTCCTCCTTTTCCAGGTTCCCCTTTTAACTCTGAACTTTCTCTAGCATTCTTCCTTGCTCCATTTTTGCAACTCCCTTTTATGATTGTTTTCTTTTCATTAGAATATAACCTCTCTGAGGGCAGGGACTGTTTCACTTTTGTCTTTCTATCCCCAGGGCTTGGTTGTTCCTGAACTCGAGAGGGTTACTAAATACTTGTTTATTGATCATTGATTGATACATCTCTCTCTACTCTGAGATGAGCCAAAGCCTGGGTTGTTGTTTGTCATGGAGGCAGAGTGAGGTTAGACATCTGGGTTCAGGCAATAGAACCCAAAGCGAGTTGAACTTCTGAGCCTGCACTAGTGAGAAAACAGTCCGGGGGTTGTAGAGAGTCCTGAACCTGGGTGGAGTCAGCAGATCTGATTTTGTTCCAGTTCTGCCTGATCAATCACAATCTATGGGGCAGCAGTTTCCTCGTCTGTAATATGGTGGTGATACTTTTTGTGGTAAACAAAATGCTTTCAGACCTTTAAAGAATTTTAGGAAATGGTAGTTCTTATTCCTCTTCCCTTCTCTCTCCAAATACCTAGTCTCCTGTGCCCAGGGGATGCCACCTGTCTCCATGATAAAGGTTCGATGATGAGGGTCGTAGGAACAATGCAACGACTCTTTCCTCAGCTTTATTCCTCTCTGAAAAGGTCAAAGATTCCAAAGAGGGGATTTTCCAAACTAGCCGGGGAGGGAGTGGGTCTGGAGAAAAGGCCACTCAAAACTGGGATGTGGAGAATTCGGGTCGGATCGGACTGGTCGGAAGAGTGAATCGAGTTAAATATAACCCTCGGAATGGAATGATGCTAAAAATAAGTCAACAGCTGCCAAGTCCACAGCCCTCCGCCTGACAGGATTAAAAAAAAAAAAAAAAAAAAAAAAAAAAAAAAAAAGGCCCAGGGCTAGGGGTAGGGAAGGGAGAATGAAAGGGTGGGGAGTGAGGAGGCTAGGGAAGGATTCAACCATCTCTTGGCTAGGATAAATGGGTCCTAGCTCTTCCAGGACAGCTGAACCAACCAACAGAGGGGTGAGGGACGGCGATGGCGCAATCTGATTCCCCCCAGGCTTCAGGCTGGCCAGGGATTTAAACTGCCCAGCCTAAAGAAGCTGTCCTGCAGGTCAAGGAACATGGGACAGAGCTGAGCTACTGGGGTGAAGGAGGCTCCCCGACATGCCCCTGTCCAACCTTGGGGAAATCATTTTGCTGGTTTTAGAGACGGGAAGATGAAAGGACAGGTGGGGATTGTACCAGAATCACAGCTTCCCAGATTTAAAAGGGGCCTCAGAGGGTCAAGCCCAAGTTCCTCAAGCCCAAGTTCCATTTACCTCCTTCCCTCCTCTCTCCCAATGGCCAAGTGGTGGACAAGTTGAGGTTCCTGTTTCTGAAGGGAAGGAAAGAAGTCTCTTGGGAAAAAGGATTAGTTGAAAGTGAAGTCAACAAGCATTTATTATTAAGTGCCTACTATGTACCAAGCACTCAGTTAGAGACTGAGCAAAGACAGGCAAAATTGTACTTGCCCTCGAGAAGCTCGTTAGGGTAGTTTGTCCGTGACCCCCTTCCTCTACCGTCCTTAAGTCTTCACTGGCATAAATATACATATATACTTGTGTGTGGCTTTCTTCTTTCTGGCTTTTTTTTTTCTTCCCTCCCTCAACACTGAGAGAAGGAGAGGAAAAAGGGGAGGCAGAGAAGGAGGAGGGGAAGAGAGGGAGAAGGAGAGAGAGAGAGAATGACTCCCCGTGGGAGAGTTAGGGCTCTGGCCTTTCTGCTCACCACCTGCAAACCAACCCATTTCGTTGTAAATGCCACAGGCAATTCCCCATCCCCTTCCTCTCCACCATCACCCCCACCTCCCCAATCACAGCCTGCGTGTCTTTCCAGCTGACTCCCCCCTTCCCCCAACACACAAACACACACGCTGTTCCATCCCCAGACCCAGACTTGTGTATGTGCTGTTTTGTTGATGGGTGTACGATCCTCGGTCACAAACTCGGGACACCTATAGCAAAGGGCAAGACACAGAGTAAATAATTGAAAGATTTCCAAAGCGGGCCCTTTATTTATCACCAATAAATAGGTGGCCTCTGATCCCGATATAGTGGCGGTGGAGGGGTGGACGCGCCAGCGTTTCCTGCGTGAGGAAGTGCAGACGCTAGGCGGAATTGGGAGTGGGGGACAGTCACAAGATCCTGGAGCAGCAAAAAGGGAAAAGGGTGCGGCAGCCCCTCCCTGCCTTCCCCAGGGACTAGGTAGCCGAGGTTGAGAAGGCCAAAGAGCAAGGGCTTTCCGATGGGGATGAGATAGGGGAATCGCACCCAATCTCCCAGTCTGAATCTCCTGCCCCCTGGAGCTCTAAGGTCCCAAGAGGTAGGTGCCCGGACCACCAAATAACTGAGTCAGGTGTGGTTCTTGCCCTTCAGGCCGCCGCACCTCAGAGAAGCGCCCAGGAAGACGGTGAGGGGAATAGTGGCGGTTGATGGAGAAACTCGAGCCTTCTTTGAGGCTCTGTGTTCACTCACCATCCCGGGCACCCTCCACTCCACACCCCCAACTCTACCCTGCCATCTCAAACTTCCGTTTTTGAACAGCGATCCTTTGCTCTCATCCTTCCCTCCTGCATTATCCACCTTCCTTCCTTCCTTCACCTTGGCCCAATTTCCTTTTTATTTCTCCAGCTTAGGAGGCCTGAGGAGGCCGGCCGCGTGCAGCCTGCAGCCAGCCCAACCCACTGTCCATCTCCTCTGTTCATTCTTTTGTTGCAGAGCCGAGCGGCTCTGCCTTCCCCGGGTGAATGGGGGTTTTGTAAAATGGGACAGATAAAAATGAGCAACATCATATTGTTTGACAGAATGATCCAAGATGATAAAGTGGCGGCTCCGGAGGGGGGTGAAGATGGTGAATTCCTAAAAAATAAGCCCTCTGCTCCCGTCTCTAGCCTGCAGAGACACTGTGAAAGCCCGTTCTATGCAAGAGCAGGTCCAAAACACCCGGGCTTTCAATGCGAAGTCATTTCTGAGCCCGGATCTAGCTCGGGACCTTTCTCCTCGAGGATGAAAAGAACAATTTTCTAGAGAAAGGCTCATTTTGATTAAATCTGACATGCTGCTGATAACTCCATGCTAATGTGAAATAATTAACATAATAGCCATAATTAAAAGCACGCTAACAATGCCATAAATTTATCACACAATTTTACTAGCTTTCTGCCCCTAACTGCTCTCTCATCGTTAATTAAACGTGTTGCCTTTTACAGAATGGATGTTTATACATTTCCAATATAAATAAATCCGAAACTACTGTTCTCTCTCTCTCTCTCTCTCTCTCTCTCTCTCTCTCTCTCTTCTCCCTCTTCAGCCGGTGGTGGTCTCCAGTTTTTTATAGGCAGTGAATTGCAGGGGGGTGGGGGAGGACTTAGAAAATAAACGAAGTTTTTTAGATGCAGATCCACAAATGAACATAAAACCAGCTCTTTTTCTATAAGATGAGAAAGAAGCACGGTGAGAAGGAGAAACTGGGAGGGGGGGCCCTTAAGGTCCCACCCACTGTGTGCTGGGAGGGGGGAAATGAGGTGGTTGCATTTGGGGATCTCCTAGCAGCCAGTCCTTTCCGCTCCCATAAGCTGCAACAAATCTCCAGAAAGTGGTAGAAAAGCCTTTTTATTTATAATTTTAAAATTAAAAACGAAGGGACCCTTTCAACTCTTGACCCAAAGCCCAAGGGGTTTTTTTTTTTCTAAAGGAGTTTTGGTTAATATACATACATACATATACATATATAGGAGGATAACTTAAGATGGAGGTAGGGATAGAAAACACCCAGACCTGCCTGTCATTCTTCCAAATCTTAGTCTGATTTCCCGCTTTAATCAGAAATTTACACACAAATATTCATAGAAAATATTCTATTCCAGCCCAGGGCCACAAATTTCTCTAAGTCTTTAAAAAGGCATCAGCTTACTGCATAGGAAAAGGGACCGCCTTGGTACCCTGCTCTACTCCCTTCTTCCCCTAGTCTTTCAGCTGGCTGGGCAGGAGGACTTCTCGCCTTGGCTGCACCTCTATTCTCAACAAGAAATCTACATTTGCTGTTTTAAAACCAAATTGAGCTGTAACCAATTAAATTTTCCTTCTCCATCATGTTATTATATCTAGTTCTCTTCCCACCATCATCAAAAACAAACAACAACAACAGAAGCAAAACAAAAAACCCTCCTCTCCCTAGGTGACATCTCAATTCCCTTTCTATAGATCTTGACTACAGTTTACTTTCTTGTCGGGTTACTTAAACCTCAATACTTGAGGCTGCCCGCTCCCCTAAACTGCCCCCTTCCCTCCTCCCCCTTTCTTTCTTCTTTATGGCCCGGGTGGGTTCTATTGACTTCCATTTCAATGAATTCTGGGACTGCACAGAGGCAAGGGAAGGGGAAGATCCTCAAATTCATTCCTTTTTTCCCCAATCCATCTTTCCCGCTTTCCACCCCTCCCATCACTCCACCCCTCGTCTGGGGAGGAGATGCTTTAAAAAAAAAAAAAAGCCTCAGCAGATAGGTGGCCGGATGCTACCCCTTTTATCCAATCCATCCTGTGAAGTTTGACTATTAGAAAAAAATCTCTCTCTCTCTCTCTCTCTCTCTCTCTCTCTCTCTCTCTCTCTCTCTCTCTCTCCTTCCTCCTCCTCTCTCTTTACTTTTTCCTCCTTTCTTCTTTCTCTCCCCTCCTTTTCTTTTCTTCCATTCTTTCCTTTTCTTTCATCTTTCCTTTTTTATCTCTTCTCATTTCTCCTCTCCTCTTTCCTTTCTTTTGCCTCCTCTTCCTCTTCTTTTCTTTTCTTCTCTTCCTCTTCTTTTTTCTTCTCTTCCTCTTCCTCCTCCTTCTCTTCTTCTTCCACCTCTTCTCTTACAATACACAATAATAAAAAATAAATAAAATGTCGTGTTCACTAAGACAGGCGGGGTTTAGCAGCACGCTACAATGAGGCTTAAAACAGATCCTAGTTAACACTCAAACTATCTGAAAGCTACACGCGCGCCCAAATACTGCTTTTCTATCCAGGCTTCTTCCTTTCCTTGGCTTGGTTGCTGCACTTTCCTTTAACAGAGCCCACCTCCTACATAGAGAATCCTATTGGGAAGGAAGTATTCCCGAGCCCACCTTCCAACCCTCCCTCGAGTCCCCAGGAGAGAGAACGCTCATTTCCACCCCCGTGTGCAGGTGAAGGCAGCCCCCGGAGCAGAGATCCGGGGAGAGTGAGGACTTGGGCAGGCTACAGCCGAAGCAGGGTCCGCGGAGCGGAGCGTGTCCGATTGGAAACCACCTCCCTTTGATCTAAATCGATTTTAAACAGCCGGGCAGGCACCGGAGCTGGGCGTCAGGGCTGCGGCGCAGTGGGTCCGGCACGTCTAATAATTTAGCTAATCGAGTCGAAAAGTTTCTGCAAGGGGTTGGTCCGCGCATCAGATGGTAACACTGATTGAACAAGAGATTAGCACAATAGATCTCTAATCGAGGGGAAGCGTTGCTTTTCACGCTAAGGACCGTAATTAATGGTATGAATCAATTAATTTGACTTTTATTGTGTCGAAGAAAAAAGCGCAACAAATGAAAAACCCGGCTAGGAGTTGATCATTCTCCCTCCCCCTCCGCCTCTCTTTTCCCGGGAGATTTCAGAGAGACACTGGAGAAACGAAAGGGATCGTCTCTCTCCAGTGGAAAGGAGATCGAGAGAGAAAGAGAGAGAGAGAGATGCTGGAGATGGAAAAGAAGCGGAAGCGGGAGTCCTCCTAGGGAGCGGCCGCTGTCCTCTCCTCGCCCCCTCAAATCTACCAGCTTTGTTGGCAGTGCAGATGGCCAAATAGACATTAGGATCCTTTGGAGGGGAAGCCAGGAAGACACAAGACAGCGATCGATCGATAAAGCGCGCGCACCCAAGCGCCCCGCACCTGCACATACCGCCTGGTGGTGGCCTGGACCCAGGACAGGAGAGTCAGGCAGTCAGGAGCTGGGACTGCGGCCCGACCCGTATAGCGCTCCGTTTGGCGCTTTGCAAACGTCTTGAAGATTTGTTTGGGGGAAGGGGGATTCTTGGGGGAAGTGAGAGAAGAGGGATCCTCGAATAGCTCTTCAGCCTACCGGCCCGCAATTTTCTCGGGCCAGTGCGGGTCAGGGTGCGCCCTAGACTCTCTTCTCTTCTCAAAGCTGGGCATTCTCTGATTACTGAAGGGTTGTTTTGTTCCCTCCACCCCACCCCCTCGCCCCGCGCGCAAAGACTCCACACCTTACAAATAGCATTTTTAAACGGTTTGGAGCAGGGAGCGTTCAGTGCTGCAGCTGCGAAAATCCAGCCCCTGGCGCATTTCCTTGGCTCAGCTGCCCCCCGGAGCTTGATTTTGGACAGAGATAAATCCTGGAAATGAGTGGCAGCCTCAGAGAGCGGATCGCTGGCCTCCTCCACCCCCATCTCACCCTACCCCACACCTCCCTGATCCCAGTTCCAAGCTCCGGGCGAGGGGAAAAAACACACACACAAAAAAAAACCTGAGTCCCGGGTGGAATCAGCAGCTCGGGGTCCATCGCAGGCTTTAAGGGCAATTACTGCAAATCCATGAGTGTATAGATAGCCTATATTGAACCAAGTTTGAGTCGACTTCCTTTGCAGAGTTTAAAGGCTAAAATACAGAAAGAGGCGGGAGTCTGAGTTGGGGAGGGGGGACGGGTAAGGCATGGGGGGTGGAGAGAGGTAACACCAGCCGCTCAGTACTCGACCCTGAAATAAATCAATCCTTTTGCTCAGCTTCTTCCCTCGCAGTCTCTCATCAGTTCTTGGCCCTTGGCAGTCATTGTCCTTTCCCTGCCCAAGCCAGGCTCTGCTCGGGAGGGCTAGGTGGGGGAAGCGGGCAGCGGAAGCCTCACTTGCATCTCCTTTCCAGGCTCCTGCCGTCAGAGATGGGGTTCGAGCTGAGGCGACCGGCTCAGGGGCTGTCGCCACTTAGTGACAGCCGTCCTCATGCTCTCTCTATACATTCGGAGATGAGGGGGAAGAGAGGAATTATTGGTTCCCACTGACAGTCGCCGAGATCTATTTTCCTTTGCGGCAAAAGGTAAAAAGTCCTGCCAACTGAAGCGCAGTCGTAGTGGCCCTGGAGTTGTCTTAAGTCCTTTTTCAACACCTATATTCAACCCAAGCGGATAGTCTGTATTTTATATACGCCTTCCATTCCAAAGGAAATGTCATTTGCATTTACGACCAGCATCTGCGGGCTGGAAACCGACATCCTCCTTCTGTCGATCGTTTCTATTTATAGCTTTGATTTCGCTGCCCCCCCCCCCAGCCCAGAATACACACGGCAACGCATGCAGGTAAGAATACACATAGATCAGACCCCCCACCAAACCCCAGGGAGGAAAACAACGGAACGAACCCGCTTCCGACCTTGGCTTCCCAGCTGGCTTATTCTTAGTTTGAACAAGGCCCTTGGCTCAAAGAGAACCAAATTAGTCGACAAGTTGAAGCATCCTTCCCGGGGACCAGTCTTACCTTGGGCTGCCTGAATAGAGTCTTCACATTCACACTCCCCTCATTTCCTACTTTTTCGTATGCTAACTCTGGCAATGATTAAGTCGTTAACACCTCGGAGGAGCCGGCTAAAGCTTCCTTATTTATAGTTTCTCTTTGTTATTTTACGTCTTTTTATTTCTCGCTGCAACTAATCTAATAGGTTAATCAATAGTCATTTTCTGATCATCAGTAACCCAGCTGATGCTTGGCTAGGGGGGAAAGTATCATATATACATATATATGCATACCTACCTTGGTATACATACACCCAGAGACCGAGGAGTGTTGGCAGAGCCCAAGTTGTTTGCTTTTTTAGTTGTCTCTCCCCGCCCCCCCCCTCACTTCTCTCTCCCCGCTCCCCCCACCCCCAGCCCCAGCTAGACTGGGCTGCTGCATCCGTTTAATGTGCATTAAGGTCAAGAGAGGTGGAGTCTTCCTGCGAGCGCCCTGGCCAGGCTGCCAGAGTTGGGAACGTCTGCCTTACTCGGGCTTTATTGCATTTTGAAAACGCAGAGCGATTAACTTTTCTAGGGGGAAAAAATGGAAGGGGGAAAACTCGGATCAAGGTGGCGTTAACTGCTCCGAGACTCCCAGCTATACGACTGTTGGGATTGAGAAAATGGGGAGGAGGGGGGGAAAGGGGAAGCCGGAG